>NC_134099.1:148271280-148587480 GCF_000715075.1 Nicotiana tabacum | reverse complement strand
TATTTATTTTATACAAAATTGCAACGTCGTGAAAACGCATCTCGAGCCACGCCACAACCAGTGCACGCGTGATTTGTTGACGCATTTTGACTTCGTCAAGATCGTGATTTGGGTTACATAAATGTACACCCGTATTCAAGAAAATAACCTTATTAAATATGCGCCAAAATACTACGCGTTATGATATTATTAGGTAAGACTGTGAATTTTACTAAATCGCCCATCTTGAAATCTAGGTATTTTCTTATATAAAAATAAATAAATAAATAAGATTGGAGGACTGCAATTTTTTGTATTATTTATATTTATTTATTTGTTAGCGAGATCCTCCCTTATTTTATGAATACCCTTTAATGACTACATCTTTATTATTACTAAGTTTGTCCATAATTATGAAGTCAATCTCTACATACTTAAAAATAACATATTAATTACTAATTCAAAACAAATATTAATGGAAAGTAATATTACTAAAATGATAATTACGAACAACATGGAATTGCCAAAAAGTAAAAAAAAAAAAAAAAACTAATTATCCCATAGTTGGATTAAAATATATTGTTAGTATGACTTAAGCTTATTGAAATTAATTATTTACAAATACTGAAAAATAAAAAAAAACTTGATTACTAAACCATATTTCTAAAAGTTAAACAATTTAAACTTAACTAACCTTGTTTTAATTCACATCATGTCCTAATACTTGATTCGCAAACTAATTCATGTTTTAACTGAAATTAACTACATGATTCCGATTAACTTAATGTTGACAAAAAAACCTTATGAATAAGGAATTAATCAATTTTTGCCAAACTGATTCAATAACGCCATTTTTTACGTTATTTCTTCTATTTTGATTATTAAACAGTTTTAATTAGTAATCCGTCTTGAATATATTTCCTAATAATCCGGTTAAGGCGTTATTTAATATATCGCTATAACATGTCTAGTTATGCCAAATGACAGTGATTGACAGAATAATAATACATGAATAATCTAAATACAATACAAAAAAATTAAAACTAAATTAAAAATTTAACACTCTATTCTTCATTTGTATTCATGCTTCATATTTCGGATTACAATAACCAGCGTGTCAGTTGTGTACCTAATATTGGAAGCAAAAGAAAATGAAGATAAGAATCAGCAGTAGTAATGACAATACAGTGCAGCAACAAACAGTCCAGCAACAGTAACTCAGGAACCGAATTTGCAAATCGGTGGAGTAGTAATCCCAAAAACAAAAGCTTCAAGCTTTGATGAAACAACAATTAATTCTGATTTCAAACAATGAAAGAAAGCAGAAGATCTTTTTTTAGTTTTTTTTTTATTTGAAAGCTTAAATATTTTTCGGAATTTTTCTTTCTCTTAAATGTTCAGCCCTTTTTTCTCTCTATTTCTGTATTCTCTCTTTTCTGTTCTGTGTGTTCTTTTTGTATCCCCTTTGTTCTGATTTCAAGACCTCTACTTATATCTCATCCCATAAATCTTTTAATCAAATTAAAATCAAACCATTTTCTCTACCAAACCCATTATCTTCCCACTCATCCCCATTACATTAAATAAACATATCACACCACTCCATTATATTTTGTCCCCCATGCCTAACATAAATAAATACAAGATTCCCCCACTAAATTTTGTCTTGTCCCCCCTTTATATTAAACAAATATATCACAACCCACCCCATTTCATTTTGTCCCCCATGCTTCACATAAAAAATTATAAAATGTACAATTCCTAAACTACCCCTCCGACCTTACTGAAATTACCAAACTACCCCTGAACGTACTGCAAATTACCAAACTACCCATCAGCTATAACACATCAATTAATCAAACTTAACCAAAATATAGACAATATGATTAATTTCTAACAATGTTCAAACAACAAATTTCATGAACATGATTTCTTCAATATTTCAACAACAAATCACATGAACATGATTTCTTCAACATTTCAACAACAAATCACATGAACACAAATTGAACAACAAAGAACAACTAAAATTTGATTGAACAATATTTTAGCAACAAACAATCCTATTTTCGGATTCAACAACAACAACAAACAAGTATATTTAGATTTCTAAATTCAATCATATTGAACTTAAAATCAACTCTAACAACATTACAACCAACATTTCCTATATTAAACTTTAAACAAGATTATGAGACAAATTCAAGAAATAATCATAAATGATAAACAAGAAATCAAGTTATACAAATTTCGGATTCAAGATCAACCCAACAAAGTATGAACATGAATGAATCTATTTTCAAAACAACAAACATGACGGATTCACATGATTTAAACAATGTTAACAATTTCTGAAAATATAAAACACATGAAACAAATTGAAGAAATAATTAATTTAAACTTCAATTTGAATCTAACAAACATTAAACTAACAATCTCTTTTTTACAAAAATGAATACAAACATGAAATAAACATGAAAAATAACTAATTAAACTTTCACTTGAAATCTGAAAATTAATTTAACAAAGCACACGAACAAACTAAAAATTAATTCAAACGATAGATATGAACAAAACAAACATTTTGCCGATTTTTAGATTCGAAAATATCAAAACAAAATACGGACAAAATAAAAATCAAAATCTACCAACCGGATTGAAACGACGAACAAACGACCAACCAACAACGAACTCGAACAGTGATCGACGACATCGACCAAAACTCATCCATGTACGCGAACTCGACTGGACTGCTATGTGGGTTTTCGGACTGCTATGGACCTCACGCCTGTAGTAGGTTTGTTTGGGATGCTGCAAAGAGGAAAGCAGTAGCATCCGCTACTGCTGGACATCGGAAGTGAAATGGACGCAGCAACAGCTCGGACGCGAGGAGGAGATAGAGCAGCGGCGACGGTGTGGTTTGGACGATGAAGCAGCGGTTATGGCTGTTCGAACTGAAGAAGACGAAGTGAGGCAGCAGCAGCTCGGTTGTTCGAGCTTGGTCGTTAATGGCGGACGTCTGGCGTGGTCGTTCATGGTGAAGCAGCAACGAGAAACAGACGAAGTGAGGCAGCAGCTAGGAGAACACTGAAGCAAAAGCAGCGGGCAGTCCATGGTCGAGCTCGAGCTCGTCAATGGAGAAACAACGCTGGGGCGATGGACTATCGTGGTGGTTGTGTCGTTTGGTTGTGTATGTGTGTGTGAGTGTGATGACGTGAGGGGGTGTTCATGGGGGAGGGTGGTCGACGTTGCAGGCTGGGGTTTGTGGGGGGCAGCCATGGATGGGGTGTTTTGGAGCTTGAGGAAGAAGAAGGAAAATGAGGGGGGGGGGTGGCAGATGACTTAGTAGTTTTAGGGTTTTTTGGCCCTTTTTTTTTGTTTTTTTGTTTTTTTTGTTTTTGTTTTGTTAAAATGAAAAATGATAGGATGTTGAGCTATGGACTGGTTCGACCCAGTTCGAAATGGACTAGGTCGTTTGGGAAGATTGGGCCATTTTTTGGGCCTGAGGCTTGAAATCGAAGAAGAGGCCCAATTCCGACTTTCTTTATATTTTCGCTCTCTTTTCTTCTTTTATTTCTCTAAAACTAAATTATAAAAATACTTAACTTATTATTAAGAACTAAATTAAGTTATAAAAGCGCAAATTAACTCCAAATAACAATAAATGCATAATTAAGCAATAATTAAGCATAAAATTATATATTTGGACATTAAATGCTAAAAATGCAAACGATGCCTATTTTTGTAATTTTTAATTTTTGTAAAACAAATTTAATTACTAACAATTGTATAATTAAATCCTACATGAAAAATGCGACATATTTTTGTATTTTTAATAATTTATCAAATAAACATGCACAGACAAACGTACAAATATTTACACAAAATATCACAAAATATCACAAAAATTCCACACCAAGGAAAATTATTTTATTTTTGAATTTTTTGGGAGTAATTCTCATATTGGGCAAAAATCACGTGCTTACAGCTGCCCCTCTTTGCCCGAAGACACGAAGGGTTTTCGTGCAAAGATAAAGCGAGCAATTTTTGCCCATCCGAGTACTCCGTGTGAAGCATTTTTTGAAAAAGATTTGACCGAACCTTTGCTTCAAAGGTTTCCTACATATCCTGGGCTAAACAGGAATCAGGTCAATGTAGTTCGGGAAATTTTTGGTAGCTGGGACTACCGTGGGACTGCATTGTTACTGTTGTTGCATGCTATTACTACTGCTTACCGATCTCCTTATTACACCTTGCTTAAAAGAAAACAAGAAGTTAGGCTATACTGCATTTTTTCTTGTTGCCTTGCTTTCTTGTCTGCTTGCATTTTTTCCGGTGCTTTTCTTCCGATGCTTTCCTTCCTTTCGACACATGCACTTGAGTTTTTGCTGGGACCTCTTATTGCAACCTTCTGCTTCCCAGTGCTGGGGATTTTTATTGTTTCCTGCTGGGGATTCATATTGTAACCCTCTGTTTTATTGTCCTCTGACTTGATCTTGAAATGTATGCCTCTGTTCTATGGGCGGGCTCCCAACTTCAATACTTGAAATTAAAGACTGAAATGTATGCCTCTGTTATCTGGGCGGGCTCCCAACTTCAATGCTTGAAATGTAAAGACTGAAATGTATGCCTCTGTTCTATGGGCGGGCTCCCAACTTCAACACTTCAAATGAAAAAACTGAAATGTATGCCTCTGTTATCTGGGCGGGCTCCCAACTTCAACACTTGAAATGTAAAGACTGAAATGTATGCCTCTGTTCTATGGGCGGGCTCCCAACTTCAACACTTCAAATGAAAAGACTGAAATGTATGCCTCTGTTCTATGGGCGGGCTCCCAACTTCAATACTTGAAATTAAAGACTGAAATGTATGCCTCTGTTATCTGGGCGGGCTCCCAACTTCAACGCTTGAAATGTAAAGACTGAAATGTATGCCTCTGTTCTATGGGCGGGCTCCCAACTTCAACACTTGGAATAAAAAGACTGAAATGTATGCCTCTGTTCTCCAGGTGGACTCCTGATTGCTAAATTTAAAATTGAATGTCTCTATTCTCCAGGCGGACTCCTGACTTTTGAAATTTAAACTGTATGTCTCCGTTCTTCAGGCGGACTCCTGACATCAAACTTGAAAAGTATGTCTGTGTTCTCCAGGCGGACTCCTGATTGCTAAATTTAAAATTTGAATGTCTCTATTCTCCAGGCGGACTCCTGATTTTTGAAATTTAAACTGTATGTCTCCGTTCTTCAGGCGGACTCCTGACGTCAAACTTGAAAAGTATGTCTCTGTTCTCCAGGGGGACTCCTGATTGCTAAATTTACAATTTGAATGTCTCTATTCTCCAGGCGGACTCCTGATTGCTAAATTTGAAATTGAATGTCTCTATTCTCCAGGTGGACTCCTGATATCAAACTTGAAAAGTATGTCTCTGTTCTCCAGGCGGACTCCTGACAACTTGCATTTGTCTTGATTAGTGCTTGTTTTTCCCTCCTGGAGAATTCCTCTTCAACAACTAACTTTTCTCCCCCTGCTCAATCAAAGAAAATTTCATCAGTTTAAAACGGTGGTTAGTTGATGGCATTCTTGCTGAAAAATCCTTCCACTGCCTTGCTTTGTGTTGACTAATTTCCACGCACTGACCCTGAACCGCTTGACTTTCTGACCAACTTTTAAATTTCCCAACCTCTGGCGACCTAAATGTTTTACACCCCTGCTGTTATTTCACTTTTCTGACCTTTTTGTTTGAGCTTTCGCCTTTCCCACGACATTACCCAATCATTTCACCGATGAAACTTCCGTTAATTCCCTGTATTCCACTTGACATCAAGTTGTTTTTGACATGCTCTGACCACGTTGTGCTTTACAATTCTAGAAGCTGGTAGTGAACTTTGAAGTCCTTTCTGCTTGCATTGAACAAAACTGGCACTAAAACATCTCAGCTAGATAAAACCCTCAAAAGAAAATGAAATGCAATGATTTTTGAGTTAAGGATAAGAAGAATCCAAAACCAGATGACTGTTTGAAAAGAGAAGGAAAAGAAACTTATCTGAGCGAGACAACTAGTACCAATGGTCAAGACATGCATTTTGGATTAATCAGCCCAATCTATCCAACCAAACAACTCTCAATTGTCGTACCTCATTGCCCAGAACTTCCATCACTTGTTTGATTTATCCCGACCTTAACCTTGTTTCCCTGCGGTACCGCGAAACTGTTTCTATCAACAGACCTTTTCAGTTTTCCATTTCTTATCTCACCTTCGCCTTGAGGTTCCCGTAAAGGTTTTCACCAATAAGACTCTCTCATTTATTTTTCTCTCAACTCCCGTCGCCTTACGGTGCCCGTGAGGGTTTTCACCCATAAGACTCTCTCATTTATTTTTGTTCTTCTTGCTCGAACCAGAGTGTTGCCCCTGTCGTGGGTTATTCCTACCTGTTCATCTTGGCATTTCTCAAAATTGATCATAAGGTCTTTCTTTGGACCGTAATGTAGGCTTTTGGATTTAGCTAGAAAGAAAGGTATAAAAGGCTCAAAACAATTCAAATGGGTTCAAATTACAACTTTCGGAATCCCACTTTCATAACAATCACCACTTCTGCCCCAGTTTCTTGCTTGGGGATTTTTGGATTTCTATTTGGTATGACTGAACCTCGGAGTAAGGCTGCCTACGTACCCTTTCGGGATCAAGTCAAACGTAGTTCACTTCATAGAGACTACGTTGTTATGTTTCTCTTCTTTCCTTTTTTTCTTCACTTTTCTTTCTTTTCTTTTTCTTCTTTTCTTTTTCTTTTTTTTTTCCTTCTTTTCTTTATGCCCGACTTCTGTAGATTTTGATAATGCTGCTGATTCCGAAAGAGGTGTATGAAAAATAAGTAAGGCTCGAAGGGGATAACAAGGGATAGGAGTGTTTGGATAGTAGAACAAAATGCCTTCATCATTTCAATCTTTAAGATATGCCAAATACGAACAGATACATTCAGAAAATAAAGAAATCATACATAATATCTCTTGACCGCATTGGAATTGATGGTCATTTCTACACATTTTCCTTCCACATCTGTCAAATACAATGCTCCATTAGACAACACTCTGGTTACCACAAATGGTCCCTGCCAGTTTGGGGCAAATTTTCCTTTTGCCTCAGCCCAATGAGGCAAGATCCGCCTCAGTACTAATTGCCCGACTTCAAATTTCCTTGGACGTACTTTTTTGTTGTATGCTCTTGCCATTCTTCGTTGGTACAGTTGGCCATGACACACTGATGCCAATCTTTTCTCATCGATCAAACTCAACTGCTCAAGACGGCTTTTCACCCATTCATCATCATCGATCTCAGCCTCTGCAATGATTCGCATAGATGGGATTTCCACTTCTGCGGGTATTACTGCCTCGGTACCGTATACCAATGAGTAAGGAGTCGCCCCTACCGAGGTACGCACGGTGGTGTGATATCCTAACAATGCAAAAGGTAATTTCTCGTGCCATTGTCTAGATCCTTCAACCATCTTCCGGAGTATTTTCTTTATGTTCTTATTGGCCGCTTCAACCGCACCATTTGCCTTGGGACGGTACGGAGTAGAGTGTCTGTGAGCAATCTTAAACTGCTCACATGTCTCTTTCATCAAATGACTATTAAGATTAGCCCCATTATCTGTGATGATTACCTTTGGGATCCCAAACCGACAGATGATATTTGCATGCACGAAGTCAACTACAGCCTTCTTGGTCACAGACTTGAATGTCTTCGCTTCCACCCATTTGGTAAAATAATCTATAGCTACCAAGATAAATCTGTGCCCATTTGATGCTGCTGGATCAATTGGCCCAATAACATCCATGCCCCATGCAACAAAAGGCCATGGCGCGGACATCGTATGTAATTCTGATGGTGGAGCATGAATCAAATCTCCATGTATTTGGCATTGATGACACTTACGCACAAAACTGATACAATCTCGCTCCATCGTGAGCCAATAATAACCTGCTCGGAGAATCTTCTTTGCTAGAACATACCCACTCATATGCGGTCCGCAAACTCCGGAATGCACCTCAGTCATGATAGTTGTGGCCTGCCGTGCATCTATACATCTCAACAAACCGAGCTCTGGCGTTCTTTTGTACAGTACTCCTCCACTAAGGAAAAACCCACTTGCCAACCGTCGAATTGTTCTTTTCTGATCACCGGTGGCCTGCGTTGGATATACTCCCGCTTTGATGTACTCTTTGATATCATGGAACCACGGCTCTCCATCGATTTCCTCTTCTATCACATTACAGTAAGCATGCTGATCACGGACTTGAATCTGCAATGGATCAACATAGGCCTTATCTGGATGGTGCAACATTGACGCCAAAGTAGCCAAAGCGTCAGCAACCTCATTATGAATCCTTGGAATGTGTCTGAATTCTATGGCCTGAAAACGCTAGCAAAGCTCATGCAGACACTGCCGATACGGTATAAGCTTCAAGTCCCGTGTTTCCCATTCCCCTTGAATCTGGTGTACCAGTAAGTCCGAGTCACCCATGACCAAGACTTCCCGTACACCCATATCCACAGCTAATCTCAATCCCAATATACACGCCTCATATTCTGCCATGTTGTTTGTACAGTAGAAACGAAGCCGAGCTGTAATGGGGTAATGCTGACCTGTTTCCGAAATAAGTACCGCACCTATTCCTACGCCTTTCATATTGGCGGCCCCATCAAAGAAAAGTTTCCATCCCGACTTCTCAGCTTGTTCTATTTCATCAATGTGCATTACCTCTTCATCAGGGAAATAAGGTTTCAAAGGCTCATAATCTTCATCAACGGGGTTCTCAGCCAAGTGATCGGCTAATGCCTGTACTTTAATGGCAGTCTGTGTCACATAGACAATGTCGAACTCTGTAAGTAAGATCTGCCACTTTGCAAGCCTTCCTGTGGGCATGGGTTTCTGAAAAATATACTTCAACGGGTCCAAGCGAGATATAAGGTAAGTGGTGTAAGATGACAAGTAATGTTTCAATTTCTGTGCCACCCAAGTTAGGGCACAACATGTCCTTTCCAGATGAGTATACTTGACCTCGTAAGATGTGAACTTCTTACTGAGATAGCATATAGCCTGCTCCTTTCTGCCCGTAACATCATGCTGCCCCAGTACACAGCCGAATGAACTGTCCACAACTGTCAGATATAGAATCAAAGGCCTCTCTGGTTCTGGTGGGACCAATATGGGTGGGTTTGACAAATACCCCTTTATCTTATCAAAAGCCTCCTGGCATTCATCAGTCCATTTGACCGCGGCATCTTTCTTTAACAATTTGAAAATTGGTTCACACGTTGCCGTGAGCTGAGCAATGAACCTGCTGATATAGTTCAGTCTTCCCAACAAACTCATCACCTCGGTTTTGTTTCTTGGAGGTGGCAACTCCTAAATAGCTTTGATCTTTGACGGGTCTAATTCAATACCTCTCCGGCTAACTATAAATCCCAACAACTTCCCAGATGGCACCCCGAAAGCACATTTCGCAGGATTGAGCTTAAGATTGTACCTACGAAGCCTTTGAAAGAATTTTCTCAAATCTCTGACATGGTCGGATTGCTGTCTAGACTTCACGATCACATCATCCACGTATACCTCGATTTCTTTATGTATCATATCATGGAAGATAGTTGTCATGGCCCTCATATAGGTTGCCCCAACATTTTTCAAACCAAACGGCATGACCCGATAACAATATGCTCCCCATGGCGTGATGAATGCTGTCTTTTCTGCATCTTCCTTGTCCATTAGAATCTGATGATAACCCATATAACAATCTACAAAAGAGCCAATATCATGTTTGGCACAATTGTCGATCAGTATATGGATGTTGGGCAGTGGGAAATTATCTTTTGGGCTTGCCTTGTTAAGGTCTCGATAATTGACGCACACCCTGGTCTTGCCATCTTTCTTTGGCACAGGCACGACATTGGCTAACCAAGTGGGGTACCGTGTAACCTGAATGACCCTTGCCTCAAACTGCTTGGTGATTTCTTCTTTGATCTTCACACTTATGTCTGTTTTGAACTTTCTCAACTTCTGCTTGACAGGGAGGAGTGTTGGATCAGTGGGAAATTTATGAACCACCAAATCGGTGCTTAGACCCGGCATATCATCATATGACCATGCAAAAACGTCTTTGTACTCATGAAATACTTTAATTATCTCCTCCTTGAGTTGTGGCTCCAAATGAACACTTATTTTAGTTTCCCGTACATTCTCTTGGTCCCCTAGATTAACTGCTTCTGTGTCATTTAGGTTAGGTTTGGGTTTTTCTTCAAAGTGACTTAATTCTTTACTAATTTCCTCATAGGCTTCATCATTGTTACAATCCACCCCATCATCACACTCGATCTCTTGTATTATTACTTCTGAACTAGATTGGCTTTTAAAACTGGGCCGAAGATTCCTCATGCATGTCATGTCATTGATATCAGCATAAAAAGAACTGTACAAAGAAAAGAAAATGGAAAGAGAATTAGGGACGAAGAAAATTGCATTTCATTAAACGTAAAGACAACAAGGTTTTAACTCATCCAAACGGACGGAACATAACAACTGGATTACAAACCCTGGAATAATCCAGGTGACAAAAAGGAAAACAAAACCCACTACCACGACTCCCTCCGAACTGGAAGAGGAGTAGCTTCCCAATTGTTGATGTTAGCACGTGGTCCGATGTACTGTATGTCTGCTCTGCTTGACCCTTCCCCGGCCTCAACCATGTTCACTTCAGCAAATACTTTCTCAAACACCTTATCCAAATTCCCATCCGCCTCAATTAACGAACCTGACATCTTTGCCAATGATTGTTTCTTAATACTCGGTTTGACGAAGGACCTGGACAATCGAGGAATTGGTTTAGGGAGCACCCAAGCTTTCTTCTTCAATTTACGGGCCTTTCTGACATCTGCCGCTGTTGGTTTGAACCCTAACCCGAAGGTGTCCAGATTTTTGGGCAAAGACACAGGTTGAGTAATGCCCTGCAGTTCAACCCCCAAACCCTTCCCGGGCACGAACCCGTTATTCAACATTTCTGACACTACCATGACGGTCGCAGCTGACACCCTGGGACATGGCATGCTTTTACCCTCAGGCACCCTGCTCACCGGAACCGTGTCGAGGATCTGATACACCCATGGCCCCTTATCATCTTCGGTCTCTATAAAGGGTACAATGGCATCATTCATGGCGCATGTGGGATCTTCCCCATGTAACACAATTTCTTGTCTATCCTACTCGAATTTGATCATTTGGTGCAGTGTGGAGGGCACGACTTTTTCCGCATGAATCCACGGTCGACCCAACAAAAGATTATAGGATACTGCAGCATCCAACACCTGAAATTCCATCGTGAACTCGACTGGGCCAATAGTCAATTCGAGTACAATATCCCCTACTGTGTTTGTTCCCCCTCCATCGAACCCTCGAACACAAATGTTATTTTTGCGGATTCTATCCTCATCAATCTTTAACTTGTTCAATGTGGATAACGTGCAAATATTAGCGCTTGACCCGTTATCGATTAGTGCCCGAGTAACCATTGAACCTTCACATTTGACCGTCAAATAGAGAGCCTTGTTGTGTTCTGTGCCTTCCATAGGCAATTCATCATCAGAAAATGCTACCCTGTTCACTTCAAAGATCTTGTTGGCAATTGTCTCTAAATGGTTTACTGAAATTTTGTCAGGCACATGAGCCTCATTCAATATCTTCATTAAAGCTCGGCAATGCTCATCGGAGTGAATTAATAATGACAACAACGAGATTTGGGCCGGTGTTTTTTTCAGTTGCTCAACAATGGAATAATCTTGTCCTTTCATCTTTTTCAGAAACTCTTCTGCCTCTTCTTCCGTTACAGCTTTTTTAACTGGCATTGGATTGTCTTTCGCGCCTTTAGCTTTTCTCAACTCTTCGGGGGCAAAACAACGTCCCGACCGGGTCAGGCCCTGTGCTTCACAACTTTCTTCCTCAATTTCCTTTCCTTTGTATGCCACCACTACCTTGTCATATTTCCAGGGTACGACTTTGCTATCAACCACAGGTAACTGGACTACCGGTTTTATGACAACCGGTTCTACATAGGCTCCCTTCACAACCACCACGGGCGCGGATACTAACCTTGGTACCACTATCTTGACTGGCTCATGCTTTTTCTCGGCCGCAAATGGTCTCTTTCCCATTACTAGCACTGGCTTGTCTTTTATTGCTTTCGACTGAACCACTGGCCTTGCACTCACTGTCTTTTCTTTGGTTTCCGTAGAACGAATCACCATAACCACCTGCGAAGGTTTCTTAGGCTCTGCCCCCTTATGTATCAGTTCTATCATGTTGGCCTTATAATGCGCTGGTAACGGATTTTGATTGATGTTCGGGGCCTCTGGAGCCTGTACCTCAATACGGCGATTATCAATGAGCTCTTGGATTGCGTTTTTCAACTTCCAACATTTTTCAGTATCGTGCCCCGGCATCCCTGAGCAATACTCGCAGCTAACAGAGTGGTCCAGGTTTCTGGGAAGAGGATTTGGTGCTTTGGATTCAACTGGGGTCAGCATCCTCAACTGTTTCAATCTGTGGAAAAGAGAAGTGTAAGATTCTCCCAGCGGAGTAAATGTTTTTTTGTTTGGGGCCTTCTCATTTCTAAAAGCTTGGTTTGGGCGGAAGTTGGTTCCTGGTCTGTTAGCCCTGGGAGGTGGATAGGTGTTTTGTGGGTGTGGCTGTGTATTTTGGGGACTTGGTGTACGCCATTGCGAGTGCACTGGGGTTGAGTGTAGGTCTGGGCGTGGTGAATAGAAAAGTGTGGTTCTGGTGGTGGATAATAGTGTTGCGGTGGACCATATGGGGTATATTGATAGTTTGGGTGATGGGGTCTGGGTTGGTTGTAGTAGAGTGGACGATTATTGTGCCTGGACCAAATATTAGCTTCAACTGTAGCAACTTCTTCTTTCTTCTTCTTCCCTAGCACACCACCAGTACCGCTTTGGATGGCCTGGGTGGTTGCTTTCAACGCCGAGTAGCTCAAGATCTTGTTAGATTTCAATCCTTCTTCAATCATGGCTCCCATCTTTACCACTTCATTAAACGACTTCCCGATAGATGTCACTAGATGACCAAAATAGGTAGGTTCCAATGTTTGCAAGAAGTAATCTACCATCTCACTCTCCTGCATGGGAGGATCAACCCTTGCAGCTTGTTCCCTCCAGCGGAAACCAAACTCTCTAAAACTTTCCTCAGGCTTCTTTTCTAGTTTCAACAATGACAGACGATCAGGGACTATTTCGAGGTTATATTGAAAATGGCCAATGAATGCCTGGGCCAAATCATCCCATGTATACCATCGGCCGGGGTCTTGCCTCGTGTACCATTCTAGTGCTGACCCGCTCAGGCTTTGCCCGAAATATGCTATCAACAACTCATCTTTTCCCCCGACCCCTCTCATTTTGCTACAGAAACCACGCAGATGGGCTACTGGGTCACCGTGCCCCTCATATAAGTCAAACTTCGGCATTTTAAACCCCGCAGGCAACTGTACATCAGGAAAAGGGCACAAATCTTTGTATGCGACACTAACTTGGTTTCCTAAACCATGCATGTTCCTGAAGGATTGCTCCAGGCTTTTGACTTTACGAATCACCTCCTCTTGTTTTGCATTCTTAACTGGTTTCTCAACTTCTCCCGGGATTTCAAAATGGGGAGAGGAGGTATATGGCTCAGGCGCTTTGAAAGTGGGTTCGGGAGGGTAATATTGGGTGTCGTGAGCTTGGAATAGCGACTCACTGGATGATCTATGTAGTGGAGCTGGGGGAGGTGCCACAAAGACGGGAACCATGGGTGGTGGAGGGTTTTGTTTGGAGGATGGAGCTGGGGGAGCGTATGACGTGGTACCATAACCCTGGGCCTGATAAGGGAAAGCTAAAGATGCGTGGGGAGTGATAGGCTCCTGAGCTTGAGCCAAGGGTGGGATGTAAGATGGGTTGGCAGGATATAGTGGTGCTGGGTGTCCCTGCGACCATGCCTAATGCATTTCAGCCATTTGTGCTTTTAATTTCCTCATCTCTTCTTTCATAGCACCCACATCTGTTACCTCAACCTCATTCGAAGGGTCTACGATGCTGATTTCCGAATCCTGCCCTGCTATTTTTACTTGATCTTTCGACCGGGTGTTGTATGGATGAGTTGCCAGAATTGCCAATCAATTAACCACCTGCCTGGTATCACACATTTAGACAACCACTTTGTTAGCGATTAGGTTTTAACAGATTTAACAACCATACGTTGGCATGAATGCACTTATACAGTTATTCCTTTCTATTATGCGTTTTCCCGATTGCATGCGTCATCCCGGCATTTCATTCCTTGTTTCATTTTTCTTCTCCTCGCCTTATCCCTCTCTTGTGCTTTTTCTTTTCTCTCTCTTGTTTTTCCGCTCTTTTCTTTCTTTCTATTTTTCTTGGTTTTCCTTATATTTTCCTTTTCATTCTTTTTGTTTTCTTTTCGGTTATGGTCGAATCTTATGGAGATTGCCTACGTATCGTGACCCCGGACGAATCAAACCAAGCGTAGTTCATGAAGATAAATGTAAAAATAAGGGTGGAAATAAAATGCTCAACTTTCATTAATAAACAGACTCTTACAAACTCGACATCTTTTGTTTTGGAAAGAAACTAACAAACGCAATCTGAAAGCAAACAAAAACTCTAAGCTTGCAAACATACTCAATCCAGAAAGATAACGGACGTACAAAAGACTGACTCAAAATGGTAGACACTCACAGACACGGACTATGCATATTCTAGTGCTTCAAACTTAGGTATCCGCGGGGCGTCGTTTGGCCTCGCCGCGGGTCTAGGATCCAAATCCCTTTCAAGCTGCTCTAACTCATTCATGGTTCGCTTCACATAGATCATCACTGCTGAGATAAAAGTAGTACGGGTCATGTCTTCACAAACCCAGCATCTCCTGACAATAGCATGAGCAATGGCTCTAATCCTGTCTTTTGTTTGCTTCTTTCTATGAGCAAGCGTCTTATCTGATCGCTGCACGTCTTTAAAGCTCGGGAGTCTTGCAAGTGCTGGTCTTGTAACTGTTGCACTTCTGCCTCCATTTGGGCTAACAAGTTGTAACAATGTCCGCTTTCAGTTTCGAAGTCTCTAGCCTGCCTAACCGCTCTACCTTCAATGGCAACTACTTTTCTCTTTAAATTGGCAACAATTTTCTCATGGTCCCTTTTCAACTGATTCAAGTATTGGTGATGCTCTTCGGTTCTTGTCGCCCACTGTGCTTTAAGTTCTGCCATGACATTTTCAGCTTTTCCTAGCTCATCCCGCCATTCTCTGACTTCGCTTTCCAATCTTTTTACCAATTGTTCATCGGATCGGCTCCTCAGTTGCTTATCGATGGTTATCTTCAACTGTCGGACTTGGGCCTTAAGAGCGTCATTTTCTCTAGCTAGTCTATTCTTTTCACCTTGATCCTCAGCAACCTGTACACTGTTCTCGAATTTCAGACTCTCGACTTGTTGCTTTAATTTACCAATCTCAACTCGATAGCTTTCTTCCTTTGCTAACCAATCCCACTGCTCTTGGGACGACTTGGCGAAATCTTCGAGATGAGGTCTTTTAGCCAGTCTCCCATATGCCACGTCACCTCTGAACCATTCGTGATACCCTGGAGCAATTTCCCCTCTGACCCTATCAGACACACAAGTGTTTGCCATCAGATATTGACACTCACTCCAAATTTGATGAACCTCTTCCTCGGGGAATCGACCGTCAGGACTAATTTCGACCACTTGGGTACTTAAATCTTCATCTCTCGGTATTACTTGATATCTACCGAGTTGCCTCAGAACCCGATACGGTGCATAAGGTTGTATGCTTTTGAGTCCCATTAACAAAAAATGCGGTCGGGCTGCTGGCATATATATGACTTCCTCGACAGACAACCATCCAAGCACCCACTGTATCTGGCTAGCCTCGAGGTTCCGAAATAATAATGCCCAAGCCGTGACTCCTTCAGGTAGACCAGCCCCTTTGATTCTCGTACAAAATTCCCCTATACAAGTTTTCTCAGCCGAGCCATAACTCAATAACTGAGAGCGCGGGCACAAATGTTCAATCATCCACATTTGTAACAATAAGTTACATCCCTCAAAAAATTTGCCCCCAGCTTTGTACGCAGTGAGAGCTTTGAAGATATCAGCCACAATCATAGGTGCTAAAGTGTTTTTCCCCATGGTTTGCAAAGTCCTGACGACGCCTGCTATTTTCAAATCAATATTACCATCTTTCCTTGGGAATATTACGAGACCCAAAAAAGCTACCATAAATGCCACTCGCATGTGTTCCTCCCATTTTTGTCGGCTATTTCTGCTGCAAAGCTTAAAGTCTGGATTATTGAATCCGCCCACATGGCCATATCTATCATACACGAAGCGGAAACTGCAGAAACCCTTTGCAAAATCTGAGTGATGAACTGTCCGGGGTACTTTCAAGGAATCCAGGAATCGATGTATGGTAATGGCCCTAGGAGCAATCAAGTATTTGAATCTCAATGGAGCTTGGTCACTTCCAATGTACCCCGCTATTTCCTCTATTGTTGGGGTGAGTTCAAAGTCTGAAAAATAAAACACATTATGTGCCGAATCCCAATGGGCGACCAATGCCCTGATGATATCCCCCGAGGCTGAATGTCTAATAAATCCGGAAGGTCTTTCAAATATTTTCTCACTTCGTCTTGCCCTTCTTTGCCCAAATCATTCCACCACAATTGCAGCTCAAAAGGGATTTTGGTCATTATTAAAAAAGGCTCATTTATTGTCGTGCTCATCCTGCACATTTATTAAAGCGTTTAAGCAAAAGAAAACTTTTATTTAACTCCAAAAACTACTATCTATATTATCGACTCAAAATTAACCCTATATTTCAAATGAAGAACTCAATTCTTAATTCTAATATTTTTAGATAAAAGACCCGATATTGCGACACGGCCTTCCTGCGCCTCAGGGGCGAAAATTTTAAGGCTGTGAGGGTCAAAAATCAAAATACGACCAAAGGTGGCTGTTTATGCAAAGTCAGCCCTCCGGTGCCCCGTTTGGGAATATTTGGCTATTTATGACATAACAACATCACCTTACTTATTTACTCTTTTTTTATTGTTTTTCAAATTAGGAAACTCAATATTGCAAACACGGCCTTTCAACGTCTCGGGGACGAAGATTTTTAAGGCTGTGTGGGTCAACTGGACCAAATCTTAAATATGACCCAAAAGTGGCTGTTTATGCAAAGTCAGCCTTCCGGCGTCCCCTTCGGGAACATTCGGCTATGTCTTGATAAAATAACGTCACCCGACTTCTTAGAAATTTGACATGTTTTTTATTTATTTATTTGATTTTGGCTATTTTAGCAAAAGGTGGGTTGGACCCGATGAGGGTTGCCTACGTATCTCACATCCGGTGAGAATCAAACCCGCGTAGTTCGGGCAAGCCTGAACCGGACCGGACCGGGCCCGCGGTCCTAACGGGCCTGGTGGGCCGGTCCTGGGTGGGCCGGTCTTGGTGGTCCTCCTGAGCCCGTCACGGGCTGGTCTCCATGGTTGAGCCCACGAGCCCGGGACCGTTTGGCCCGGGACCGGCAGGCGGGCCTGGGCCGGTCCTGGCGGGCCTGGCGGGCCCAACGGCTATTTTAAAAAAAAAAAAAAAAAAAAAAAAAAAAAATCAAACGGCCATATTTAAAATCTAGCCGTTTGGGCTGAAAATATGACCGTTTTTTAAGTTAAAAAAATGGCCATTTGGCCCCCAAACTTTATTTTAACCCCAAACTTTATATAATTACACTTTTCCCCATTTCTCAACTATAAATACCCCCTCATTCTTTCATTTTTATTCACCAATTCATCAATATCTCTCAATATCTCTCAATCTCTCTCAATCTCTCTACTACAATTACTTAATTTATTGTTGAAATTTCGTGAAAAATTGTGAAGTTGTTGAATTGAAGTTTTCAAGTGTTCAACGATTTTCAATTTTCAAGAAGTTGTTCGACAATCCGGTAACCTCGTTTCAACTCTTACGTTTTTAGAATATATTTTTGTGTGGTTTAGTTTGCATAATTATAATTAATATGGCATTTACTTTGAAAAAAATATTTGGTAAAGGAAAAGATAAAACCGGTGAAAGTAGTGGCCAACCAACTACCCTTACCCCGGCTCCCCGACCTAGAAAAGATAAGCAAGTTGAAAGTAGTCGCCAACCTAGACGTCCTCCTCCTTCCGTAATTCTTGATAGTGATCACCCTTGTTTTCAATTTACCGATAGTGAATTTTATCATAATGTTGCACCAGGTGATAGATTAGATGATGAAATTATGAATGCTCTTTATCCTAATGAAACCATCTTAGAAAATAATGAGGAAAATGAGGAAGATGGTGAAACCCAAGCACCGGATTTAGATGATACACCTACTAGTCCTCTTAATAACCCAACTGATGCACCGGTCGACCCACCTGTAGAAACTCCTACTTTTAATAGAGAACCTGCTAAACGCCTAGAAACATCATTAGTTTGGAATTTTTTTACTCAAGTAAGAGAACAAAATAAGGCTAAGTGTAAAACTTGTGGAAAATTAATGTCGCATAAATATACTGGAGACCGTAGCGGCACAGGTAGTTTGACTAGGCACATAAAAACACACCCTAGAGATAAGGCTAGATTTTTTCAAATGAAAGCGCAGCTAGAGGGGACAAGTGTAGATTCTGCGGTTAACCCTAGTACAGGTTCAAATCTAGTTCAACCAGGAATTAACACTGTCACCGGAGGTATTTTATATTACGATCCAAATAGAGATCGTGAAGAATTAGCAAAGATGATTACTGTTATGTGCTTACCTTATACTTTTGCTTCTAATCCTAATTGGGTTCATTATATTAGAAGAGTGTTTAATCCTACTTATAAAGGTTGGCCTCGCGCAACAGTTAAGAGTGATATTTATAAATTCAAACATGAATATGAACAATATTTGCGGTATTTATTTACTCATATACCTAATCGGATTTCTATTACTACTGATATTGGTAGAAGTGGTAATGATTGTGATTATCTAACTGTTACAAGTCATTGGATAGATGAGGAATGGATAATGCAAAAACGCATAATTGCATATAGAATAATTAATTCGCGTCACACAGGTAAGTTTATAGCTAACACTGTTGCAGATATTTGTAGATATTTTTGCTTTAGCGATAAAATAATGGCAATTTCAATGGATAATGCTTCTAGTAACACCAGTGCTATAGGCATGCTTACAACAACACTAAATCCTGCATTTACTAATATTTTCCATGTTAGATGTATTTGTCATATTTATCATTTAATTGTCGGTGATGGTATGCGAATATTAAACATAGAAATTGAAAAGGTTAGAATGGCTCTTAATTGGCTTTTTTATTCAAACCGTAGAAGTAGACTTAGAGAGTATTTTAAAAAATGTGATGAATATGGCATTAGAGAAAGAAAGGTTCCTAAACCTTGCCCGACTAGATGGAATTGTATGTACGAAAGTTTAGTAGTAGCATATGAATATAGAAACCCAATTAATGCAACGTTTAATTCTCGGGTAGGTGGTGAGGATGATGATGAAATGCTTACCACTCAAGATTGGACTAATGTTAAAATTCTTTTAGATTTTTTAGAACATTTTCAAATTGCTACAAATGCATTTTCTGGGCAATATTATCCGACTATTTCAAACTGTTTAGTTTATATTGCAGCACTATCTGATTTGTTTGTTGAATTTAGTGAGGGTGGGGATATTTATGAACTTGCTATAAATGAAATGAAACAAAAGTTTAAAAAATATTTTTTTCCTATCCCTCCTATTTATGGTCTTGCTGCAATGCTAAATCCTACAATGAAATTGGGAGGTCCTCATTTTTGGTATTCAAATATTTATAAGGCTTTAGATCTTTCAAATGAGGAAATTGCGACACTTGCAGATGCAAAAGCTTCAATTAAGATTAACGCTCAAACAGTTTATAATGCTTATCAACTTGCCTTAGAGCATGCTAGGCCAACTATTCCAACCCCTACTTCGTCTAGCTCACAATCCTCTAAAAGAGTTGCGGGCTTAAAAGCTCTTAAATCTTGGACGGAGTTCAGGGGGTCTCAAGGTGAAAATTATGATGAAACTTCACATCTAAATGAGCTTCAAGTTTATTTGTCTCAGGGACTTGAAAAAGAGAATCCATACGGCTCTTTTGATCTTTTGGAATGGTGGAAGGCAAGGGAAAAATATTTTCTTGTTCTTGCAAGGATGGCTCGGGATATTTTATCAATTCAAGTTTCAACTGTTGCATCAGAGAGCGCTTTCAGTCAAGCAAGACTGCAAATAGGTGATCATAGAGCGTCTATGAGGGATAGCTTGGAAAAATCAGTATTGTTTAGAGATTGGATCCGCTCGGAAAGAAGAAACTTTGGAATTGCAGAAGCACAACCGGCGATAGATGAAGCTTATGAAGAAATGATAGCGGAACTTGCGGAGGATTCGGCTTCGCCCGGAAGTGGTGATGAACAAGCTTCTTTTCCACCACCACCAACGCAACCTCCTCCGAACCTTGAAGGATTTATGAGATTTGTTAGAGATAATACATAGAATAATATGTAACTTGTATTTTGGCAAATCTTCCTTAGTTTTTTTTCCTTCTAATGGTGGTATTAGTACCTTGTTGTGCTCATTCCATTGGGGGAAGGATGACTAAGAAAGATATGACATTTTTTGGTAATAAAATTTATTGCTTCTACCCATGAGCTTCTTTTCGCAATATTTCTTTGTCTATACTTAGAATTATTTATAAGCTACAATATATACATAATATACAATATATATACTACAAGAAAATATATAAGAGAATATATATACATAAGATACAATATAATATACTACAAGAAAATATATTATGCGAAAATATATACATAATATACAATATATATATACTACAAGACAATATATTATGCGAATATATATACATAATATACAATATATATACTACAAGAAAATATATTATGCGAATATATATACATAAGATACAATATATATACTACAAGAAAATATATAAGAGAATATATATACATAAGATACAATATAATATACTACAAGAAAATATATTATGCATGACAATTTAGTGTTTTACTATTGTTTTGTTATTTTCTTTTTCGTCAAGCACTTTAATAATTAGATATACATATATACTACATATATATTTTTAATATAGCCATGATACTACAAGAAATTGTCTTTAAAAAAAAAAAAAAAAAAGCCCGCTAGGCCCGCGAAGCCCACGAGCCCGGCCCGTTAAGCACAGGACCATGTGGGCTTAGGCCCGTCACGGGCCGGTTCCACCCATTGAGCCCACGAAGACCGGGACCGCCAGAGCCCAGGACCACGAAGCCCGGGACCGCGAGGCCCGGCCCGTTAGGCCCACTAAGGCCCGGGCCCGGGCCAAAATACAGCATTAGGTGAGAATCAAACCCGCGTAGTTCGGGCAAATTAACCGAACTATTTTAAAACATGACTCTTTTCCATTTTTATTTTTCCTGGCAAGACAATCTATTTTCCTTTTCTATTTTTGAAAAAGACAAAATAACGACTTTTTTTTCCATTTTCAACAAACAATAAAACAATCTATTTTCCAAAAAAAAATAAAAGACTCTTTTTTTTCTATATTTTTTAGTAAAACAAAATAAAATTTTTTCCTCTTTTTTTTTCAAAATTTCGGCAGAGTTTCGCCAGTAATTGGTCATTGATTTTTTTTCTAAAATAATCAATTAACTCCCTAACTGATATATTCTTTTTCCCTTTTTTTTTCTCTTCAATTTTCCAACATTCCCGAGATTCAGAAACCGGTCAACATGCAAGTTCGAAACAAATATATGTACAGAGCAAGTAGGATGCATCAGAATGGTCTTTTCATTTCAGGTTGCTAGTCCTAGACGGACCCAACCCCTGTGTTGAGTCCCCTAAGTCAAATGCAACGTGATGCAAATAAGCATTCCTACTAGGGATCCGGCATGAAGTCACGTTATTCTATATTCAAAACCTGGGTCAGTGTACTAGACTGTGTACCCGAGTGGACAACTCGAGTCGAGGATGGGGCAACTTACCGGGAACCAAAAGGCCATCCGGCTTCGTAACTTGTCCGACCTCTTTCTTATTTCAGGGTATAACACTAACATAATAGGGAGTCTCAACCAGTAAGCACATCCCCGGAGGTGAAGAGAGAAGGGTTCGGCACAGTTTATATATACAGTCAAATAATATCAAAGCGGTAAAAGCAGCATTTAGCACATTAGGCTCAAACATGTAAAAATCAGATAAAGTCAAATATAACAATTTATCTAAGCTCGAATCTCTAACCCTGAACCAGTGGTTTTGGGTTACCATACTTTTATCCCCATCAGAGTCGCCAGAGCTGTCACACCTCCTTTTTCCGCCCCGCGAGGGTACAGGAGTTTTTTCCAATTAAAGGACAGTCGAAACGGGATTTGTTTATTTATTTCAGAGTCGCCACTTGGGAGATTTAGGGTGTCCCAAGTCACCAGTTTAATCCCGAATCGAGGAAAAGAATGACTCTGTATTACAGTCCGCGAACCAGAAATCCGGATAAGGAATTCTGTTAACCCGGGAGAAGGTGTTAGGCATTCCCGAGTTCCGTGGTTCTAGCACGGTCGCTCAACTGTTATATTTGGCTTGACTATCTGATATAATACGTATTATAAACTTATGTGCAAATTTAACTTTTAAAAACCGCTTTTATCATTATTTATTTTATACAAAATTGCAACATCGTGAAAACGCATCTCGAGCCACGCCACAACCAGTGCACGCGTGATTTGTTGACGCATTTTGACTTCGTCAAGATCGTGATTTGGGTTACATAAATGTACACCCGTATTCAAGAAAATAACCTTATTAAATATGCGCCAAAATACTACGCGTTATGATATTATTAGGTAAGACTGTGAATTTTACTAAATCGCCCATCTTGAAATCTAGGTATTTTTTTTAAAAAAAAAATAAGATTGGAGGACTGCAATTTTTTGTATTATTTATATTTATTTATTTGTTAGCGAGATCCTCCCTTATTTTATGAATACCCTTTAATGACTACATCTTTATTATTACTAAGTTTGTCCATAATTATGAAGTCAATCTCTACATACTTAAAAATAACATATTAATTACTAATTCAAAACAAAAATTAATGGAAAGTAATATTACTAAAATGATAATTACGAACAACATGGAATTGCCAAAAAGTAAAAAAAAACTAATTATCCCATAGTTGGATTAAAACATATTGTTAGTATGACTTAAGCTTATTGAAATTAATTATTTACAAATACTAAAAAATAAAAATAAAAACTTGATTACTAAACCATATTTCTAAAAGCTAAACAATTTAAACTTAACTAACCTTGTTTTAATTCACATCATGTTCTAATATTTGATTCGCAAACTAATTCATGTTTTAATTGAAATTAAATACATGATTCCGATTAACTTAATGTTGACAAAAAAACCTTATGAATAAGGAATTAATCAATTTTTGCCAAACTGATTCAATAACGCCATTTTTTACGTTATTTCTTCTATTTTGATTATTAAACAGTTTTAATTAGTAATCCGTCTTGAATATATTTCCTAATAATCCGGTTAAGGCATTATTTAATATATCGCTATAACATGTCTAATTATGTCAAATGACAGTGATTGACAGAATAATAATACATGAATAATCTAAATACAATACAAATAAAAAAATTAAAACTAAATTAAAAATTTAACACTCTATTCTTCATTTGTATTCATGCTTCATATTTCGGATTACAATAACCAGCGTGTCAGTTGTGTACCTGATATTGGAAGCAAAAGAAAATGAAGATAAGAATCAGCAGTAGTAATGACAATACAGTGCAGCAACAAACAGTCCAGCAACAGTAACTCAGGAACCGAATTTGTAAATCGGTGGAGTAGTAATCCCAAAAACAAAAGCTTCAAGCTTTGATGAAACAACAATTAATTCTGATTTCAAACAATGAAAGAAAGCAGAAGAGCTTTTTTTAGTTTTTTTATTTATTTGAAAGCTTAAATATTTTTCGGAATTTTTCTTTCTCTTAAATGTTCAGCCCTTTTTTCTCTCTATTTCTGTATTCTCTCTTTTCTGTTTTGTGTGTTCTTTTTGTGTCCCCTTTGTTCTGATTTCAAGACCTCTACTTATATCTCATCCCATAAATCTTTTAATCAAATTAAAATCAAACCATTTTCTCTACCAAACACATTATCTTCCCACTCATCCCCATTACATTAAATAAACATATCATACCACCCCATTATATTTTGTCCCCCATGCCTAACATAAATAAATACAAGATTCCCCCCACTAAATTTTGTCTTGTCCCCCCTTTATATTAAACAAATATATCACAACCCACCCCATTTCATTTTGTCCCCCATGCTTCACATAAAAAATTATAAAATGTACAATTCCTAAACTACCCCTCCGACCTTACTGAAATTACCAAACTACCCCTGAACGTACTGCAAATTACCAAACTACCCATCAGCTATAACACATCAATTAATCAAACTTAACCAAAATATAGACAATATGATTAATTTCTAACAATGTTCAAACAACAAATTTCATGAACATGATTTCTTCAATATTTCAACAACAAATCACATGAACATGATTTCTTCAACATTTCAACAACAAATCACATGAACACAAATTGAACAACAAAGAACAACTAAAATTTGATTGAACAATATTTTAGCAACAAACAATCCTATTTTCGGATTCAACAACAACAACAAACAAGTATATTTAGATTTCTAAATTCAATCATATTGAACTTAAAATCAACTCGAACAACATTACAACCAACATTTCCTATATCAAACTTTAAACAAGATTATGAGACAAATTCAAGAAATAATCATAAATGATAAACAAGAAATCAAGTTATACAAATTTCGGATTCAAGATCAACCCAACAAAGTATGAACATGAATGAATCTATTTTCAAAACAACAAACATGACGGATTCACATGATTTAAACAATGTTAACAATTTCCGAAAATATAAAACACATGAAATAAATTGAAGAAATAATTAATTTAAACTTCAATTTGAATCTAACAAACATTAAACTAACAATCCCTTTTTTACAAAAATGAATACAAACATGAAATAAACATAAAAAATAACTAATTAAACTTCCACTTGAAATCTGAAAATTAATTTAACAAAGCACACGAACAAACTAAAAATTAATTCAAATGATAGATATGAACAAAACAAACATTTTGCCGATTTTTAGATTCGAAAATATCAAAACAAAATATGGACAAAATAAAACTCAAAATCTACCAACCGGATTGAAACGACGAACAAACGACCAACCAACAACGATCTCGAACAGTGATCGACGACATCGACCAAAACTCTTCCATGTACGCGAACTCGACTGGACTGCTATGTGGGTTTTCGGACTGCTGTGGACCTCACGCCTGTAGTAGGTTTGTTTGGGATGCTGCAAAGAGGAAAGCAGTAGCATCCGCTACTGCTGGACATCGGAAGTGAAATGGACGCAGCAGCATCTCGGACGCGAGGAGGAGATGGAGCAGCGGCGACGGTGTGGTTTGGACGATGAAGCAGCGGCTATGGCTGTTCGAACTGAAGAAGACGAAGTGAGGCAGCAGCAGCTCGGTTGTTCGAGCTTGGTCGTTAATGGCGGACGTCTGGCGTGGTCGTTCATGGTGAAGCAGCAACGAGAAACAGACGAAGTGAGGCAGCAGCTAGGAGAACACTGAAGCAGAAGCAGCGGACAGTCCATGGTCGAGCTCGAGCTCGTCAATGGAGAAACAACGCTGGGGCGATGGACTATCGTGGTGGTTGTGTCGTTTGGTTGTGTATGTGTGTGTGAGTGTGACGACGTGAGGGGGTATTCGTGGGGGAGGGTGGTCGACGTTGCAGGCTGGGGTTTGTGGGGGGCAGCCATGGATGGGGTGTTTTGGAGCTTGAGGAAGAAGAAGGAAAATGAGGGGGGGTGGCAGATGACTTAGTAGTTTTAGGGTTTTTTGGCCCTTTTTTTTGTTTTTTTGTTTTTGTTTTGTTAAAATGAAAAATGATAGGATGTTGGGTTATGGACTGGGTCGACCCAGTTCAAAATGGACTGGGTCGTTTGGGAAGATTGGGCCATTTTTTGGGCCTGGGGCTTGAAATCGAAGAAGAGGCCCAATTCCGACTTTCTTTATATTTTCGCTCTCTTTTCTTCTTTTATTTCTCTAAAACTAAATTATAAAAATACTTAACTTATTATTAAGAACTAAATTAAGTTATAAAAGCGCAAATTAACTCCAAATAACAATAAACGCATAATTAAGCAATAATTAAGCATAAAATTATATATTTGGACATTAAATGCTAAAAATGCAAACGATGCCTATTTTTGTAATTTTTAATTTTTGTAAAACAAATTTAATTACTAACAATTGTATAATTAAATCCTACATGAAAAATGCGACATATTTTTGTATTTTTAATAATTTAACAAATAAACATGCACAGACAAACGTACAAATATTTACACAAAATATCACAAAATATCACAAAAATTCCACACCAAGGAAAATTATTTTATTTTTGAATTTTTTGGGAGTAATTCTCATATTGGGCAAAAATCACGTGCTTACACCAAGTTATGTATATCTATCCATAGTGCTTTCCTTTTGGTCAATTGTATTGTGTCCATAGACTACTGTTATTAAGCAGTCTATCTTCCCTAAATTGTCTGTAAGTTGGCAATGAACATATTGAGCCCCAGCTTTGATTAACTTCACACTATACCATCATGGATCCCATAATACCCACACCCTACCATTCTGAGCATATTGGTAGTTGTTTATCCCTTCCCAATCTGGAGTAATAGCTTTGGTAATTCTCTTGAAATTGTGCTCTTTCATTCTGGTTTCCATTAGGCCAGCTATCTTGACATTTTTATTTTTGATGTAGTTAGTCAATTCCTTCTGTTTATACCTCTTATTGACTCCCCTCACATTCCAGAATAGCCAATTAATCAGCATGTTAAGTGTCCTCCTCCCCTGTCAAGGGGTAGTTGTTGCACATCCCCAGTCCCACATGGTAGTACCTCAAAAGGATTTCTCAGTTTTACAGTAAACAACAAAGGAAAATTTGTCAAATTAAACTCAGGGCTGCTCTCCACTTTCTTCTGTCGATTGTTGTTACTCAGCATAATCTTATTTGGACTACTTGGGGGCACAAACTCATGTTGTCCTTGGCTACTTTCAGGCCTGGAGCTTGCTAAAATGTTTGGCATTTGTTGAACCTCTGTTATGTGTTGTTGTCTCTGTTGGTCAGTTGGTATAGGTTGTGCAGGTAGAGTATCACTTTGTTGTACCTTGCCTTTTGTTCTCTATTCCATAGTCACTTTCTTAGTTTCCCTTTCTTTCCCTTTTTGATTAATCTGTTGCTTAACCTCCTGCTTATTACCAGTACCATGAGGAGCACATGAATGGCCAACCTTTTGACAATGCTCACAGAATTTAGGCTTCCACTCATAGTAGACATCTTGCAAGAATTGTTTACCCTTTGGATCTCTAACCCAGACTTCATCACACAAAGGTCTAGTCATATTAACCTCTATCAACATTCTGGCATATGAGATTCTGGTTTTTTTAGTTGTGCATTCATCAGCAAAAATAGGAGTTCCAATTGCACTTGCTATTCTACTCAATGAATTAACGCCCCAACAGTTCAAAGGTAATTTTGGAAAATTAACCCACAGGGGAATTTCAGTGGGAAATTACTCTTTAAAATCAAAGTCTGAGGTTCAAGGCTTCAAAATTGTAGGCCTATTATTGATTGTATAAGGTCCAAACTAGTAAATCTCTTTCATATCAGACTCCGAATGGAATCTGATGATGTAGTAACCTTCCTCATGGAGGAATACATCTGGTTCCCTCACACTTGCCCAATTAACATTTATATATCTCTTCATAGTATTATATCCTGGGGTATCCCCTAAGATGTAAGCAATTAAAGCACATTTCTACTTCTCAGTCTCAGATTCAACCTCTTCCTTGTCCAACTGAACAACTACTTGGCCATTGACAATTTCCGGGGGAATATATGATAGAGACATACCATTTACTGCAGATATGTTCTTCTGGAATAGGTTAGACCACGATTTAGGGTCTACAGCTTTTGTCACCAAGGCAGGATTCATCACTCCTTGTTCTTCCTCCTCAATTGTTACTGTTGCATTAGCTACTGTAGCATGCAGACCATGGTCTTTTATTTTTTCCTCCAATTGCACTTTTGATGCAGTTGCTGGAGGTGTTGTGAGATCTAGCTTCTTCGAAACTCCTGAGCTAGATGCACCCCCAGTATTATTCCATTGAGCTCTAGTGTCCGAGTTTAGTTCTAGATCTAGTGTTTGCAAATCATTCTCCCTTTCTGTTGTTTTACTGTGTGAGCTAGTAGATCTTTCTATGCTAGTAATTACGATTTTTTGGGCCTTCCTCGTCCTCTTCCCCTCCCTCTCGCCATGGATGACCAGATTCAGCGCATGTTAACTAACGTGAGCTGAGAGCACTTAGAGAGAGAGTATCCTAATAGTTCTATTAACTTTACTCTTATTGAGAAGCTTTTAAAGCCATGCAATTATCATGGCCCCACAAAGTTTTTTCCCCTTAAACTTTTAGGACCACATATTTTAAAAGTTTTCATTTTTTTTTTATAGTTTGTGCAATATCAAACTATATCATCTAAATTAGAATGGGGGAGTACTAAAAAGTTATAAATTTATGAAGGCAACCATAGAGAAACTTACAAACTCATACAGATGAAGGCAATCATACAAACTACAATATATTATGAATTTCGACCATAAAACTGATGAGATTCTGCACCTTCAAACATAAATTCTTAAACTCATACAGAAGAAAAAAACCATACAACCCAGAATATACTATGAATTTCGACTCATAAAACTCAACTAATATTGAACTTCAAGTTATAAGATGGAAAAGCTTCAACAGAAAATTAAGTTAATGCTTGAACGAAAAACTTGAAATCAGAAATATGAAGAGATGAATCGAATCTCTACTTCCTAGCTTTGATTTGAAAGTTGAAGCTATGTTGGTTTGAGAATTATCACTCTGGTGGAGAATATAATAAACACATGCACCTCTCATAGGCGGACTCATTATTTGAGCACGACGGGGGCACCATTGTATGCTAATTACTCGCGATAAAATTTGGCGGGCGACTCTTTAAAAACTTAATGATTATGATGACTTATCATCCAAGTATAAATAAAAAGAAGTTCGAAAGAAATAGAAAGCACCGAACAAAGAGAGAGATTTCTTCACAAATAGGTGCTACGGAAAGAGAAGGTATTTGATTTAAGATTGTTTCAAACTTTAAAATATCTAGCTTTTCCTTAATTAGTTGTCATCGTCGAGTCATAGTTGACGGATATCCGCTACTTTGTCAAAGTGATTGTTGAAGAAAGTTGTGGTATTTTTTTTAATTTTGAAGCGCAATAAATTACAATTTGAGGCTTTTAATTTTAAGGGAAGGATTTGAAAAAGAATAAAATTAAGTAAGTTGACTATTATGTATTAAAACTAAAATATAATTGAATTCAAAAAAAGATAAAAGTAAAAAGTGAAGCAGTTTGTTATAAGTACAATAGTTGATTTCAAAGAAGTAAAATAAAAAGGAGAGGAGAAAAAGATGAAATGAGTTTTGAACCAACAACATCCAGCAAAGGCGAAAACTTAAGCGCCCCATAAAACTACTTCTCCAGTCCGCCTCTTTGTGTCTAAGGGTACAAGAAAAATATTTAAGGGGTCCGAGATGTATGTATATATATAGAGAGAGAGGATTTTTGCCGAGGCTAACAGAGTCCCGTAGCCCCCTCAACCTGTAACGTAGGTCCACCTCTGCACCTCTAGGGTGGCTAGTAAAGCTGTTGCTTTAGGCCCTCTAAATTTTGGGCCCCAAATATATTTTTTATTGTGGATTTTCTATCTTATTTCCACTTAGACAATATTGAAGTTTATGGGGAAAAAAAGGTACAAAATTCTCATAAAAGTAGAAAGAAAGATTGTTTATTTTTTAACAATAAAAATATTTTGTAACTTTGAATTAAATACTCAAATCTTCATACTAGTAAATAACGTTTTTATAATAAGATCCAAGGTAATACATTATAAATACATAGCTAATATCTAACTTGAATTTTCTTACCAATATGAATATAAATATTATATTTTATATGATAACTACACTATATACAAAAATAAAGAAGAAAGAAACCAATGTAAATATTAGGGAAAAAGTCCAAATATAGTCCTCTACTTTGGTATATCATTCACATATACCCTCTTGTGACGACCCGGCTGGTCGTCTTAAGAATTAACGCCCCGATCCCCTATTAACTGCATTCCCTCTGTTTATTTCTGCTATTTTAATTTGCCGGGATGTTCGGTTTTGAGTTTCGGAGAGTTTTGGGACACTTAATCCCTAAATGAGAGCTTAAGTGCTGAAAATTTGAACGTAGTCGGAACAATGTGAAGACGGCCTCGGAATAGAATTCCGATGGTTCTACAAGCTCCGTTGGGTGATTTCGGGCTTAGGGGCGTGTTCATATTGTGTTTTGGAGGTCCTAGCTAATTTAGGCTTGAAATGCCAAAAGGTCGAATTTTGAAGTTTCCGGTTCGATAGTGAGATTTTGATTCGAGGGTTGGAATGGAATTCCGAAAGTTGGAGTAACTCTGTAGTGTTGAATGTGACGTGTGTGCAAAATTTCAGGTCATTCGGACGAGGGTTGGTAGACTTTTTGATCGAAAGCGTATTTTTAGAGTTTTGGAGTTCTTAGGCTTGAATTCATGATTGATTCGTCGTTTCGATGTTGTTTTAGTTGTTTTAAGGATTGGTATAAGTTTGGACAGGTGTATTGGACTTGTTTGTGCTTTTTGTTAAGGTCCTGGGGGTCTCGAGATGATTTCGGATGGTTGACGGAAGGATTTTGAGTTTGGAGTTGCAGCTGAAGCTATGACTTCTGTCATAACCGCATCTGCGGTTGAGAGGCCGCAGGTGCGACTCCCGCAGATACGGAATGCAGCTGAAGAAGTGGCAGATGAGAAAGGGGCTAGGAACTGCAGAAGCGGCATATGTACCGCACCTGCGAGACCGTAGATGCGGATTCTAGGTTGCAGGTGCGGCGGAGAGGTTTTAAGTGAGAATCGCAGAAGCGGTTCCCCAACTACAAAAGAGGTATCGCAGATGCGATGGGTGGACCGCAGATGCGGGATTGCTGGGCAGAACATATAAATAGTTGCCTTCGCGAATTTGAGCTATTCTTTCACCATTTTCATCCGGGAAGTGAGCTTTTGGGGAGGTTTTTGAGAGGGTATTCAAGGGAACTTCGAGGAGGTAAGATTCTTGGAACCTAACTCATTATTGAGGTGATTTTTATCATTATAAATATGAAAACTTAAGAAAAATCAGTGGTAATTCGGGGGTTAGTGCTTGACTAATTAGAGACCTTTGAGTGATGATTTGAGGGACCATTTGAGGTACGATTTTGGTACTTTTGATATGACTGAACTCGTGAGATTGTGAGGATTCTGGAAATATAAATTTTACTTGATTTTGAGATGTGGGCCCGAGGGGCATTTTGGTTATTTTACCTAATTTCGCGTATTAGCTTAGAATTTCTTTGTAGAATCAGTCACTTGAAGTGTTATTTATATTATGAAATTGAATTGAATAGATTTGGGCCATTTGGAGTCGAGTACTCATGGCAAGAGCGTGGTTTCAGATTGATTTGAGCTGGTTCGAGGTAAGTGGCTTGCCTAACCTTATGTGGGGGACCTTCCCCTTAGGATTTGGTATATATTTGATAATTGAAATTCCTTGTACGCGAGGTGACGAGTGCGTACTTGAGCTAATTGTTGAAAATCCGATTTTCTTTAAGTAATTTCAATTGTGTTCCTTTCCTGTTTTATACTACTTGCAATTTAAGCATGTTGTTAGCTTAGAAAAGCATGTTTAATTGACTGAATTACTTATTTGCTTAAACTGGCTTAATTGCATTATGTGAAGCATGTTAGGTTAGAATTATCTGTTTACTTGGTATGAAATTGAGCTTAATTGAGTATTCCTTGTGTTGTTGCTGCGTGTTTTACTTTGGGACTACGGGACAGAATCCCGGAAGATCCCCTGCACGTATTTATGATTTGAGCTGAGGTGCAGGATACCGATAGATCCCTAGCACGTATATTGAGGATACCCAGAGATCCTCAGGATACCAAGAGATACCTAGCATATATTGAGGATACTGATAGATCCTCGGGATACCAAGAGATCCCTAGCATATATTAAGGATACCGAGAGATACTCGGGATACTGAGAGATCCGGGTTATTATCCTTGTGAATAATGGTATTTCCTTGTGATTGTTTTTGCCTTTGTTTCACTTATTGAGTTCCTTATTTTCCGGTATTAAATTCTTATTGTTAGCTTTCATCTGTACTGCTTATCTTATTCTGTCATACCTTATATTTTTATTCTATCTCAGTAGGGCCCTGACCTTACTCGTCACTACCCGACTGAGATTAGGCTTGGCACTTACTGAGTACCGTTGTGGTGTACTTATGCCCTTTTTGCGCATGTTTTTCATGTGCAGATCCAGGTACTTCGACCTAGTCCTATCACCCTTGAGGCGAGGCGACTGCTCCAGAGACTTCGAGGTATATCTGCCGCGTCCGCAGACCGAGGAGTCCTTTTCCATTCTATCTTGTAGTGATAGCCCTTCTATCTTTTCTGTTGATGTAGACATTCCGGAGTTAGAGCATTTTTATTATATTCGTAGCTTGTGATTCATGGGCTTCCGGGTTTTGGAAAAAATGTATTAGTTTTTTAGAGTTAATATTGTGTATGCCGAGCGGCACTTTTAAACGTTATTTTATTACTCTATTTTTGTTTAAAATTATTTTCTTCCGCAAATTGGTTTATCTTCTCCATCGACCAATAACCCGTTTAACCAAATAAACCCATGGGATCTCTTGTATTACTGAAATACTCAGATCTGCTCCGTGTGTGCTCTACCAGAGAAGGAAAAATCCATCGCTCATCAAGTGGGTTCCTCAAAATCAATTGATAGCTTAATAAATTTCAATTCCCTTTCATCTTCTCTCAGGTTTGCTTTCACAAAATAGTTTTTCATCACAAAGAAGGTGTCGTTGTGGTTTGGTTGTGTAACGGCCCGAATTTCTCACCCTCGAGAGTCGTGATGGCGCCTACTCATGAAAGCTAGGCAAGCCGCGTAATATAGAATCACTAACCCTTTTATTTAGCTCTTTTAACAATTTAAGTTAACAATGAAATAACAGTGAAATATTAACGATAAATAGATACAAAAGGAAGACTTAATCTGATAAATTAACCATAAATAGTACGACAATGCCAATATACATCTCTATCCGGAATCCGGTGTCACAATATCACGGACTCTCTATGAATACTACATACAAGTGTCTGAAAAGAAAGTAAAATCTGTCTCGGAAGCAAATGAAAACAAAATACACATAAAGATAGAAAAGAACATCGGGCCTGCAGATGCCTGCAGGACTACCTCGGGATCTCTAACTGGACTGAAGGCAGCTACCCAATGCTACTGTCCAAAAGTTGCCGCTCCGGGATCTGCACATAGTGCAGAGTGTAGTATCAGCACAGCCGACCCCATGTGCTGGTAAGTGTCTGGTCTAACCCCGGCGAAGTAGTGACGAGGCTAGAACCAGACCACCAAATAAACCTGTGCAGTTATATAATATGCAGCGGAAAAATAAAATAGGAATAACAAGTAAAGATGGGAAGGGGGTACATGTTGTGGGAGAATATCAGTACCAATAGTAAATTAAGAGAAAATCATAATAACAATTTAGATTTTACAGCAAAACAATAAGGAACATGTAACCAATCTATAAACACTTCGTATTATCAATTGTTGCGGCGCGCAACCCGATCCCAAAACATAATAACTCTGTTGCGGCGTGCAATCCGATCCATATCATTTATCACTGTTGTGGCGTGCAATCCGATCCAATTATATTATTGTTGCGGTGTGCAACCCGATCCAAATATAATATTATTGCGGCTTGCAACCTGATCCAAATATAATATTGTTGCAGGGTGCAACCCGATCCAAATATAATATTATTGCGGCGTGCAACCCGATCCAAATATAATATTGTTGCGGCGCGCAACCCGATCCACATATACAGTTCAACACCAATCACAACAAGAGTGCAAGGGATCAATAAGGAAACAACACTATCCCGGCAAGGGAATCGATAGTATAAGTAAATACGTCCCGGCAAGGGAAAATCAGCTATAACCAAACTTGTTCCAACATCTAACTACCTCAACTAGCACCAATACTCAATCATAAGTAATTTCCACGAGGATAGTCATAATCCTTACTCAACTCAGAGAATCAACAACTTAGGCATTCGTAGGATTTATCAAGAACACAACAATTTCAATTTAAGACTCACGGTCATGCTTGACACCAACGTATAGATACTTGTTACCATGCCTATACGTCGTACTCAACAAATAACATGTAGCAAATAGGACTCAACTCCTAATACCTCAAGCTAAGGTTAGACCAAACACTTACCTTGATTCCACGAACACAATTCAAGCCTCTACTATTGCTTTACCTCTTGACTCCACCACCAATTCGCTCGTATCTAGCCACAAGTTACTTAATTGCATCAACAAATGCTAAATGAATCAATTCTAATGCATGAAAATGATTTTTCAAAAAATTTTACCCAAAAAGTCAAAAATCGCCCTCGGGCCCACATGGTCAAAACCTGAGGTTCGAACCAAAACTTGATCACTCATTCCCCCACGAACCCAAATATATAATTTGTTTTGAAATCGGACCTCAAATCGAGGTCCAAATCCTCAATTTTTGAAAAATCTAGGTTCTACCCAAAACACTCAATTTCCCCCATGAAAATTATTGATTTTGAGTTGAAATCATGTGAAAAGATGTTAATGATTGAAGAAAATGAGTAAAAATTGACTTACAATCGATTTGGAAGAAGAGTTGTCTTTGAAAAATCGCCCAAGAGTGTTTTGGTTTTGATAGAATGTGAAAAATGAAAGATTTTTGGCTAAGTTATAAAATTGCAGGTTGCAGATGTCGCATTTGCGACCAGGGTTCGCAATGCGAACCCAGACTTCTACTAAGTTGGGAATTGCGAACAACTTCTCGCATTTGCGAGTTGGGAATTGTGAAGAATACGTCGCATTTGCGACGACTAGCTAAAAAGGAGGCATCGCATTTGCGATCAATTCCTCGCATTTGCGAGTTAGCTGGCATGGGCTATTGTTCGCATTTGCGACAAGGCCTTCGCATTTGCGAGCCAGGCAGGTCTGCACTAAAACAGCTGAAAACCTGCAATTCTCCAAGTCCAAAATCTACCCCGTGGCCTATCCAAAACTCACCCGAGCTCTCGGGGCTCCAAACCAAATATGCACACCAACCTAAAAACATCATACGGACTCGCTCGTGCATTCAAATCACTAAAATAACATCAACAACTATGAATTTAGTATCAAAATCATGAAATTTCTTAAGAACTTTAAATTTTTCAATTTTTCTCAAAATGATCTGGTTCATGTCATTTCAAATCAGTTTCTTACCAAATTTCACAGATTCAACTCAAATCACATATAAGACCTATACCGGGCACCAGAACCAAAATACGGGCCCGATACCATCGAGTTTTAAACTCATTTCATTTCCAAAACTCAGAAATAATTTTAGAAAATAATTTTCATTAAGAATCATTTCTCGGGCTTGGGACCTCGGAATTGGATTTCGAGCATACGCCCAAGTCCCATATTTTCCTACGGACCCTCCGGGATCGTCAAATTACGGGTCCGGGTCCGTTTACCCAAAATGTTGATCGAAGTCAACTTAAACTCATTTTAAATGCAAAATTCATCATTTTCACAGATTTTCACAAAATGGCTTTCCGGCTATGCGCTCGAATTGCGCACGCAAATCGAGGTGATGCTGAAAGAGGTTTTTGAGGCCTCAGAATGTAGAATTTACTTTTAAAACAAGTGACATCCTCCACCTCTAAAACAAATGTTCATCCTCGAACGGACAGAAGAAGGAAATACCTGAGTCGGGGAAAAGATGGGGATAACGGCTCCGCATATCGGACTCGAACTCCCAAGTCGATGCCCCAGCGGGATGACCTCTCCACTGAACACGAATAGAAGGAAAACACTTCGATCTCAATTGACGAACCTGCCGGTCTAGAATAGCTACCGGCTCATCCTCATAAGACAAGTCCTTGTCCAACTGGACAGTGCTGAAATCTAACACGTGGGATGGATCGCCGTAATATTTTCGAAGCATAGACACATGAAATGCTGAATGCACGGCTGATAAGCTCGGCGTCATCGCAAGTCTGTAAACCACCTCTCCCACTCGATCAAGAATCTCAAACGGGTCAATGAACTTAGGGCTAAGCTTGCCCTTCTTACCAAATCTTATCACTCCCTTCATAGGCGACACTCGAAGCAATACCCGCTCACCGACCATGAATGCCAAATCACGAACCTTACGGTTGGCATAACTCTTTTGCCTGGACTGAGCTGTACGAAGCCTATCCTGAATAATCCTGACCTTGTCCAAGGCATCCTGAATCAGATCCGTACCCAACAACCGAGCCTCCCCCCGCTCAAACTATCCAACCGGCGACCAACACCGCCTACCATACAAAGCCTCATACGAAGCCATCTGGATACTCGACCGATAGCTATTGTTGTAGGCAAACTCTGCTTAAGGCAAAAACTGGTCCCACGAGCCTCCAAAGTTAATGACACAGGCTCGGAGCATATCCTCCAAAATCTGAATAGTCTGCTCGGACTGCCTGTCCGTCTGAGGATGAAATGTTGTGCTCAACTCAACCTGTGTGCCCAACTCTCATTGAACTACTCCCCATAAATGGGAGGTAAACTGCGTACCTCGATCTGAAATGATAGACTTGGGCACACCATGAAGACGAACAATCTCCCGGATATAGATCCCAGCTAACCTCTCGGAAGAGTAGGAGACTGCCACAGGAAAGAAATGTGCTGACTTGGCCAGCCTATCAACAATAACCCATACTGCATCGAACTTCCTCTGAATCCGTGGGAGCCCAACAACGAAGTCTATAGTGATTCGCTCCCACTTCCACTCAGGAAGCTCAATCCTCTAAAACAAACCACCAGGCCTCTGATGCCCGTACTTAACCTGCTGACAGTTCAAACACCGAGTCATATATGCAACAATGTCCTTCTTCATCCTCCGCCACCAATAATGCTGCCACAAATCCTAATACATCTTGGCGGCGCCCGGGTGAATAGAGTACCTAGAACTATGGGCCTCCTCTAAAATCAACTCTCGGAGTTCATCCATATTAGGCACAAAAATTCGACTCTGCAGTCTCAAACTCCATCATCACCTAAGGTAACATGCTTGGCACCTCCGTGTTACACCATGTCTCTAAGGACACACAAATGGGGATCATCATACTGCTGATCACGGATACGTAAGGAAGAACAAGCGACTGTGCAAGCTAACACACGGCTGGGCTCAGAAACATCCAACCTCACGAACTGATTGGCCAAAGCCTGAACATCCAAAGCAAGCGGTCTCTCACCGATCGGAATATAAGCAAGACTACCCATACTGGTTGACTTCCTACTCAAAACATCGGCCACCACATTGGCCTTTCCCAGATGATATAAGATGGTGACATCATAGTCCTTTAATAGCTCCAACCACCTTATCTACCTCAAATTTAGCTCCTTTTGCTTGAACAAATACTGCAGAATCTTATGATCCGTGAATACCTCACATGCCACGCCATACAGATAATGCCTCCAAATCTTCAACGCGTGAACAATGGCTGCTAACTCCAAATCATGAACTGGATAGTTCTTCTCATGAATCTTCAACTGCCGCAAAGCATAGGTAATGACCTTGTTATCCTGCATCAACACCGCACCAAGTCCAATACGAGATGCATCACAATAAACTGTATATGGCCCTGAACCTGTGGGCAAAACCAACACCGGTGCTATAGTCAAGGTTGTCTTGAGCTTCTGAAAACTCGCCTCACACTCATCCGACCACCTAAACTGGGCACCCTTCTGGGTCAACCTGGTCATCGGGGCTGCGATAGATGAAACCCCTTCACAAACCAATAATAGTAACCTTCCAATCCCAAGAAACTCCGGATCTCTGTAGCTGATACTGGTCTAGGCCAGTTCTTGACTGCCTCAATCTTCTTCTGATCAACCTGAATACCCTCTGCTGATACAACATGACCCAGGAATGCAACTAAACTTAGCATACAACTGACTATCCCTTTGAGTCTAAAGAACCACTCTAAGATGCTGCTCGTGCTCCTCCCGACTACGAGAATAGATCAAAATATAATCAATGAAGACTATCACGAACGAATCCAAGTAAGGCCTGAACACTCGGTTCATCAAATCCATAAAAGTTGCTGGGGCATTTGTCAACCCGAATGACATCACCAAGAACTCATAATGCCCGTACTGAGTGCGGAAAGCTGTCTTAGGGACATCGGATGCCCTAATCCTCAACTGATGGTAGTCAGATCTCAAGTCAATCTTCGAGAATACCTTGGCACCCTAAAGTTGATCAAACAAATCATCAATCCTCGGCAATGGATACTTATTCTTGATTGTAACCTTGTTCAACTGCCGGTAATCAATACACATTCTCATCGATCCGTCATTCTTCTTAACAAACAACACCGGCGCACCCCAAGGCAAAATACTAAGTCTAATAAAACCCTTTTCAAGCAAGTCTTGCAACTGCTCCTTCAATGTTTTCAACTCAGGCGAGGCCATATGATACGGCGGAATAGAAATGGGCTGGGTGCCCGGAGCCAAATCAATACAGAAGTCAATATCCCTTTTGGGTGGCATACCTGGCAGGTCAGAAGGGAATACCTTAGGAAACACACGAACAACGAGCACAAAATCAATAGAAGAAACCTCAGCACTAGAATCACGGACATAGGCCAAACACCCCTTCTCGACCATACGCCGAGCCTTCATATATAAGATAACACTATGGGTAGAATGACCAGGAATCCCTCTCCACTCTAAACGAGGTAAACCCGACAAGGCTAAGGTCACGGTCTTGGCATGACAGTCCAAGGTAGCGTGGTAAGGTGATAACAGTCCAACCCCAATATAACATCAAAATCAACCATGTACAGGAGTAATAAATCCACACGAGTCTCAAGACCCCCAATCACAACTATACAAGAACGATGGACTCGATCTACCATAATAGAATCACCCACCGGTGTAGACACATATACAGGGACACTCAAGGAATCACTAGGCATGGCTAGATACGGTGCAAAATAGGATGACACATAGGAGTATGTAGACCCTAGTTCAAATAAAACTAAAGCATCTCTGCCACAAACCAGAACAGTACCTGTGATAACTGCATCGGAAGCCTCAGCCTCAGGCCTGGCTGGAAGAGAATAACATCGGGGCTGGGGCCCACCACCATGAATTACATCTCTGGGACTGCCTGCATCTGGCTGGCCTCCACCTCTAGCGGTCTGAGCTCCACCTCTAACACCTCTACCTCCACCTCTAGCACCTCTATCCTCACCCCTAGCTGGCGGAGCGGGTAGTGGAACACCTGGTGCCTGAACCATAGCACGGTAACCCTGCTGCTGCGACTGAGTACTCACCACACTAGCTCATAGCATCTACCTGAATGTTGCGATTGAGGAAACTGAGAGTGACCCTAGCAACCTGAATGACCACCCCGAAAACTCTGGAGCGGCGGTGCACTGATAGGAGCTGGTGGTGCACTATAGGACTGCTGATCAGAATACTGCATATAGGAACCACGACCACCTGACGCACCATATGAAACTTGAAGTGCTGACTAAAAAGCCTAGGAGGATGGCCTCTACCATACGAATCCCTGCCTCCAGACGAGGTACCACTAAATCTACCTGAATGCCATGGTTTCTTGTCAAACCCCTGACCACCTCCCTGCGATAGAACCATCTCAACCCTCCTGGCCACATTGGCCGCCTCTTGGAAAGAAATCTCACTCCCAATCTCCTTGGCCATCTGAAGTCGAATAGGCTGGATAAGTCCCTCAATGAACCTCCTCACCCTCTCTCTCTCGGTGGGAAGTATGATAAGAGTATGACGGGCCAAGTCGATGAATCTGGTCTCATACTGAGTAACAGTCATAGAACCCTGCTGGAGACGCTCAAACTGCCTCCGATAGATCTCTCTCTGAGTAATAGCGAGAAATTTCTCCAGAAATAGCTGGGTAAACTACTCCCAAGTCAAAGTTGGTGATTCGGCTGGTCTAGCCAAGCAATAATCTCTCTGCCAAGTCTTGGCAGATCCAGACAAGAGAAAGGTAACAAAATCGACCCCATTGGTATCCACTATCCCCATGTTCCTGAGAACCTCATGACAAATGTCTAGAAAATCCTGGGGATCCTCAGAAGATGCACCGCTGAAAGTAGTAGGGAAGAGCTTAGTGAACCTGTCCAATCTCCATAAAGCATCGGCAGACATAGCTGCTCCCCCACCAGTCTGAGCTACCACACCCGGCTGAACTACTCCAACTGGCTGAGCTGCTGGAGTCTGGAACTGGGGAGCCATCTGCTCCGAAGTGTGAGTATTTGGAGTCTAGGCTCCTCCTCCAGCCTGAGAGATGTCTGGTGCTACAGGAAACAAGCCTGCCTGGGTGACACTCTCGATAAGGCCCACTAGACGGACCAGAGCATCCTGGAGTATTGGGTAGCAATAAACTCCTCTAGGACCTGAGCTGGGCCCACCGGAACTGTCTGGGTCGGAACCTCATCATTAAAGTCAACCTGAGGCTCCGCCGCTGGTGCTGCTGCTCTAAGTTGAGCTCTGCCCCTACCCCGGCCTCTAGCACGGCCTCGGCCTCACCCTCTGCCCCTAGTGGGAGCTGCTGCTGGGGGCTCGGGCTGCTGATCGGTGGATGAGGAAGCGCATGTTCTCGCCATCTGCGAAAGAACAGAATAGAAATTCAATTAGCATTGAGAAACCAAACCGCACGACAGGAAATAAAAAATGTGAAGTTTTTCCTAACTCTGTAGTCTCTCGGGGATAAATACAGACTTCTCTGTACCGATCCTTCAGACTCTACTAAGCTTGTCCGTAAATTGTAAGACCTATGTAACCTAGAGCTCTGATACCAACTTGTCACGACCCGGATTTTCCACCCTCGGGAGTCGTGATGGCGCCTACTCGTGAAAGCTAGGCAAGCCGCGTAATATAGAATCACTAACCCTTTTATTTAGCCCTTTTAACAATTTAAGTTAACAATGAAATAACAGTGAAATATTAACGATAATTAGATACAAGCGGAATACTTAATCTGATAAATTAACCACAAATAGTACGACAATGCCAATATACATCTCTACCCGGAATCTGGTGTCATAATATCACGGACTGTCTATGAATACTACATACAAGTGTCTGAAAAGAAAGTAAAATCTGTCTCGGAAGCAAATGAAAACAGAATACACATAAAGATAGAAGAGAACACCGGGTCTGCGGACGCCTGCAGGACTACCTCGGGATCTTTAACTGGACTGAAAGCAGCCACCCAATGCTACTGTCCAAAAGCTACCGCTCCGAGATCTGCACATAGTGCAGAGTGTAGTATCAACATAGCCGACCCCATATGCTGGTAAATGCCTGGTCTAACCCCGGCGAAGTAGTGACGAGGCTAGAACCAGACCACCAAATAAACCTGTGCAGTTATATAATATGCAGCGGAAAAATAAAATAGGAATAACAAGTAAAGATGGGAAGGGGGTACATGTTGTGGGAGAATATCAGTACCAACAGTAAATTAAGAGAAAAACATAATAACAATTTAGATTTTACAGCAAAACAATAAGGAACATGTAACCAATCTATAAACACTTTGTATTATCAATTGTTGTGGCGTGCAACCCGATCCCAAAACATAATAACTCTGTTGCGGCGTGCAATCCTATCCATATCATTTATTACTGTTGCGGCGTGCAACCCGATCCAATTATATTATTGTTGCGGTGTGCAACCCGGTCTAAATATAATATTGTTGCGCCGTGCAACCCGGTCCAAATATAATATTATTGTGGCGCGCAACCCGATCCACATATACAGTTCAACACCAATCACAACAAGAGTCCCGACAAGGGATCAATAAGGAAACAACATTATCCCGGCAAGGGAATCGACAGTACAAGTAAATACGTCTCGGCAAGGGAAAATTAGCTATAACCAAACTTGTTCCAACATCTAACTACCTCAACTAGCACCAATACTCAATCATAAGTAATTTCCACGAGGATAATCATAATCCTTACTCAACTCAGAGAATCAACAACTTAGGCATTCGTAAGATCTATCAAGAACACAACAATTTCAATTTAAGACACACGGTCATTCTTGACACTAACGTATAGATACTCGTCACCATGCCTATACGTTGTACTCAACAAATAACATGTAGCAAATTGGACTCAACTCCTAATCCCTCAAGCTAAGGTTAGCTCAAACACTTACCTCGATGCCACGAACACAATTCAAGCCTCTACTACCGCTTTACCTCTTGACTCCACCATCAATTCGCTCGTATCTAGCCACAAGTTACTTAATTACATCAATAAATGCTAAATGAATTAATTCTAATGCATAAAAATTAGTTTTCTAAATTTTTACCCAAAAAGTCAAAAATTGCCCCTGGCCCACATGGTCAAAACCCGAGTTTCGAACCAAAATCCGATCCCTCATTCCCCCACGAACCTAAATATATAATTTGTTTTGAAATCGGACCTCAAATCGAGGTCCAAATCCTTAATTTTTGAAAAACATAGGTTCTACCCAAAACACCCAATTTCCCCCATGAAAATCATTGATTTTGAGTTGAAATCATATGAAAAGATGTTAATGATTGAAGAAAACGAGTTAAAATTGACTTACAATCGATTTGGAAGAAGAGCTGTCTTTGAAAAATCGTCCAAGAGTGTTTTGGTTTTGAAAGAGTGTGAAAAATGAAAGATTTTCGGTTAAGTTATAAAATTGCAGGTTGCAGATGTCGCATTTGCGACCAGTTGCGAACCCAGACTTCTGTTAAGTTGGGAATTGCAAACTACTTCTCGCATTTGCGAGTTGGGAATTGCGAATAATGTGTCGTATTTGCGACGACTGGCTAAAAGGGGAGGCATCGCATTTGCGATCAATTGCTCGCATTTGCGAGGTAGCTGGGCTGGGCCATTGTTCGCATTTGTGACAAGGCCTTCGCATTTGCGAACTCGCATTTGCGAACTCGCATTTACGAACTCGCATTTGCGAACTCGCATTTGCGAGCTAGGTTTCGCAAATGCGAAGCCTGCAGGCCTGCACTGAAACAGCTAAAAACCTGCAATTCTCCAAGTTCAAAATCCACTCCGTGGCGTATCCAAAACTCACCCGAGTCCTCAGGGCTCCAAACCAAATATGCACACCAACCTAAAAACATCATACGAACTCGCTCGTGCATTCAAATCACTAAAATAACATCAACAACTATGAATTTAGCATCAAAATCATGAAATTTCTTAAGAACTTCAAATTTTCCAATTTTTCTCAAAACGATCCGATTCACGCCATCTCAAATCCGTTTCTTACCAAATTTCACAGATTCGACTCAAATCACATATAAGACCTGTACCGGGCGCCGGAACCAAAATACGGGCCCGATACCATCGAGTTTTAAACTCATTTCATTTCCAAAACTCAAAAATAATTTTAGAAAATAATTTTCTTTAAATTTTATTTCTCGGGCTTGGGATCTCGGAATTCGATTTCGGGTATACGCCCAAGTCCCATATTTTCCTACGGACCCTTCGGGACCGTCAAATCACGGGTCCGGGTCCGTTTACCCAAAATATTGACCGAAGTCAACTTAAACTCATTTTATATGCAAAATTCATCATTTCTCACAGATTTTCACTAAATGGCTTTCCGGCTACGCGCCCGGATTGCTCACGCAAATCGAGGTGATGCTGAAAGAGATTTTTGAGGCCTCGGAATGCAGAATTTACTTTTAAAACAAGTGATGACCCAAGGTCATCACAGGTTTCCAACCACTTTACTTCCAGCACTACTTCTAACCCGGGAATGAGATTTTATAAATGTCCCAGGCCAAATGTATGTCACTTCATTTATAAAGCTGATATTTTTTTCACTTATTAATTGTACTGATTTTTTCACTCTTATTAAACTTAATTTTTTTTGGTATTCCTTTAATGTTACTAACAATAGGTGGTTTGGATTGTGTTCGACAGTTTATTTCATGTGGCTATTGGGAATGGGAAGACGAAGTATACCCGGATAAAGCTTTAATTGTAATAAGAGATTAAAGTTGTCGTTGGATGCCGTTAAGATTGAACGAGACAATTTGAAGGAAAAAGTTGCTCCATTGGAGGCTATTAACATGTTGGAGATGACAAAGCTATAACATTTGAAGAGAAGTTGACGAAGATGAGAATTTTTCTTATTATTTCATCGGCTCTTTTTGTTGGATTTGTTGCGGCATTGATGATGAAGTAAATTTCCCTTTCAATGATGAAGTGACTTTTCACAATATATATGTGTAATAGTTGGTGAATCGTTGTAGTATTATGTTTGTCGTGTCGTTAATTCTAGGCTGATGAAGCTAATATCTGTGTAATAGTTGATGAACCAAATCACTGTGTTTAATGTAGGTTTAACTGTTGTAATTTTATTTTGTATGTTAGTTAATGTAATGTATACATTGGATGTGATAAATGTAATATAATGATGTGAAACTTTCTTAATTTTAATAGTTATGTTTCTATGGTTTAGTTATTACCTTTACTAGGCCTTTAGCAATATGAACATTGCATCTACACCTGAAAATGGAAAAGTAATAACGGATAGTATTTCAGTACGTAGCAAGATGCCTTGCACTCACTTTCAGCCCAACCATTGTTTGACACCTTTTGGCGAAACAAAAAAACCACTGTCAGTTAATGTTAAGTTCACAATTACATGGATAGAGAAGGAATAGATTTCATAAAAGGGAAATCTCAAACAACCAATGATCACTTTTAACAAAGAATACACAATATAGATGACGCTGGGTACTCAAAAACTGTAAGCTAGTGCTAGACATTTATGGCTATACATTATTACCAGTTGAAGAAAGCATGGTGCTAATGCTAGCTAAATACCAAATCCATACCAAGAACTATGCATAGTAAGATACCAAATGATATCCTTCATATATTAACCAAACACAAGCACGATCAACATACATATAAGTTGTTACCAACACATAAACCAACTGTCAAAGTGTGCATTACATTAGACAAAGGGATGCCATATTATAATCACAAAACATACCACCAAAAGTGATAACAAGACATCCTAATGCCACCATGAATATCTAAGAACAAAAACTAAAGTTTTTACTAATCCTACTGCCACCATCATTCATTATAGCTTCCAGGTATCATCAAAAACAAACAACCTTCATTGTTGTGCTTTTCCATTGCCCTTTCTTGCCTTTAGCTTGTCCGTTTTTTGTTTCTCCAACTGCTTGCTAGTTATAGCACCATCACCAACAAATTTAATTATTCTTGTTCCACTTGATATTGGTTGTTTCTGCCTCTATTGGAGTCTAGACTTTACCTCTGAAACACTTCTTGGCCTTATAGCTGGGTCTTCTTCAAATTCGAAGCTTGGAATCTCAAAATCAGGAACTTCATTATTGTTGCATATGCACCTTTGGTGTTGGCATAAATATAAATTGTCTAGCTTCACTTGCTTGACTAATTTGTCTGGACTGTGGTGCTGACAATGGTAGTTCTTCGATTGTTGCTGCAGTTGGGGATCTGGGAACTTCATCTCCTTCATCTTCATCAAGTAATGTTCTTTGCCTCTTCATTGGTTTTCTTCCCTTGTTTGATTGCTTTTTCTTCTTATGATGTTCACCCATAGATGACTGTCCATATTCTACATTATTTGACAACTGATAAGAAGATAAATAATTAGAGTTATATAACAATTAATAAATAAAATGGCTACTAATAAATATAGAAAGATTACCTTATTACAACCCCTAGCATTGTGACCAGGCTCTCCACAGGTTGAACATGACATAACCCTGCCTTTCCTAGGAGCAAACCATTCTCCTTGCCTCTTTACTTTTTTATCTCTAATTCACTTTATTTTAGGTCTGTCAGCCAACTTCACTAATAAAGGTGGATCCATTGCCTGTGATGGGTCATTTTTCCAGAACTTTTGCCCTGGAACTTGTTGTAACTTGTGTCTATAAGTTAGGAGATAAGCTTCCTTATTGTACCACCAGTGAATTCCATCCAATGAGTTGCCCTTCTTGTATAATATTGCTCTGATGGCATGGGGACATGGGGTTCCAGTAAGGTCCCATGTCCTGCAAGTGCATTTTTGTGTTTCCAAGCTGACTATGAACTTGTCACTCCCTTCACTCACCTCATACCCATGCTCACCATTGAAATCAAATGTACACTTGCGAGCAATCCGCAAGTATTCTACCTTCTGGTTCTTGCACACTGTATCAAAGTGAGCCCTGCACCAACACTTGACTGGATAGTGCAGTAAATCTTCCACCCTTTCCTCAGACATCTCTCCCAATGTCTTCAAAGGATCATTTAATTCCTCCTCATAACTGCTCCATGCACACCACCAAACCAGCTTTGTCATTTCTCCAGACCCATGTCCTTTTTGCTCCAATTGCATACTATGTGTCTCACACAATATCTATGGCGGGCCTCAGGTAAGATAGATTGGACTGCATCAAGTAGACCCTACATGAGAAAGCCAAACATAAAAAAAGAAGTCAGTCAATACATTTAAAAAGTGCCAGAAAACAAGTACCTTTTTTTTTTACCTTTTGCTTGTCTGATATAAATGTGACTCCCTCTCTATTGTTGAGGTCTAAAGACTTCTGAAGCAAACTCAAGAACCTATTCCAGGTGACTTTTGTTTCCTTATCTACAACAACCCAAACAAGTGGATAAAAGTGGTTCATAGCATCTTGAGCTACAGCAACTAAGAGTTGACCTTTGGCTTTTCCTTTTAAAAAGGTCTCATCCAAGCCAATGAAAAGTCTCAACCCTCCCTTAAACCCTTCTTCATTGCTTCAGAGCAAATATACATCCTCAAAAATCTTCTTTTGCCTTCAGTAAGGGCATCTTTTGAAATATTAATAATGATATCACTTCCTATATTACTCTGCCTCAAGGCATTGGCATAGGCATCAAGTTTGTTATATTCATCAGTAAAGCTACTTCCAGATTCTCCAATATCATTCTTTTGGCTCTCTTGCACTTTGAAATGAAGCATTGATGTTAAAAGTTATTTTTAGATCTGTTTTCATCTCTTTAATCTTATATTTTGGGGATTCCTGCAACTTCTTCTTGAAATAGTGTGCAATAATAGTAGCATCAACCCTATGGTTATCAAATGCATGATTATACTCATGTTTAGCTTTTAGTGTCTTGACCTTAACACCTATATTCCTCTTATCTTTAGAAATTAGGCAGACATAAGGGCGTTCATCATCCTCACATACATATCTGACCCTTATTGTGTCACTTTTAACTAGTGTTAAATCATAATCATTGGCAAGGGCATACAAGTTCATGAATTTCCTAGCTTCAGGTATATCTTTGAATATCATGGACTTGTCTATGTCCTTGTACTCAACCAACCTATCAGCAACTACCCTCTTTCTTTCTTTTGCTATTGCCTCCAACCTATCAGAATCATAACCTGAAGCATCTTTACTATTACAGTCACTATCATTTGTGTCATCTTCACTATTAGAATTACTACTATTTGAACTGCAATCACTAGCTGCTTCATCTACTACCAAGTATGACTCGGTGTGATGCACTATATTTTGATCATCAACAGATAATTCATTATCCTCTACAGCAAACAAGTCAATAATATTAAACTAGTCATTCACAAGTTGTAATAATGTCCTAATACCCTCATCTCCTAATATTTCATAATATTTCACAGAATGGCCAATCACTATCAATTATTGAACTCCAACATACCCTAACTTGTTCATGTATTCATTAACCATATCTATAAAAGATAAGAGATCAACATCATAACCTTTCCAAGTGTGAATAAGCTTTCTAGAATATATAAGTTGTGGCTCCCTCATCCAGTTATCACCATAGTAAAAAAATCAAGTCAATCTTAACCATGTTTAATAACCTGTAATCAACAAACAAAAGTACAATTTAATAACATTTAAACAAAAAAAGAAGAACCAAAAAAAAGACAGAATAGGAGCAAAAGCAGAAAAGCAGCACAACTAAACTAAAAGAACAATACAAAAATAGAAAAATATGAATACAAAATCAGCAAAGAATCATAATAAAAACAGAATATAAACACAATCAAGTCCTACAATTCATATTAAATACATGACTTTAAAAAAGAAACAAAACAGTGGGGTCCTACTTCTTTTATGGATAAAGAAACAAGTAGGAGTTGGGACCATATTCAATAAAGTATGAAAACTATTACATTTAAAAACAGTCAAGTCGCACTTTTCCATAACTGTTGGGCCATATGTATATAAAATTGGAGATTACATTCCAAAATTTTAATAAATTAACCAAAGAAATCCATAACAATCATATTTTGAATTTTTTTTAACCAATAAAGAAACAAGAAATGAAGTCGGGACCACAGTCCATTGAATCCTTAAACCATTTGTCCTCTTTTGAACCCTAAACCATAGAAAGTACAATTCCACTTATAAACCCTAAACCACCGATCCATTTTATTAACATGGGACTAAGAATCCTGCTGAAATTAAGACATTATTATAACGATTTCACATTCCTCACATACATAATGTTTGAAGAATATCAAACGAACAGTGAGAAGAAACAAAATCCTAATATCAAACAACGGATGCAAACGACATAAAGAGAAATCGATACATGCAAACAAAATATACTGAAAAAACATAATATAAAACTCAAAACATATATATCAACACGCATTTGTAAATTTTAGTACATACTCGAAACAAAATGAAAACACAACTCAAAAAACTTTAAACCAGTTAACTGAAATAGAATGCAATCTTACAAGAAACCAAATTAAATAAGCACAATCAGCCAAAATAGGGAAGAAAATTGCACCTTTGCAGCATTCGCAGAGAAATTTTGGCAGCCAAACCCTAGGACATGGCACTTCTTGGTTTTTCTTTGATGAAAAGGGTGTGTTTTGAGTGTTCCCGTATAAAATTATGGGCCTTTTTATTTATATGATGGGTTTTTTGTTTAAACGGGTTATGAGTCGATGGGTCAAAACTTTTTTATTTTAAAAACGGGTCATGCTAATGTCTGTTGGCTTTCCGTTTAATGGGGTTATTTTTAGTAGAAATTGCATGGGGCGCCGTATTTGGTCGCTCCCATTTAACCTATACCTATTTTTTCAAAAGCTTTTGACTTGTGCTTACTTTTTAAATAACTTTAGCTCCCTTACTCCTCCTCCTTCTCCTCATTCTTCTCCTTCATTTTCTTCTTCTTCTTTTTCTTCTTTAAAATATTTTTTTAAAAGGTAGTGAATATTGCACCCACTGGTGCAATATGTTTTTTTTTTGCTTTTTTTGCTTTTTTTGCTAAAAGGTGTAATAGTTCAATATAGGATTGAAAGAAGTAGTTTCTGATATGTCGTAGTTGAAGAAATCCTTAGCTTACCTTCCAGCAGGTAGTGAATATGACTGGACGACAGCAATTCACACTGCAATCAATGAGGGCAATGAAATCATGGTAAATGAGCTATTAAAGCACTGCCCAGATTGCTCAGAAATGCTTAACAGCAATGGACAAAATGCTATGCATGTTGCTATATTGAACACTCTATAACTGAAGTTTCCCAATTACAAAGACAAAAACTTCAGCTCTAGAGCTGAAGTTTCCCGGTTACAAAACAAAAATTTCAGCTCTAGAGCTGAAGTTCTCCAGTTAGAAAATAAAAACTTCAGCTCTAGAGCTGAACTTCAGGTCCGGCTACTAAAATGTTGAAGTTTTGCGTGATTGTCTTTGCTACTTCAGCCTCGTATGCTGAAGTTATGCGAAAAAGTGGGTACACTTGTAAATTTTTTTGCAAAGCGGGCACAAGTTAAAACGAGACACAAAGAGCGGGTATAGATGCAAATGCCCTGTATTTTTATAAAGTTGGGTAACAGTGAGGGTGGATGTGGCCCTATAGTATATTGGAGGATACATGTAAACAATATACCAAAGTAGAGGGGTATATTTGGACCTTTTCCCTAAATATTAATGCTATATTTTGTAGGATAACTATACTATAGACAAAAAAATGGCTCCTTATTAAAATTTGGCTTTAAACCACGAATTTTATTGAGACATCCTTGTGCACCTCTTCCATATAGGCAAGCACTTCCTTTATAGGAAATCAGCAACTTCTGTTACAGTTTTTCCCTTCGACATAACGTAGATCATTTCCCTGCTCATTCTCAATTCTTTTGCATTCTTGATTGAAATGAAAAATGTTGATTGAGAAGCAATTTTCATCTCCAGATCCTCTCTTTTTTCCAATCAGAACCTCGAAGTTTTTTTGAGATTTGTTAACAGCATTTTAAACCTTTTTAGATCACGAAATACAAAGATATTCAATAAATTCAAAAAATGTGTATGTATTACCCCTACCACAACCCCCTTTATATAAAGATAATTAGGGATGACATGGTTGGGAGGGTTGTAGGAAAATATTGTGTGACATAGTTGAGATGGAGGCGGGAAAAGGCGGTGGTGTGCAAGTTTCGTATTCTTGATGGTGAGGAGAATACGTGAGAATTGTTCCTTTAGGCACGGAGGGAATTAGAAACAAGAAAAAATAAAAGAACAAAGAACATTTGATGGGTTTAGAATTTTATCTTTTTGATGTTTTAACTAAGAGAAATTGCGCATCAAATAAAGAATAAGCTGGAAAAAAGTTCCAATTTTTTAAATTTATAAGTGGATGTTTCAGTCATCAAAGACTATATTGAAGACCACCAGAGCTAAATATAATGGAGACGAGTTGTTCCCGACCTTAATGTACCTTATTTGTTCTATAACGCATATTTTGAAATAATTTCTTAATCAGTCGTTTATAATGGACACTATTGAAAGAGATAAAATTAATAGATAATGAGCTACAAAGAGGAGTGGATTGCAGTGCAAATATATATTGTATTTGAGCGGTTGAGGAGAGACCAATAGAGTTACACCTTTCGTGCCAAAAGATCGTCTTTTTGACGTTTGCATATGAGAATCAACATATCTATTTCTTTTATTTTCTTTCTTTCTTTTGTAAATCGATTTTGAATTTTGTTAAATAACATTTAAATATATTTAAAAAGTGCTATTAATAAGGGATTTTTTCATATATATGCTACAATAAGGACTTATTTACTCGTTTTCTCTAGGTACTGTAGTTTTCAAAAATTAATTATGTTATTTTTTACAATTTGTATATAATATGGAAAAAGATGCCCACATATAACTTGTATACGACTCATATTATTTTATGTATTTTGTATGTTATTTGTATGTCCAGTATACATGACATACAAATAACATACACCCGACATACAAACAGATGCAAGTAGTTGTATATCATTATTTTTTTCCCAACCAAAAACTAACTCTAATCTTCACTAAACTCCCTCAAAATTGATATATAAACTTTAAAGTATATTCACAATCATTTGTAATAACACTCAATTCGAATAAAAAATTATTTTGCAAAATCCAATTTTTGAATTTAGAGCTTTGAAACTTTTTAATGATTGTCAATGAAGTTCTTAACGGAGTTTATAGCATAAACAAACGAAAAATGTCACTTTGATTGTGATGCTGATAATAAAATAAAGTCCATTTTTATTTTGCAGACCAAATAGAATCTAAGTCTTGACAAGCTAGGTTACTCGCATTAGGGACTTCAAATGAAAGTACAAGTTTTTTTTTTTTGGTTTTTCACCCAGTGTTTGGTACACATATTGGGGTCTGACTAAATCTGAATTCGCACCAGAAAAATCCACATTGCTTTGGGGGGTAAAGTGCTCCCTAACAAAGGCGACTTCATACCCAGGGGCTCGAACCCGAAACCTCTGATTAATGATGAAGGAGTACTTATCATTCCACCACAACCCTTGTTGGTGAAGTACAAGTTTGAAACACCACGACATCATTGTGACACACGAAAACGAATATATAAGGCAGCAACAGACAACAAGAACATTGATCAACATTGCTTAAAGAGTACGTAATCCTTGTTTTATCATGATTTTGTATATAAATAGTCAATATATATATATATATAATTTTTAAGTAACCTAAAGAAAATTGATAAATATTTATCTAAAGAGATATATCTAGGTAAAAATTTCAGCTATTTGCAGTCATACCATATATTTATGTCACCTTTTAACATGTACCCTACTTTTAAAAACTATTGATTTGGTAGCCAACTGACAAAAATCCGTAATAATATGACCATTATACTCCTGACAAAACATATAAAAGATGCATCACGCATAAATCACTTTACGGTTCTCCTTCATTGTAACGACCCGACCGGTCGTTTTGAGCTCTAGCACGTCGTTCAGCAGTTTGAGGCATGAGCAGCTTTACTTCAGGTATTATAACTTGTACGCATGGTCAGAATTGAATTTCGGGGAATTCAGAGTTGATTTGGAAAGAGAATTCTCACTTCGGAAGCTTTGAGTTGAAAGAATTAACTAAGATTGGATTTTTGAGTAAACGGCCTCGGAATCGGGATTCGAAGGTTTCAGCAGGTTCGTATGATGATTTCAGACTTGGGCGTATGTCCGGATCGGGTTTTGGAAGACCCTGGAACGTTTAGGCGCCTATTGTGGAAGTTAGCATTTTGGAGGAATTTAATAAGTTTGGGTTGAAGGGAATGGCTCTGTATGGTGATTCTGGAGTTGGGAGCGCGATCGGAAGTGAGTTCGGAGGTTCGTAGGTCATTTTGGAGTCATTTGGCTAAAAATAGAAATTTGAAGGTTTTTGAGAAGTTTGACCGGAAGTGAACTTTTTGATATCGGAGTCGGAATCCAATTCCGGAAGTTGGAGTAGGTCTGTAATGTCAAATATGACTTGTGTGCAAAATTTAAGGTCAATCGGACGTGATTTGATAGGTTTCGTCATCGAATGTAGAAGTTTGAAATTCTAAAGTTCCTTAAGCTTGGATTGGGGGTTGATTCATGATTTTAGCGTTGTTTGATATGATTTGAGGCCTCGAGCAAGTCCGTAATGTGTTTTGGGACTGGTTGGTATGATTGGTTGGGGTCCCGAGGGCCTCGGGTGAATTTCGGGTGGTTAACGGATTGAATTAGGGTTGGAAAGAATAGTTGAAGCAACTGATATCTGGTATAACCGCACCTGCGAAGTTTTGGCCGCAGGTGCAGAGCCGCAGAAGCGGCCAAAGGGGCGCAGATGCGGTGGTGAAGGGTGAAGGCTGGAACCGCAGATGCAGTCAGGTCACCGCAGAAGCGGGACCGCACCAGCGGAAGAAGGAGCGCAGAATCGGAAAAGGGCTGGGAGCCCCGGACCGCAGAAGGGGAAATTGGTCCGCATCTACGGGACCGCAGAAGCGGTCAAGAGACTGCAGGTGCAAAAGGACTGGAGGCAGTGAGCTCGCTTTAAAAATCCAGTTTTGGTTCATTTTCACTTCAGGTTGGACGATTTTGGAGCTTTCGGAAGAGAGATTTTCTTCATCTATGTCAAGGTAAGTTGTTCTCACTCATTAGACGTTAAATACATGGTTTTGTTACGGATTTGAGCATGAAAATTTGTAGAAACTTGGGGTTTGAGGGAAAACCTAGAAAATTGATATTCTTGAATTTTGACCACGATTTTGGGTATGAAATTAAGAGAAAATCATATAGTTGAGTTCGTGAGTTTATGGGTTTCAAAAAATTTAGGAATCCGGGCACGTGGGCCCGAGGGCAATTTTGTCAACTTTTCGATCGGGGTTAGGAATCGTTATAAATTGGATTGTAATGAGTAATTGAATATATATTAATGGATTTGCATAATTATTGGCTAGTTTTGGAGCATTGTGCATCGATTCAGGTTTTCGGAAGAGCGTGGAATGTCGGTTATGGATCTTCGGAGCAAGGTGAGTCTCCTTTCTAACCGTGTAAGAGGGAATTGTCCCCATAGGTGAAATAATTGGTTGTGTGCTCCTATTTGTGGGGGATACGTACGCACAAGGTGATGAGAGTCCGTGCGTAGCTACTATTATATTTATGTACGGGTAGTCTAGGACCCAAAAGCATGTTATACTTGGAATATTTGTAATCTTATTGACATTTGAATTGCTTAAATCCTATCGAATTGGTAAATGAATTTCTAATAGGATTAAACTTCATTTTTCTTAAATTATTAAAAGAGAATTGGTTTTTATTGGAATAAACATTCCCTGATAAACTCTTAATTAGTTGTTTGACTGTATGTATCTATGTGTTCCCGCATCGCATGTATGATTCGCGAGCTGGGTATTTGTTTATTTATGTTCACCACGTCGCATGTATGATTCGCGAGCGGGGTAATAGATGCATCTATGACTCGGGCCGTTCGACCCTCGGCAGTGCACATTTTTCATTTCTGTTGGATCGGGTCGTACGACCTTGGCATGATTTGTGCATGCTTGTATTGCTTGCCTTGAATCTTATTGAAGTTGTTATTGCCCCTTCCCGGGTTGAGAATATGTGTATAAATGATGAAAAAGAAAATTTGGAAATTTCGCATAAAAGAAAGAAGTTATTTACCTGCTATCTGGATTTATGAATTATAATTGTTGTTTTAATAAAATTCTCTGATCTTCTCACATTTTACTATATTATCATTGAACCACTAGTAAGTGTCGAAGTCGACCTCTCGTCTCTACTTCTTCGAGATTAGACGGGATACTCATTGGGTACACGTTGTTTTCGTACTCATACTACACTTGTTGTGCATTTTTTTTACACACGTCCATATGTGGCTAGTGGCTTAGCAGGCGTAGCAGCATGGTTGATGCGGAGACTTAGGTGAGCTGCACTTCTCGAGATGACCCGCAGCCAGCAGAGTCTCCTCCAGATTATTGTATTTATTTTCTGTCCAATTTATATTCCGGACGGTTGTTGTATTGTATTGCTTCCTAGAAATAGCTCATGCACTTGTGACACCGGGTTCTGGGATGATCACGGAATTTTTCAGTAGTTAAATTTTGTAAAGACATCATTATTTATCCAACGGAGTTTATTATTTATTATTTATTTGTTTAAAGGAAATGATTTCAAAATAATTAAAATGAGAAATTGCTAGTAAATTGTGGTTAGCTTGCCTGACAGTGGTGTCCGGCGCCATCACGACCCTTAGTGGATTTTGGGTCGTGACATTCATCACTCCGTCTCTCCTCAGATCTCCTCTCGCAAACCGAAAATTTGAACTAGATTCAAATTCCAAATTCAAAATTACAAAATACATTGTAAGTATTGCAATTCATTTTCAGAATTCAAATTAGTTTTTGAAACTGATTGATCTTCATGATATATGTTTCTATAATTATTTTTGTAATTCACTCTTGCATGAAGTTGTTTGACAGATAAAACATGAACTTTTCACTGATAGATTTCACTGATGAATGAATTTGCATTCTAAATTTGTTTCACGTTGAATTCTAAAGTGAAGCAGAAGATTCTTCACGTTAAACCTAATTTAAAGTCAAAGCTAAAAATTCAAATATGCTGAAGTTTTGTACTGCATAACATGTTGAAGTTTTTGGTTTATTTGCTAAACAAGCTAAGTTTTTACATAATTCGCTAAAACTTCACACCAAAAATGCTGAAGTATTTGTCTTGCAGTCTAAACAAGCTGAAGTTTTTAGTTCATTTGCTAAAACTTCGGCACTAAAATATGTTGAAGTTATGTCTTGTGTTCTATAGTTTTGTCATGAGCTTTTTCCGAAAACTTCAGCATAAAATGCTGAAGTTGTTTAGTTCATTTTTAAAAACTTCAGGAAAAACGAGTTGAAGTTTTCCTCCTGCGCTATATAATTTTATTATGATTTTTTGCTAAAACTCCATACCAAAAAATGCTGAAGTTTTGTAGTATGTTGAAGTATTTTAGTTCATTATGTTTAATGCATGCTGAAGTTATTTAGTTCATTTCCTAAAACTTCATATTAAAACATGTTGAAGTTTTGTAGTATTATGCTGAAGGAAAAACATAGTTTTTTTATTTTCTGAGTTTAAAGAGAATTAATATTAAAAAAAATGCACAAAAACATTAAAACAAAAACATGATATTTCATTAAATAAAATAAACATAAATTAAAATTGCATAAAAATAGAAATAAGATAATAACCTTTTAAATAAAAGGATTATACAAAAAAAAAATTAATCATCCATATCATCATCGTCGTCACTGTCAGATGGACGAGCATCTGCATCTCCAAGACTATCATAAGGGCCATCTCTGGCCAGCATCTCAAGCCTATCGAGCTTGGTCTTGATTTCTTCCAAATCCCTATCGTACTTGTCTATGAACTCATCTAGTTTCAACTCGAATGCCTCTATGATATCTTGCTTAATTTCGTCAATGATTTGCCTGATGACAACATCCATTTTTCTCCCTTTTGTATTTTATCTCCTACAAATATCTGTGTTTGAGTGAATAAACTCACAAGTCATAGCGTACTTATATAGGCGAAAAAACTTCTGCATGGTATATGAAAAGGCATAAAAGAATTTTAAACGTCCAATGAAAAGCGTGCATGAATGTGATAGGAATGTAATTATTACACTAACACATACCCCAACAGAAAATAATTACTACATGAAATGTGTTTGTTACGTTTACTCCTGTATACTATACAATTAATGCACTCTAAAACTTCATGCTGAAATATGCTGAAGTTATTTTGTTCATTTGCTAATACTTCATACCAAAATATGTTGAAGTTTTGTCGTCATGAGCTTTTTCAAAAACTTCAGCAGAAGATGCTGAAGTTTTTTAGTTCATTTGCTAATACTTCATCACTAAAATATGCTGAAGTTTGCCCTGGATACAATAGTTTTGTCATGAGCTTTTTTCGAAAACTTCAGCAGAATATGCTGAAGTTGTTTAGTTCCTTTGTAAAAACTTCAGGACAAATCGCCTGAAGTTTCCTCCTGCACTATGTAATTTTCTCCTGCATGCTATAGGTAAATTTAATTTATGCTTAAGTTTTGTCCTGCACTAATCAGCTTTTTCATGAGCTTTTTTTCGAAAACTTCACTATAAACAAACTGAAATGTTCTAGTACATTTGCTCAAACTTCAGCTTCAACGTGCTTACATTTTTTATGAACTTCTTAATTAAATTCTTTTGTTTAATTTCCTAATACTTGACACTAAACATGTTTTTCCAGGATGAGTTCGATTTGCGTTGTTATTACTTTCAATGGGAGGTGGAATATTAATTTCAAATACTTGGATCATGATACAAAACTTGTTCTGCTTAATAAACAACTATCATTCAATTTTTTCCTGAAGAAAATTAGTGAAGTTACAAATATTGATTCAAGCAGATATTCACTAAAGGTATGGTTTGATATCAAACTACATACAAGCAAATGTATGCTTGTAACTTCAGATGAAGAACTCAGTATCTGTATACATTTGCTAACAACTGATTCAACCTACAAGAATTGCCATTTTATCATCGAAAAAATATAACATATTTCTGACAGTATAGGTGCTTCAGAATCTGCAACATTCAAACAATCTCTTGCATATACAATAGATTCAAAACAATTTGTTGATTATCAACATGAACTAGGACATCCAATAATGGAAGTAGACAACGAGCAACAACCTTCTAACATTACAGCTGCTTCAGAATATAGAATGTTGCAACAATTACTCGCTGCTCCAATAAATTCATATCAGTTTGTCGACGACCAAGAAGAAGAAGGATTTGTAGGTGATTTGGATTTCGTAGATGCCATCTGTTCAAAAAAAGTAAAAGATAGGAAAAATAACGTCAGAACATTATCAAAAAAATCAATTAAAACTTCAGCTCTAAGAAGGCTGAAGTTCAGCAAATACAAAACAAAAACTTCAGCGAACACAAATTCAACTCCAAAATAATGCTGAAGTTCATAAAAAATATAACAAAAAACACAAAACACAAAACAAAACTTCAGCTCCTAAAATTAAGGCATCCTTGAAGTATTATAAACTTCACACTTTAATATTATCATCTATTTAACTCTCAAAATTTTAAAAAATTTCGACATCTCCAAAAATCATTGAAGAATTTATAGAATTTTCCTCAAAAACACAAACACACGTTCAAAAAACCTAAAAACACAATCGTAAAAGTAAAACTAATGCACTAATCAAAGTAAACCATAGGAAACTATTTTATCATAAATAAAAAAAGGGAAATTATTCAACTAACATGACTATCAAAACAAAAACCAGAAAGTAAATCGTAAAAATTAATACTAAAATAAAACCCAGAAAGTTAATGCAATGTACCTGTGATTATACGTAATGCTATTGGGGAACAAACTGTTGAAAGATCAAAAAGAATGACGAATATCGTTTGATTTCAGAGAAGAACAAATAAAAAATGTGAAGTATGGGAGAGAGAGACAGAGACAGTAGAGGACTGGCGTATACTTGGAGAGAAAGTAGTCTTTTAATAAAGAAGGGCAAAATCATCTTTTTAAAAGGCTTTTAATAAAAAAATAGGTACAGGTGCAAATAGAAAAACAAAGCGGCTACAGGTTAAAAAGGGGCGACCAAATAGGGCGCCCCATGCAGTTTTTACTTTCTTTAGACAGATGGATTTTGAAAGAGATTTTTACATTCCTATGCCATATCGTAAATTATATTACCCTCTATGCTTAACTTTTAATATAATTACCTTTTATATACCTAATTACCATTTATGTACCATTTTAGGATTTTAATGGTATTAATTAGTCTCCTAATTATACTCAACCGTATATTCCCACTCCCCTAAGTTTCTCTCTCCAAATCCCGCCACCTCACTCATGTATCAAACCACATCCCACGATTTCCTCTTCAATCACCCACTATTTCCTCTTCTAAAACCAGCGAAAATCTGTAACCCCTCCAGTAACGCCTATTCTCAAGCTCTTTCTTCTAAAATCAGTCAAAATTTCAACTATTCTTCAAAGTTTATTCACCCATTAACGACAGCTTCAAAGATTTTCAATGAAGAAGAACAAAGCTTCCAAAAAAAGCCCTAAAAAGTTTAAATAAGCAGATGTCCTTTCTTTCGATTTGGATGTTTTATCACCACATTCACCGAAAAAACATGAAAAATCTGCTCATGCAAATGAAGAGAAGAAGCATAGGCTTTCCCCTAGTCAAGCTAGGGCAGAAACAAAAACATGATTTTGATGCTAGTGAATCTTCGAGGCAAATCAATTCAGCGAAAAGGAAAGACAAAGTGATAGATTTTGATGATGATTTTGTAGAAGATGAAGTTGTCATTAAACCTGCAAAGAAAGTTAAAGTGTCTCTTACAGTAAAAGTTCCAAAAAAAAGCTCCTACTGTAAAATCTCCTAAAAATGTTCAACAATATTCATTGGTGAAGGTAAGAATTTAGTAATTTCAATAATAGTTTTTTTGTTTGTTTTAATTCTTAAAAGGCTTCATAATATGTGTTTTTTGTGGTTTGTAGATTATTTTGTGTACATTGTGAAGATTAGTTGTAGTTTTCTGAATCTGTTTAAACTTATAGATATATTGTTAAAAAATTGTAGTTATGTTTTTTTGTTGTTTAACTGTATTATGTAGTTGTAAATATATTATAGATATATTGTATGACAATTGTAGATATGGTGTATTTTAGATTGGAGCAGTGTATTAATAAGAGATTAATTATTTTTTCTGCAGAATCGGCATTTTTTTGCACCTCATAATATTGATTATGGGGTCCTTAGGTTTCAGACATTATCCGACCCCAGTGTTCCTAGCCAAATTAAAGAGTTATTGTCTCCAAATGATTTACAGCTTTTCAAGAAGACACGTTTTGGTTATTTGCTGTTAATTCCCAAAATATGTGCAAAACCAAGCTATTCATCTTCTAATGAAGTATGAATTGAATGCATCTGGTGCTTCCTATTTTTCAACTGAGTTAAAGGGTCAGAGGTTGAATTTTGGCTTGAGAGAGTTTGCGTTAATAACTGGTCTTAGATGTTTTACCCAAGTGACAGACTTTGGTTACACTCCGGATTATGACAGTAAGATAATGAAGAGTTATTTTCCAAACAAGGAAAAAGTGGAGAAGTCATATCTAAAACAGATTGTAACCAACAAAATCTGGGTAAATGATAAGGACGCAATCAAGTTATGTATTCTATATCTCATAGAATTCTTCATCTCTCCTTTAGACAAAGACAATATAGGGTTGGTAGATCATTTTAGGTTTTATTTGGTGGACTCTGGACAGTATGCGACATACCCATGGGGTATTGAGTCTTACAAACAGTTGATTGAATCAGTTAGGCATAGGCTCAATCCTTTTATTCATTCTTATCTCATTCGAGGATTTGCACTAGCTATGCAAGTATGGTTGTATGAGTGTTGCTCTACCGTCAACACTGATATAGCTATAAGAATTGCTAATTCAATCCCTCGCATACTTAACTAGTCAGCTAGTAAGGACAAGATATGGTTAGCTGCAATTGAAGATAGAATGATCAAACCTAAATGGATCAAGGTAAATGATTTTTATTTATGAATATACAATTTAATACAAACTATCTACAATTTGTATACATATTCTGTTTAGTGAAGCTAATTTATTTATTTTTCATTCAGTTCACCAACATAACTGAAGCAACTGAAGAGCTTTCTATGATATCTTTGCCTGATAAAGTTGAGTACATACTTGAAGAAGTTGAACACATTTCTGAGGATCCGAAAGTTGATGCTCCTCCATTGGAACCCAAAGAGTCAATTGGAAAAGAGGACAATTCTTAAACAAATTAGAAAATGAAAAGAAGGTCTTGAGAAGGTAATATGTATACATAAAATTGCATTTGTTCTTTAATGTATGTTAAAACCATATTTTGAAGCTAACTCTCTATATTTTTAGTATGTAGGTTGATTCAGATCTTGCATCTTTTAGGAAATATGTCTTTGAAGAACTAGGTAGCCTTTGAGCGCTACTAAATGACTCTATCAAGTCTGTTTTGGAGGTGATAAACAGTCGAAATGATAACATTGATGCCAAGGTAATATTTATCAGTTTATTCATTTTAACAAAATTATTTATGTTGCCTCTAAGTTATATTGTTATTCATAAAATAGATATCCTAACTAATATAGAACTTTCAGTTTACTGGGAGTTCTACAAAAAATGCTGACCACCCAAAAGAAAAGAACAATCAACAATTTCAGTGCACTAGTGGAGAACCATTGCATGCCAGCAACAGCAAAACAAGTATATACAAAAATACATACATTTTATCTACAAATTAATTACAAGTTATCTACATCATACATACAACATATCTTCAAAATATCTTCAAATTATTTAGAGTATATTTACAACATATCTACAATATACATACAATTAAATACAGTATATTTACACAGATCTACAGATTTATGTAGATCTCTATAATATACGTACATATCTCCTAAAAATGTCAAGCAACTACTATCCATTATAATTCAAATACTTTAATGAATAAATAGGGTATGTGAATGACATGGAAAATAATGAGAATCTTCCAGCACATGTTGATTTATATTCCCATTTTGAAGGTGCAGTTGATGAAGAAAATGCAGGTATGAAATTGTATTCAAAAATTTTTGCTTTCTGTTTCATTTTTTTTACTGTCATAATCAGCTAGATATACTAAAAATAACAGTGAGGGAAGATATTCATGCACAATCTCCAATTCACGGAGTCACAGTAACAATTCAAGGAGAACAGAAGAATGAGGAAGATGTTAATGTAGGTGAAGAAGTCGAGTATGTAAATGTAGGTGATTTGGACGACTCTAGAGGTGAGAAGAAGGAGGTTACACTTGATGATTTTGAGCTGCCAGATAACTTCTCCCAGTTGGTTAAGTTCAGCGAGCCTAACCAAGATGAAATAACACCTGTGCATCAAGGTAGAACAAGGTAGCCTGGAAAGCATGTCCGATCACCATTTCTCCCTTTATACAGTTCTGGTGGCAGCACTTCGGTTGGACCTCCAATTTTTCACCTAAAGCACCCATTTACTAGTGTTATTGGTCAAGATGTTGATCCTGAGTTGTTGGAAGAATTCAACAAGTGGTTATACTTTGGTACCGACAAAGCTTCAAAGAGGTTTGTTTTCATAATTTGACCCTTTGATTCCCGTATTCATCTTTTAGATATCTACTTCATTCAATAAATTTATTTTGATTTCTATTTGTTTAAATAGGAGGAAGGCTCAGTATTCTATAAAGGATAACCAAATTAAGCTATGGTTTGATCTTGGAGTGGAAAAAGTTGATAAGAAGGAGTGGTTCTATAATATGGCACACCCCGACCAAGTCCTCAACCACACGGTAAACTCATACTCAAAATATGTAGTTATTTTGTTGAATTTTTTATTTATTTGTATCTATAACACTGTTATAGTGCCATCGCAAGTATATGTAGTTATTGTATAGCTATATTGGAGACAATATGTATAAATGCTTGACAACAAACTGAATTATAGGTATATTGTAGGTGTTTTGTAGATATTTTGTATTAATGCCTAATATCAAATGGAATTGTACTTAGTTTGTATATATATTGTAGAAATTTTGTAATAATGATTAAAAACAAATAAAATTGTAGTTTTTCTGTGGATATTCTTTATATAATTTATAAAGGGAATAAATTAAATGCAATCTGTTTTTGTTGCAGCACATTGATGTTATAATGTACTACTTAAGGAAAGTATGACCCCCACAATAAGATAAAGTTTACTACCACTGATTGTATGTTAAAGACTAGAATTGAATAAATTTATAATAAGTTCATCAATTCTCCTCAAGAAAAGAAGTTTGTTGTCAAACCCAGGACGTCGTAGCAGAATACATATTGGGGTACAGATTACTCGCAGATATTGCATGGGATCAAGTTGATTATGTGATCATGCCCGTCAACATTGTAGAAAAATTTCACTAGGTGTTGGTTGTTTTTGACATTGCCGATAGGGTTCTTTATGTGTATGATTCTATGGTCTCTTCACATAATCACTCTATTGTTGAATCTATAGTTACCAAATTTTCTGTTATGATCCCCCTTTACTTGTCATGCACCGTTTTTATGGCAAGCGTTCAGACATCAACTTCAAGAACACAAAGGCATATATTGAAAAAGTTGTTACCGACCCTATAGACATTTAGTGGATAGTCGGAGAGATACTACAGCGAAAAGAAGGATCATTGTATGAAAAATCTTATTTCTTTATATTTATTTAACTTTTTTTTGTTCATTGTTTGCTAAATATTGACACTTTTTAATTTTTGTAGCGACTGTGGTGTATATGTTGCTGCATTTGCAGAGTATGTCAACATTAGAAACCTAGCAGTTCCTGCGAATGACCTTTCTGATATTGATCAACATCGTAGACGCTATGGAGCGCTACTATGGGACTACACTAGGAAGAAGCAAGAGAATGGTGCAATTAGTGAAAGTGAGGTGACTGGCAAATTAGCAAGGAAAAAGGGCACACCAGTTATGAACGAGAAAACACAAGTCTTGAGGAAGAAGAATTAGTTGTAATTTTTTGTATGGAACATGTAGTTAAATTGTGTAGTTGCAACTAGTTTTGTAGAAAGATAGTAGACAAGTTGAACAAGATTGTTGAAGTTTAATTGTAGCAGATTTGTGCTACAATTATTTTGCCCTTTGTTTTTTATTTTATCCAGTATACTAGTTCGATCAATGGGGAAACATTCTGTTATTTTTATATTCACTTGTTGAAAGTAAATAGTACTTGATCTAATTATTGTTACTGGTTAACTCCTTTTCAACTTAATTATTATGTAGTTACTCTGTCAACTCCAGATTATGTAGGTATTTTGTATTTTTTTGTAGATAACTTGTAGAAGGACAAGAACAACTATCGATGGGTGCTGGAGATAATAAAACAACTGTGTACTACATATATAGAAATCTGTCACGACCCAAAATCTAACCATGGTCGTGATGACGTCCATCGTGTTACAAGACAAGCCTATTTCCAAAATATTACTACTAATTTGATTATAAGAATTTAATAAAATATTTCCAATAATTTAATTCCTGATAAACTAAACCAACTCTAAATATAAATAATATAAAATATGAAAACGAGTCCCAAACATCGGAGTGCCACTAAGTCATGAGCGTCTAAAACTATGAACTAAGAAATATAACTGTCTAACTGTCAATACAGTCCAAAGAAGAAATAACAAAAAGAGTAACAAGATCCTGCGGACGCTAGCAGCTACCTCGCAATCTCCACAGATAGCCGGCCTGAACTCAACGATCACCGCGCTCTAACTCGCCTGGATTTGCACATAAAGTGCAGGGTGTAGTATGAGTACAACCGACTAAGTAGTAACAGAAATAACTAAGGGACTGAGCAGTAGTGACGAGCTAAGCAAAATAGTCCAATTATTTATTTTCACAATTTAAAAATAAAAGGAATAAACAGGTAAATTCTATAACTCAGTAAATGCCACAAAGAAATTAACAGGTAAAATGCAGCAACAACAAAAGTAAATGCAACCTCACAGCAGTGTCACTCCATCACTCATCACTCGCACTCAACACTCAATACACTCAATGCTTTGCATTCACTGAGGGTGTGTACAGACTCTGGAGGGGCTCCCAAAGCCCAAGCGCTAAACACGGACAACCCACGTGCTACCATATCAATACCTGGATCCGCACGGTCAACTCACGTGCTACGCGGACAACTCACGCGCTATGGTATCAGGACCTGGACCCGCACGGTCAACTCATGTGCTACGCGGATAACTCATGCGCTATGATATTAATATCCTCACAACCAGGCCCTCAGCCTCATACCTGGATCCACACGGTCAACTCATGTGCTACGCGGACAACTCACGCGCTATGGTATAAATACCTGGACCTGCACGGTCAACTCACATGCTACACGGATAACTCACGTGCTATGGTATTAATATCCTCACAACCAGACCCTCGGTCTCATTCAATTATGTACCTCACTAGCCTCACCATCATCAACAAATAAGGAGACACAACCCACATCAAGTATCACAATATATTAGCAAATAATAGAGACTGAGGTAAACATATACAATAACTTCTATGACTGAGTACAAATAATGTGAGCATGAATAAAGCCTAAACATGATCTCTAACATGAAGGCAAACAAGTTCAACAACAAGTAAACACATAACCATAGTTAATAGTCATTAGGCCTCACAGCCTCACGGGACAGACCAAGTATCAATCTCTCGCGGTGCACACCCACACGCCTGTCACCTAGCGTGGGTATCACCACCAAACAATCACATAGTATCAATTTCTCCGCGTTTATACCCTCAAAGCCAGAGTTAAAACTGTTACTTACCTCAACAACGTAACAATCCTACTCCAGGAGGCCCTCGCCTCTGGACTCGATCTCCAAAAGCTCTGAATCTATCCATAATTAGAATAATACCATTAACATGTGGTAAAGAATCGAATTCCACAATAAAAACTATAAAATATACCAAAAATCCAAAATTGGCCAAAATTCGGCCCCCAGGCCCACGCTTCAAAATCAGTCAAAAAGAATAATAAACCTTGTTCCCTCCCGAGTCTAACCATATAAAATTTATCAAAATCGGAATCCGTTTGGTCCCTCAAATCCTCACTTAAAACTCTCCAAAACTCAAACCCTAACTCCTTCAATTTCACTTTGAAATCATCAATCAAATCCCAAAAACGATGATGGATTCATGAAATATAACCAAAACCGAGTAAAGAACACTTACCCTAATCCATATGGTAAAAATTGCCTCCAAAATCGCCCAAATCCGAGCTCCCCAACTCAAAATATGATCGAATGAACTAACCCTTATTTTATATATTTTTCTGCCAGATATTCTGCCTCGTTTCTCATACCAAGCGATCCTGAAACTCGCTTTTTATACCTCCAATGAATTTCTTGTGAAATTCTAGTCAATTTAGGCTTTTGAATCACTTAATTTGACCTTATAATGAATGAGATATGTTGGTTTCAATATTTGCAAATGGTGCAGATTTTTAAATACGCCGTCAGTGGCAATTTCGTAATTACTCTAAAAAATCTGGCAACCTAATTCTTAGTAGAATGACCATAAAATCCTCATACCATGTCCAAATTCGACGATTCTTTTTTCTACGGGTCCGTAATTACGATATGGATCTAATGCTTCAATCAAAAAAGAAATCGGAGCTATTTATTCAATATGATATCATTTATGCTTGAAGAAACGGCGTCGAAACATAAGAAAAACGAGCGCAACACAACCCAAACCTATCCGAAACTCACCTGAGGCCCACGTGACCTCAACCAATAATTTCAAAAAGTCATATATTACTACCTGAACTTAGTCGAACCTTCGTAACATCCAAAACAACACCAAAATACCAAATCAACCTCAAATTCAAGCCTAAGAATTTCTAAACTTCCAACTTTTGCCAATTCAAGCCTAATTCTACCACGGACCCCCAAATTATATTCTGGACACACTACTAAGTCTAAAATCACCCAACGAAGCTAATCAAATCATAAAAATCCAAATCCAAATTCGTTTACTCATAAGTCAACTTCTGATTGACTTTTCTAACTTAGCTTTCTAACTAAGAGACTAAGTGTTCATTTCACTCCAAAACTACTCTGAACCCAAACCTACCAACTCGATACAACTCAATACAGTTGAACAATACATAAAGAAGCATAGATGGGGGAAATGGGGCTATAACTCTCAAAACGACAGGCCGGGTCGTTACATCCTCCCCCTCTTAAACAAACGTTCGTCCTCGAATGAGTCAAAAAACATACCTGGAGTCTCAAATAGGTGAAACCTTCAGCAATACCTTCTCGTCACATTCAAATCATATAAACTCATCTCGCAGTCACATCATACTCATCACGTATCAATCCAGCAACTATTTTCACTAATAAGGACACTACCGAACATATAAGTCCACAAGCACGCGCTCACATAATCAACACCTCAGTGATCAAGCTACAGTAAAAACTCGGCCTCAAGTCCTCCAGACTGGCCCAACATCAACACACAAAAATCAGATCTCACACCTCATCCAGAAAATCACAATCCGTCGATGCACAAATGATATCGAGCGCTCATGTGCGCATATGAATACATGGAAGGAATTCAAAGAGTTACACTTCAAGCTGAATCAATACCGCACGATAAGAATTCAAGAATGTGAAATTTTTCTAAGGTTCTGTAACCTCTCGAAGATAAGTACAAACGCCTCCGTACCGATCCGCAAGACTCTACTAAACTCACTCATGACTCGTGAGACCTATGTAACCTAGTCTCTGATACCAACTTGTCACGACCCAAAATCTAACCATGGTCATGATGGCGCCTATCGTGTTACAAGGCAAGCCTATTTCCAAAATATTACTACTAATTTGATTATAAGAATTTAATAAAATATTTCCAATAATTTAATTCCTAACAAACTAAACCAACTCTAAATATAAATAATATAAAATACGAAAACGAGTCCCAAACATCGGGGTGTCGCTAAGTCATGAGCGTCTAAAACTATGAACTAAGAAATATAACTGTTTAACTGTCAATACAGTCCAAAGAAGAAATAACAAAAGGAGTAACAAGGTCATGCGGATGCTAGCAGCTACCTCGCAATCTCCACAGATAGCCGGTCTGAACTCAACGATCACCGCGCTCTAACTCACCTGGGTTTGCACATAAAGTGCAGGGTGTAGTATGAGTACAACCGACTCAGTAGTAACAGAAATAACTAAGGAACTGAGCAGTAGTGACGAGCTAAGCAAAATAGTCCAATTATTTATTTTCACAATTTAAAAATAACAAGAATAAATAGGTAAATTCCATAACTCAATAAATGCCACAAAGAAATTAATAGGTAAAATGCAGCAACAACAAAAGTAAATGCAACCTCATAGCAGTGTCACTCCATCACTCATCACTCGCACTCAACACTCAACACTCAACACACTCAATACTCTGCGCTTACTGGGGTATGTACAAACTTTGGAGGGGCTCCCAAAGGCCAAGCGCTAAGCACGGACAACTCACGTGCTACCATATCAATACCTGGATCCGCACGATCAACTCATGTGCTACGCGGACAACTCACGCGCTATGGTATAAATACCTGGACCCGCAAGGTCAACTCATGTGCTACACGGACAACTCACGTGCTATGATATTAATATCCTCACAACCAGGCCATCATATCAATACCTGGATCCGCACGGTCAACTCACGTGCTACGCGGACAACTCACGCGCTATGGTATAAATACCTAGACCCGCACAGTCAACTCACGTGCTACGCGGACAACTCACATGCTATAGTATTAATATCCTCACAACCAGGCCCTCGGTCTCACTCAATCATGTACCTCACTAGCCTTACCATCATCAATAAATAAGGAGACACAACTCACATCAAGTATCACAATATATTATCAAATAATAAAGACTGAGGTAAACATGTACAATAACTTCTATGACTGAGTACAAATAATGTGAGCATGAATAAAGCCTAAACATGATCTCTAACATGAAGGCAAACAAGTTCAACAACAAGTAAACACATAACCACAGATAATAGCCATTATGCCTCACGGGACAGACCAAGTCTCAATCCCTCGCGGTGCACACCCATACGCCTGTCACCTAGCGTGGGTATCACCACCAAACAATCATATGATATCAATTTCTCCGCGTTTACACCCTCAAAGCCAGAGTTAAAACTATTACTTACTTCAACAACGTAAAAATCCTACTCTATGAGGCCCTCGTCTCTAGACTCGGTCTACAAAAGCTCTGAATCTATCCATAATCAGAATAATACCATCTACATGTGCTAAAGAATCGAATTCCACAATAAAAACTAAAAAATATACCAAAAATCATAAATCGACCAAAATTCGGCCCCCGGGCCCACATTTCGGAATCAATCAAAAATAGCAGAATAATAAACCTCGTTCCCTCCCGAGTCTAACCATATAAAATTTATCAAAATCGGACTCTGTTGGTCCCTCAAATCCTCACTTAAAACTCTCCAAAACTCAAACCCTAACTCCCTCATTTCACTTTGAAATTATCAATCAAATCCCAAAAATGATGATGGATTCATGAAATATAACCAAAACAGAGTAGAGAACACTTACCCCAATCCTATGGTGAAAATTGCCTCCAAAATTGCCAAAATCCGAGCTCCCCAACTCAAAATATGATCGAATGAACAAACCCTTATTTTATATATTTTTCTGTCAGCTATTCTGCCTCGTTTCTCATGAGAAATGATCCCGAAACTTACTTTTTATGCCTCCAATGGATTTCTTGTGAAATTCTAGTCAAGTTAGACTTTTGAATCACTCAATTTGACCTTATAATGAATGAGATATATTGGTTTCAATATTTGCAAATTGTGCAGATTTTTTAATACGCTTTCAGTGGCAATTTCGTAATTACTCTGAAAAATCTGACAACTTAATTCTTAGTAGAATGATCATAATATCCTCATACGATGTCCAAATTCGACGATTCTTTTTGCTACAGGTTCGTCGACGAAACATAAGAAAAACGAGCGCAACACAACCCAAACCAATCCAAAACTCACTGAGGCCCACGATACCTCAACCAATAATTCCTACAAGTCATATATCACTACCCGAACTTAGTCGAACCTCCGTAACACCCAAAGCAACACCAAAACACCAAATCAACCTCGAATTCAAGCCTAAGAATTTCTAAACTTTCAACTTCTGCCAATTCAAGCCTAATTCTACCACGGATCTCCAAATTATATTCCGGACACACTTCTAAGTCTAAAATCACCCAACGAAGCTAATCGAATCATAAAAGTCCAAATCCGAATTCGTTTACTCATAAGTCAACTTCCGATTGACTTTTCTAACTTAGCTTTCTAACTAAGAGAATAAGTATTCATTTCACTCCAAAACTACTCCGAACCCAAACCTACCAACTCGATACAACTCAACACAGCTGAACAATACATAAAAAAGTATAGATGGGGGAAATAGGGCTTAACTCTCAAAACGACAGGCCGGGCCGTTACAAAATCATTCACAAACCAATCAAGCTATGAAAGTATTAAATCAAAACAGAATACTAATTAAACAAAACAATTTCAAACTAACTACATTAAGAGTTGAAGGTGCCTCAACTATTTCACATCAAATATAATTCTCCTAAACTCATCAACAATTTTTAGGAAAAAACAGTTTACTACATAAAATTTTATTTCTTTTTGGGAGCATTCTTGGAAGATCTTTTGTTATGCCCTTCTACTCCGCAGTTGCCACATGAAATCTTGTACTTCTTTGAATTTACTTCATCATATATTTTGTATCTTTATTTTTGAGGTCTTCCTGACTGTCTTTTCCCACCTAAAGGTGGATTTACAACTTCTTCAGTTATATGTTGTGGCACATTGCATTTGCTTTCATCAGGTAGGTGATTTACTGGTATTTCATAAGTACGCAAGAGGCTCTCCCTTATGTAATAAGGAGAACCTATTATTCAAAAGACTCATCCTTGTGTCTTAAAGCAGCCAAAGCATGTGGACAAGGAAGTTCATCAAGCTGAAATTACCCACAACTACATCTCTTGTTTTCAAGACAAATAATATAGCGCCTCACACCATTTAGTACTGTATGGATGTAGTCTGTTGAAGACCTCACCTACAATTACATTACAAACAAAAAACAATTCATATACAGTTAAATACAAAATATCTACAAATTATCTACATTCTCTTTTAATAATTTATTTTGATGCAATAAATGATCAGATCTTACTCTAAGCTTGTGCGACAATGTTCTGTTGTCATCCAACTCTTTGTTGAATTTAAACTCAAGGTATGTTAATGTACCCTTTGCATTCAATAACTTTTCATTAGTCTAACGTTCAAGAAGAGTCCTCATATACTCTAATAGTTCTACTATCGCCAGCTCTCTTGCATCTTTTGTTACAGCATTCAACGACTCTACAATGTTTGATGTCATAGTCCAAGTTTGGTTCACTATAGCATGTACTCGAGACCATCTATGATAGCCAATATCATATAATTATGCTTTAACATGTGGGTCAATCTCTTCAATCTTTGACATCCTTTCATTAAATTCATCAAGCGTGTATGATCGTGTCGTGGCAAAGTACAATTCACTTAACTTTAGATGATCCTTCTGAACTTTTGCCCGTATATTTGTCCAAATATGCCACATGCAAAAATAATATGGCATGCCGGGATAAACAATAGATGTTGCCTTCAAGATACTCTCATTCCGATCCGAAACAACACACATATTTGGTCTTTCACCATATGCATGTTTGAAATGCTCAAAAAACCACTTCCATGATACGTCATTTTCTGAATCAACAACAGCATATGCCAATGGTAATATGGTACCTACATTATGTGGCAAAAAGCAATTAATTGGCTGCAGGAAAAATGTAGAGTAATACATATACATACAAACTACAACTTTTCAACAATATATCTACAATAAATCTACAAGTACTATAAAAAACAGACAAGCTACAATATTTCTACAATAAAACTACAATACCTGTTGCATCCATTGTACTAGCTGTTAGCATTATTCCCCTATATGCTGACTTTAAGAAGGTCCCATCAACTACTATAACTGGCCTACTATCACGACCCCGGTTCGCCCTCCGTGAACCATCGTGACGAGACCTAGTCTCTACGATTAGGTGAGCCTAACAAATGCGGAAAATAAACAAAACTTGCGGAAGAAATAATTTAAAGCCAAAATAAACGAATTAAACAGAATTTAAAAAAATGTCGCTCGGCATATACAATACAACTTCTCGAACTAACAACATATCCCAAAACCCGGAATCTCATGAAACCACAAGCCTTGGAATGTCTACCAGTGTCTAACTCCAGAATATCTAACAAGGAAAAGAAATACAAAAGGGCTAATACAATAGGGAGGGTAGAAAGGGACTCCCCGGTCTGCGGACGCGGCAGATATACCTCGAAGTCTCTAGAACAGTCGCCTCGCCCCAAGAGTGATAGGACTGAGTTGAAGTACCGGGATCTGCACATGAAAAACATGCGCAAAAAGGGCATGAGTACACCACAACGGTACTCAGTAAGTACCAAGCCTAACCTCGGTCGGGTAGTGACGAGGAAGGTCAGGGCCCTACTGAGGTTAAATAAAATATAAGGTTTAACAGTGTGAAATAAACGGTGTAAATAAGTACAACAAAAAAAAATAACACAGGGTATAAAGGACAGCAACAACTATTACATAGGCAAGGTAAAACACAGAAAGAAATACAGCTCAGTACCAAAAATAACAATCGGGGATCTCCCAGGATACCGTCCTGTAGTCCCAGTTATACATATCCAATAGATCTCCCGGGATCCCGTCCCGTAGTCCAACTCATAGTGTGCAGGGATCTATCGGAATTCTGTTCCGTAGTCCCAAATGTAAATACCCAATACTAGGGAAATCTACCGGGTGCAGTCTCGTAGTTCCATATAACTATGTAGGGGGATCTACCGGAATCCCACATCCATAATCCCAAATAAAGAGACAAGGGGGAGCTACCGAAATCCCACATCCGTAGTCCCAAATGTAATTACACAGAAGCATCAGGAAAATATTTAGAAATGTCAATTTCATATCAAGGCAGATAAGTAATTCTAGCCTAGCATGTTGCATGGAATTCAGGTAAAGCAGTTTGAGCAAATAAGGCAATTAAAACACTTAGACATTCTTTCATAAGCTAACAACAGGCTTTAAATGCAGGTAATATAAACAAGAAAAGAAACATACTAGTAATTACTTAATGAAAACTGAATTTTCAACAATTAGCACAAGTATACACTCGTCACCTCACATACAAGGCATTTCAATTAACAGTAATACCAAATCCTAAGGGGAAGGTCCCCCACACAAGGTTAGGCAAACCACTTACCTTGAACCAGCTCAAAAATCAACTCGAAACCATGTTCTTGCCACGAGTACTCGATTCCAAATGGCCCAAATCTATTCAATTCAATTGCATCATGTAAATAACACTTCAAGTAACTGATTCTACAATTACATTCTAAGCTAATACGTGGAATTAGATAAAATGACCAAAACACCCCTCGAGCCCTCGTCTCGGAATCGGGTAACATTTATATTTTTAGAATCCTCATACTCTTGATCGCAGTGGACTCAACCTAAGGAAGAGTGGGCGCTAATACTTTTACCCAATAGTGGTATCGGGGTCAATTTTCCACAGGGAGCTTCAATTTGGAGTTGAGTGTTTGTATGGTCTAGGACTATGTTTTAGCTCCTAATTGATCTTCTAACATTTTTTGTTTTCTTTTGATTATCAACTACAATTTATCAACTACAAGTTTAAAGCTAAGTTAGGCTAAGATATTGATTCTAAGTTGTATGCAATATAGAGAAAGGCACTAGGATCGTGGCATGTACCTAGGTGGTCAACTAACGGGTAGAGATTCCTAATGCAAGAATGATGAATATGAGACTTATGCTATAACCGTTGCACTTTTGCACCCACTCTCACACCTCTCGGTAGAGAGAGTGATTTTGCCCAATTGACTCTCTCGAGACCAATTGGGTAGGCCAATTTGCCCACGCAACTTATGGTTCAAGTTGGGTAATTACTCTCTCGAGGTTTAACCCGTTAATTGGTACTACCATTCTCATGGGTCCATCCAAATTTCTTGTTAGAATTAATCTTGGGGTCATAGACTCTCTTTCTCAAGAATAATCAAGATTCACTATGCTAGACTTAGTGTTTGCAACCACCAAATCTTAATGAAAACATAAGATTAATCCAAATAACAAATACCCAACATCATTCATGCACTAAACAATCACATCCATTAATTACCCACACTAGGGTTGAGCCACAACCCTAGCTAATGGGTTTAGCTAGCCATAATAGAAACAGAAATTGAAGAAATAGTAGATGAAATTGACATAATAATTAACTACAATGTTAATCTACTCAAATCCACGTTAATACTAGAAGAAATTGCCCAAAATAGGTTAAAACTATGAAGTCTCGAGTTCAGCTGCTATCTGATAAAAACCAAAAAAAACTCTCCTCTAAAAAGTAAAATGTCCTATTTATACTACACAAGAAAAATCGGACAAAAATACCCCTGAGGGTCTGGCACGGACCGCGCACAAATGACGCGCGGCCGCGTTGGGGTTTGGGTCTTCATATCTTGCTTCTGACATTGGGGACGTGGACCGCACAAATGTGACGCGCGGCCGCGTAGGGTGTTTTGGTCCAAATCCAACCTCTCTGAACTTCATCCACGTGGACCGCACTGATTAGGTGTGCGGCCGCGTGGGCTTTTTCCTTAAATGACTAAGTCTCCGACACTCTTGGGCGCGGACCGCGTGGAAAGGAGCGTGGACCGCGCATTTTGACTTGGAAATTGCATGGTCTCTGAACTATCCTGCTCGACCGCGTGGCAAAGCAGTGCGGACCGTGCAGGTTGACCTTGAAATAACCCAGCCTCTGAACTCTCCTGTGCGGCCGCATGACACATCAGTGCGGACCGCACAGGTCATTTTGTTCTCCACTTCAGTTGTCTTTTGACACTTGGCAGATTTCACTCCTTTTAAGCCGATCTTTGGTATTTGTCATCTTGTCGCTCAAACCTGCAATCAAGCGCAACTTGTAAGCATTTTGGGACTAATTTATGGCAGTTAATGCATAAAGCTTAGGTAAGAATGGGTATAAAACATGTAGAAATCACAGTTATCAACTCCCCCAAACTTAAACCTTTGCTTGTCCTCAAGCAAATAAAATGAGACCTACCCCTCAATGGAAAACACCCAAGTAATTCCTGTTTATCCTAAAGTAACCTCAACAAGCATCAATTGAGACTAACAATTGCTCTCAATGCGAATGTATCATTAACACATTTAAACTTTGAAAACTTGTGGATCAAGTGTGACACAAGAGCATTAAGAGTTGACACATTTCATCAAGGAACCTTTCTCAATTTCTTTGGTCATTGTGGAACCCAAACTCACACATCCTCGACTTTCCCTAAGTGAACCTCACCTTTTTAGAGTATTTGCACACAAATCGAGGTGAATGGACTTCTCTCTCATCTCTCACAAAGAAAAGGCCCTAAGTCCAGCTCTAAGTACCATATGCTTTCCCCTTATGTAAGTATCCACTAATGTAGGCTTCCCTCAACTCAAGATCGTATAGGGCTTTTGAGGAGTCATTGTGAAGGCTTTGGGTAAATGTAGGACATATTTTTGTTCAAATGGGTTCAATCTTCCCTTAAACACTTCTTTTAATTTATTTTGGCACACTTTCTTGACTCAATTGAGTAATTCACTTCTTTCAAGGGGTTAGAGAGATACATTATCACTCTTTCTTTTGCAATTCAAATCCTTTCTCCTTTTTACCACTTTTCCACACCTTTTTCACTTTTTTGTTGTCCTTGGATTCTCTTTTTGGTTCTTATTCATTTTTGTCTTTCTTTTTGTCTTTTTCTCTTTTTCATTGCCTTCCTTTTCTTTTGCTTTTGCGCCTTTTTACCACATTGATGACTTTCTTGTCTCTCCCCCCCAAACTTAGACATTTGCCATTTACTCAAGGGAAGATTTGGGTGCCAAGAGAGGGTCTCATTAAGAACGGGTATAGGCTTGTAGCTTGGTTCATGAAAGAAAAAGGTTTAAGGTTCAAAAGGGGTGAACTATGGATTATTTCATTGGTAGGTCATGGAAATTGTTCAAATTTTGCATTTTGTATCAAGGAGAGCCTATAATCACGTCTCAAGTCAAGTTCTACCTATGATTTCGCCTCAACAAACATTCAGGGAAAGTTCTAGGCCATCGGCTCGGTATTTGGGCTCACGATTCAAATTCTCACTACACACACTCAAGGATTGCCAAAGACGGAGTCGAGGGCCCACAATGACCTTAGATATGATTCAAGCGCACAATGGCCCAAAATGACCACATGATGATTGTTTAGTCAACACAAGAGTCTCAAGGCCACAACTTTCACCATCCTAAACACAACATGATGTCTTTGACCATAGGATCAAAGGAAAATGTGCTAGGCCCGAAGCTTTGCCTGAGGTACCCTTAACTACAAAAAACTTGAAAATCAAAAAGAAAAATCAAAAACGGACTCAAACCCTTAAGAAGGTTGTCACGCCATCTATCATTGGGAAGAGGCACCCGGTTCGCACAACACTCTACCCTTGGAAAGAACCGTGGCATTAAGAAAACCAAGGGCTTATTGCAAACGCCAAAACAAAACAAAAAGGCTACGAGCCTAACTTTGCAACTAAAATGAATTTTTTTTAACGAAAAATAGAAAACCAAAATGAAAACCAAATGAATATGTACAAAAGGGGAGTAAAATATACAACTAGGGGAAATGAATATATACATAGAGTTTAAGAGCATCTAGAATGAACAATTATATACAAGCCATCTACAACTACGATTGTGCTGAAAGTAAAAGAATATATACAGTAATCCAACAGTCAATCAAAATAGTAGGGCCACACCTCCACGAATAAAAGCTAGCATTGTCCCCAATACTAACTATCAAAATAAGCACCAAAATGAAAGAAAGGATATAGAAAGGCCCCTCAAGCCTCATCCGTCACCCTGTGCTGGTCAGTGGCTCCTAAGTCCTCTATACTGGCAGGGACCTCAGACTGGTCCCCGGCCTGCTGCTGCTGTGCTGCTGGGACAGGTGCCTGCTCAAGAACTGGCTCATCAACTGGTGGGGCAGTGGAGGGACTCTCCTGAACCGGTGCTACCTCAATCACAACTCCCTTAGTGCTAGGGAGTTTCCTCTTTTTCCTCGGCCTCTGCTCCTCCTCCTGTACCTGTGCTACTACTGGCTCTACAGCTGAATCCCCAAATAGTAGGTCAATTGGCAACTGATCCGCCATGAGCTTGTCCACATCCACTCTCAACTGTGTCACTGACTCCTTGGAAGCCTTCTGCTTCCTCAGCTTCTTGTGCTCCCGAGCCAATTTCTCCAACGCTTTGCCATGTGCCCCAACCGCCTTAGTCAAGGCATCCTGCGTCGCCATCATCTTTTCCTGGTTGGCCAGGATCTTCTTCAGTGCATCCTCAATGGAGGAAGGAATCTCAACAATAACTGGTGCTCCCTGTGCCTGTACAACAGTGGTCAATGTAGACAACTTGGATGTCGCAGCTGACATCCAGTTGTTCAAACTGGCAAGGGAATGGGTGAGCTGGTTTGCGGTGAACCGGTGAGTCTTTGATGAAGGGACTACCGGGTTAGCTGCAATAGAAGGACCAGCTGCTGACGACGGACCTGGAGGCAATGCCTCATCAATAGCAGGAATGGTGGAAGGCTCACTGGGCTGCTCAATGACCGCTGGCTCCTCAGACTAGCCAGGTGCGGTGGAAGTGGATGCCACATTCTTCTTGCCCCTCTTCGGGTTGTCTGGACCCAACTGACTATACCATGAGTACGGGGCCACCGGAGGTACCTTGACATCATATTTCTTTTTCTTCACTTTCAATTCTTTGAAGTATAAAGAGAGTGTGTTTGGGAAGGGTAGTTTGTTTGGGTCTCCTGACCAACTGTAGAAATCCCTCTCGACATAATATTACCCACATTTAGAGGGAAACCCGCTATGATAGATGTTACCAAGACAGCACGAGGAAGGGGAATGGAGTGATCATGTGTAGACGAGTCAAGTCGACTATAGACGAAAGTCAACCACCCTTTGGCTTCAAAGTTCAGGGTGTTCCTAAAGATCTTTTCTTGTGCTTTCAACCAGACTGGGACTGTACCCGGGGCTGCCAAGTGCTCGGCCAACCAAGGACGAACCTCCTCTTTCATTGCTAGCTTTTCTAAATATTGCGATTCATCCTCTTCTTCGAACCCCAGGAATTCATTCAACGATTTGCCATCAAACACAACTTGTCTTGTCCCTCACTTTAGTTGCTTTTGAGTCCCAAACTATATGGTGAACATTGCTGTAGAACTCCTTCACCATATGCTCATTCGCCATCTCAACACATTCTTTGAAGAAGCTCCAACCCTCTCTAGTGCAGAATTGTGCTTGCACATGAGGGTTGAGAGGGACAAGATCGGCATCTATGAACTGCCTCTCCGGAATCAGTTTCCTTTTGGGCCACCACTCCTGGAATTTATGGAAAGCAACCTCACTAACAAACCTGTCTGCCCATGCTTCCGGTTTTCTATTACGTTCTATCCCCCTGACCTGTGGCTCACCTCCCTCAGCATACCCTCCATTCTCCCCTGATGATGAAACTATGGGAGATGTGGAGTATTGCTCTTCTTCTCTTGCTACGGACTCATCAAACGAGTTCGAGATGACATTAACCGGCTTCTTGGAGGAGGCTACATTACCATGATTCGGGGAAGGGGAATCACGGAGCTGAAATGAAGTGGACATGTGGGTGGGGGCAGACTCCGAGGTAATGCTCCGTGAAGGTGCATACTCACTCCCCTTGGAATGAGATGCAGCTCTATCAGCTTCCCGTATTATCTTCCGGGTTTTCTTTATCAATTCCCTGGTTTTAGGAGTGAGTTTCACAATCCTCTTGTTTTTTCCCCCTCGGGAGGAACCACCTCTCCCGGGTTGTTTTTCTTTGCCCGCTCTTTTTTGAACCATTATCTGCAAGGAATACATGTCTAACATTGTTAGTAGAAGCACATAATGTGAAGTAGATAGTTCAGTTGAATGCAAAGAGTGCATACATAGTGACACAGACAGAGGGGCGCGAACCGCACCAAAAAACACGCGGTCCGCGCAGTATACTGACACCCATACATACCTTTCTGAATAAACTGATGCGGTCCGCACTAATTTGGACCGCAACCGCGTTGGTTCAGCGCGGACCGCACAGAAATGGTACACGGTCCGCGCAGGTGAAATACCCAAATGTTGACCTCTCTGAACTCTTCATACGCGGTCCGCATTGTTTTGGACTGCGGCCGCGCTGGGCTCATGCGGACCGCACACAAATGACACGCGGACTGCGCAGAGAGGTTCATCATCTCTTAACCAGAGTCACACGGACCGCGCACAAATGCTGTGTGGCCGCGTAGGGCTAATTTAACTGAGCCGAGTGTTTGTTCAATTAAATCCAATTTTTGTTCACCTTTTTGGGTCCTAAGTGTCCCTACTCAGTTATTTAACAAGATTCCATGCCCATGATTAAACTAAAACACACAAAAATCTAAGCTAACAGTTAAACTAAGAAGAAAAAGACGAAAGTAAGAAGTTACACTAGTAGAGAAAGCAATTAAACGAAAAAAAAATTAGACTATGATTGAAATGAATGAGAGTTGTTACCAGGGATTAATGAATGTGCACAATTAGTCTTGATGAATAGTGAAAACAATAGCTCAGGTGTAAATTTGGCGAAAAGGTTAAAATGAGGCCCAATGCCTCTATTTATAGAAAAGCCCTGGGACCTAGTACCTACCTACTAGCGTGGTCGCACAAAAAGGGATGCGGACCGCGCTGGATTTTGCATCCTACACATTAGTTGTTCAATCCACGCGGACCACACTATTTTGGTGCGCGGCCGCGTGGAAGTCTTCAGAGACTTGGTACTTTCAGCCATCCCAGTGCGGACTGCACTGCTTTGGTGCACGGCCGCGTGGGAACTTTGTCAGAGAGCATGTAATTCTGGGTCCTCCAGCGGACCGCACAGAAATGTCACGCAGTCGCGCTGGGTCTTCTGGGCCTTAACCCTTCAGCTGCTCAAACCTACGCGGACCGCACTGTTTTGCTGCGCGACCGTGTAGGCAATATTCAGAGACTGACCATTTTGCAATTTTGCTCTGCACTGGTTCAATATTATCCCTGCAACACTTCACAAACTATCAGCTCAAAAATCCTACTCTACAATAAAAAAACAAAGAAAAAGAAAAAGACATCGGTTGCCTCCCAAGAAGCGCCTAATTTAACGTCGCGGCATGACGCATGTTACCATCATAGTCATTTCAAATGAATAAGTGCCACCACGTGGCTGTCATCAATCTTGCCCAAATAGTGCTTGACACGATGCCCATTGAACCGGAAAACTTCACCATTCTTATTTTTGAGATCAATGGCACCAAAAGGAGTTACACCAGCCACTTCAAATGGGCCGCTCCACTTAGACTTCAGCTTGCCCGGAAATAACCTCAACCGGGAGTTGAAAAGAAGAACCATGTCACCAACTTTGAATTACTTCCCTCGGACATACTTTTCGTGAAGGTACTTCATCTTGTCCTTATACAAGGACGAGCTGGAGTAAGCATGAAACCTAAACTCATCAAGTTTATTCAATTGCTCAACCCGGAGATTTGCAGCGACATCCCATTCTAAGTTTAACTTTTTCAGGGCCCACATAGCCTTATGTTCCAATTCTACCGGAAGATGACAAGCCTTCCCAAACACCAACCGATACGGCGACATACCAATCGGAGTCTTGAAAGCTGTACGATAAGCCTAAAGAGCATCATCCAATTTCTTCGACCAGTCGGTCCTATTTGCATTGACAGTCTTGGACAAAATACTCTTGATCTCACGGTTGGACACCTCAACTTGGCCACTCGCTTGAGGATGATAAGGAGTGGTTACCTTGTGATTTACCCCATACTTGGCTAGCAAAGAGTCAAAAGCCCGGTTGCAAAAATGAGAACCCCCGTCACTGATGATAGCACGTGGAGTGCCAAACCTCGTGAAGATACTCTTTTTCAAGAACGCCACCACACTTCGAGCTTCATTATTCGGCAAAGCTATGGCCTCAACCCATTTCGACACATAATCAACCGCTACCAAGATGTAGGCATTGCCACAAGAACTTACGAAAGGTCCCATAAAGTCTATCCCCCAAACATAAAAAATGTCAACCTCTAGAATCGTGTTAAGGGGCATCTCATCTTTCTTCGAAATCCCTCCGGCACGTTGGCATTCATCACATCTTTTCACAAAGTCACTGGCATCCTTGAACAAAGAAGGCCAATAGAAACCACAACTCAACACTTTAGACGCCGTCCTCGCCCCGCCATGATGGCCACCATAGGGCGAAGAGTGACAAGCTTCCACAATACTCAATTGCTCTTCTTCGGGAACACACCGGCGAATTACACCATCGGTGCAAATTTTGAAAAGATACGGCTCATCCCAATAGTAGTCCAAACAATCCCGCTTGAGCTTCTTCCTTTGGTTTGAAGAGAGCTCATACGGAACCACACCGGTAACAAGATAATTGGCAATATCGGCAAACCATGGCATGTCTAGCATTGAAACCGAGAAGAGTTGTTCATCCGGAAAAGCATCATTTATCTCAAGGCCGTCCAAAGGCCTCCCTTCCTCCTCCAATCAAGACAAGTGGTCCGCCACTTGATTTTCACTACCCTTTCTATCAACAATCTCCAAATCAAATTCTTGAAGAAGAAGCACCCATCTCATTAACCTCGCTTTTGAATCTTTCTTCGTCATCAAGTACCTAAGGGCGGCGTGATCGGTATGAATAATCGCTTTGTCCCCCATAAGGTATGGGCGAAACTTCTCCATGGCAAAAACAATGGCAAGCAATTCCTTCTCGGTGACCGTGTAGTTCCTTTGAGCTTCATTCACTGTCTTACTTGAGTAGTACACCGGATGGAACATTTTGTTGATTCTTTGGCCCAAGACCGCCCCCACCGCAACATCACTAGCGTCGCATATGAGCTCAAAGGGAAAGCTCCAATTTGGTGCGGTAATGATGGGGGTAGTCGTCAACTTTTGCTTTAGAAGCTCGAAAGCCTCCATACATCTCTTATCGAACACATATTTGGCATCTTTCTCTAGCAATTTACACAACGGGTTAACTACCTTAGAGAAGTCTTTGATGAATCTTCGGTAGAAACCCGCGTGTCCAAGAAAACTCCTCACCCCTTTGACAGAAGTGGGGGGAGGGAGCCTTGAGATAACCTCAATTTTCGCCTTATCAACCTCAATCCCTCTTTTTGAAAATTTGTGACCCAACACAATTCCTTCTTCGACCATAAAATGACATTTCTCCCAATTGAGAACCAAGTTTGTGTCTTCGCATCGGGCCAACACACGATCCAAGTTTTGCAAGCATTCAACAAATGAGTCCCCAACCACACTAAAATCATCCATGAAGACCTCCAATATGTCCTCCACCATGTCGGTAAAGATTGCCATCATACATCGTTGGAAGGTCGCCGGTGCATTACATAATCCAAATGGCATTCGAGAGAAGGCGAATGTGCCATAAGGACATATGAAGGTTGTCTTTTCTTGGTCTTCCAGGGCAATGAGAATTTGGTTATAGCCGGAATACCCATCCAGAAAACAATAGAAAGCCCGGCCCGCAAGACGATCAAGCATTTGGTCCAAGAACGGCAATGGGAAATGATTCTTTCTAGTCACCTTGTTCAACTTTCGGTAGTCCATGCGTACCCTCCAACCCGTCACAGTACGATTCGGAATAAGTTCATTGTTGTCATTGGTCACCACCGTCATTCCTCCCTTCTTTGGCACACATTGTACCGGAGAAGTCCACGAACTGTCAGAAATTGGATACACCACACCGGCGTCAAGCCACTTGATGACTTTCTTTTTGACCACCTCTTGCATGGCCTCATTGAGTCTCCTTTGATGTTCAAGAGACGACCTAGCATCCTCCTCCAATATTATCTTGTGCATGCAAAACGCAGGGCTAATACCCCCAATATCCGCCAAGGTCCATCCAATCGCCCGCTTGCGCTTTTGAAGAACCGCCAAAGTGGCGTCAACCTGCACGTTAGTCAAGCAAGAAGAAAGAATAACCGGCAAAGTGAAATTAGGACCAAGAAAGTCATACCTGAGGTGAGGAGGAAGTGGTTTCAACTCCAATACCGGTGGCTCCTCAATAGATGGCTTGGTGGGTGGAGTTTTGCGATTTTCAAGATCAAGAGATAACTTCCTCGGTTCATAAGAATACGATCCTATGCCATGTAATGCGTTCACACACTCCACCCTTCCAGCATCATCATCAACATCCATGTTCAATAGCACGGCCTCAAGTGGGTCCTCAACATTTTCCATTGCGCTTGTGTCATCCACTATCACCACCGTGACAATGTCAACAAACGAGCATACCTCGGTGCTATTTGGTTGCCTCATTGATTTGTACACGTGGAACACCACCTTTTCATATCCAACACGGAAGGTCAATTCTCCCACTTCCACATCAACCAAGGCCTTCCCCGTAGCTAGGAAGGGCCTTCCAAGAATGATAGGCACCTCAAAATCCACTTCGCAATCCAAGATCACGAAATCGGCCGGCAATATGAACTTATCAACACGAACAAGGACAACATCAATAATCCCCAAAGGCCGCTTCATTGACCGGTCCGCCATTTGAAGCCTCATAGAAGTTGGACGAGGTTGTCCGATACCCAAGGTCTTGAAGACCGAATATGGCATGAGATTGATACTTGCCCCCAAGTCACATAGGGCTTTTGTGAAATCGGCACTTCCAATGGTACATGGTATTGTGAATGCCCTGGGATCCTCTAGCTTTGGAGCCATGAAATGTACAATGGAACTCACTTGGTGTGTCATCTTGATTGTCTCACACTCCATCGATCTCTTTTTAGTAACCAAGTCCTTCATGTACTTTGCATATCCCGGCATTTGTTCAAGTGCCTCCACCAAGGGCACATTTATAGTCAAACTCTTCATCATCTCAATGAATTTTTTAAACTGGTTGTCACCTTTTTGCTTGGCCAACCTTTGAGGATATGGCGGAGGAGGTCTAGGCAAGGGTGCCTTGGATTTTGTCACCACCGGTTTGGGCATATCAATAACGTGTTCCCTAGACGGGTTCACGGCCTCTTGAGTCTCCTTCTCACCCTCATCAATTTCAATTCTCACATCATCACTTGCACTTTGTTCAATAACATCCTCAACTACCAACGAGATCTCTTCATTTTGCAACTTTTCTTCACCAACCACAACTCGATTACCTCTTGAGGCTTGCACATCACCGCCTCTTCCGCTTCTCGTGGTCACTGCCATCATATGATTATTATGCCCACCCTTGGGGTTTACTACTGTATCACTTGGTAGAGCACCCTTTGGGAAAGTGTTGAGAGATTGCGAAATTTGCCCGAGTTGTACTTCCAAATTACGGATTGAAGTGTTATGGGAGGCCAATTGAGCATCGGAGTCATGATTCTTCTTCATCATTTGATCAAACATGTTCTCTATTCGACCCATGTCATTGCCCGACGAACTCGACCCTTGAGATTGAAACGGAGGCGGGTTATTGGGTTGTTGATACATTGGGGGCCTTTGAAAGCCTTGCCCCCTATTACCTTGTCCACCATTGTTGTTCCAACCACCTTGACCACCATTGTTGTTGTTCCAATTGTTGTTCCCGTTCCAATTACCTTGATTCCCCGAATTATTGTTCCCCAATTGCCTCCTTGATTGCTATTGTAATTCCAATTGCCACCTTGTTGATTTCCCCAATTACCTTGGGGTCTCCATTGTTGATTCCCTTGACTATCTCTATTCCCTTGGTAGTTGTTGACATATTGGACTTCCTCACTTTGGTCATCAAAACCTTCATTCGAATATCCACCACCATCATCATAGTTGTCAAAATTTTCTTGAGGTTGTTGTTGCCTTCTTTTCATCATATTCACTCCCTTCATGGCATTGACTTGGCGTGGATTTTGAACTTGTTGAAGTGCGCTTTAGCCAACTGGTTCATTGTTGTTGTGAGTTCGACAATGGCTTGGCCGTGATCATGCAACTCCTTATGAAAGTGTATAACATTAGGATCACCTTGAGGAACATTAGCCCGGCTTTGCCATGCCGAAGAAGTATCGGCCATTTCATCAAGAACATCACAAGCTTCGTTGTATGGAAGCTTCATAAAATTACCATTGGCCAACTGATTGACAATGCACCGGTTTGTTGTGTTTATACCCCGATAGAACGTCTGTTGGATCATAACATCATTCATATCGTTGTTGGGGCACTCTTTTACGATCGTCCAAAACCTCTCCCATATCTCATGTAAGGGCTCCGTCGGCTCTTGCTTGAAGGCTAGAATATCATCTTGAAGAGCCGCCATATGACTAGGAGAAAAGAACTTGGCAATAAATTTATCGGCTAACTCATCCCACGTAGTTATGGAATGATTTGGGAGTCTCTCCAACCAATCCAATGCCTTCACTCGAAGTAAGGAAGGGAAAAGCCTTAACCTCAGTGCATCTTCCGAAACATTTGTCTGCTTGCTCCCCCAACAAGTATCCACAAACCCTTTCAAATGCTTGTATGCGTTTTGGTCCGAGGCGCCTGTGAAGTACCCTCGTTGTTCGAGCAAAGTGAGCATGACATTGGTGATTTGGAAGTTCCCCGCCCGGATTCGGGGAGGAACTATTGCAATTGCGTACCCTTGATTGGGTAGAACTCTTGGTGCCACTCTTGGTGGAGGTGGAGGAGGGTCTGGTATGTTGTCATTAGCATTAACATTTGCATTAGCATTTCTACCCCGTCTTTGTGCTTGGGGTAAAACCTCCTCTTGTTCTACGTCTGCCACCTCCTCCACTCCCACGTTAATAGTATCTTGTGTGTTTAAAGCCATTGGTACCTGAGTGAATTAACACAAATAGAGTAAGTAGAAAGAAGGAAAAAGAAGCAAAACACAAAACGAGCTAACAAATAGTCAAACACCGTAAAGCTCCCCGGCAATGGCGCCAAAAAGTGATCGCAGCGAACTAAACCTAAGGAAGAGTGGGCACTAATACTTTTACCCAATAGTGGTATCGGGGTCAATTTTCCACAGGGAGCTTCAATTTGGAGTTGAGTGTTTGTATGGTCTAGGACTATGTTTTAGCTCCTAATTGATCTTCTAACATTTTTTGTTTTCTTTTGATTATCAACTACAATTTATCAACTACAAGTTTAAAGCTAAGTTAGGCTAAGATATTGATTCTAAGTTGTATGCAATATAGAGAAAGGCACTAGGGTCGTGGCATGTACCTAGGTGGTCAACTAACGGGTAGAGATTCCTAATGCAAGAATGATGAATATGGGACTTATGCTATAACCATTGCACTTTTGCACCCACTCTCACACCTCTCGGTAGAGAGAGTGATTTTGCCCAATTGACTCTCTCGAGACCAATTGGGTAGGCCAATTTTCCCAAGCAACTTATGGTTCAAGTTGGGTAATTACTCTCTCGAGGTTTAACCCGTTAATTGGGACTACCATTCTCATGGGTCCATCCCAATTCCTTGTTGGAATTAATCTTGGGGTCATAGACTCTCTTTCTCAAGAATAGTCAAGACTCACTACGCTAGACTTAGTGTTTGCAACCACCAAATCTTAATGAAAACATAAGATTAATCCAAATAACAAATACCCAACATCATTCATGCACTAAACAATCACATCTATTAATTACCCACACTAGGGGTGAGCCACAACCCTAGCTAATGGGTTTAGCTAGCCATAATAGAAACAGAAATTGAAGAAATAGTAGATGAAATTGACATAATAATTAACTACAATGTTAATCTACTCAAATCCACATTAATACTAGAAGAAATTGCCCAAAATAGGCTAAAACCATGAAGTCTCGAGTTCAGCTGCTATCTCCTAAAAACCAAAACTGAAAAAACTGGCTCTAAAAAGTAAAATGTTCTATTTATACTACACAGAAAAAATCGGACAAAAATACCCCTGAGGGTCGGCGCGGACCGCGCACAAATGACGCGCGGCCGCGTAGGGGTTTGGGTCTTCATATCTTGCTTCTGACATTGGGGACGCAGACTGTGACGCGCGGCCGCGTAGGGTGTTTTGGTCCAAATCCACCCTTTCTGAACTTCATCCACGCGGACCGCACTGATTAGGTGTGCGGCCGCGTGGGCTTTTGCCTTGAATGACTAAGTCTCTAACACTCTTGGGCGCGGACCGCGTGGAAAGGAGCGCGGACCGTGCATCTTGACTTGGAAATTGCACGGTCTCTGAACTATCCTGCGCGACCGCGTGGCAAAGCAGTATGGACCGCGTAGGTTGACCTTGAAATAACCCAGCCTCTGAACTCTCATGTGCGGCCGCGTGACACATCAGTGCGGACCACACATGTCATTTTGTTCCCCACTTCAGTTGTCTTTTGACACTTGGCAGATTTCACTCCTTTTTGAGCCGATCTTTGGTATTTGTCATCTTGTCGCTCAAACCTGCAATCAAGCGCAACTTGTAAGCATTTTGGGACTAATTTATGGCAGTTAATGCACAAAACTTAGGTAAGAATGGGTATAAAACATGTAGAAATCACAATTATCAACTCTCACGAGTTCATGCATACCAAAATTATCCAAATCTAAGGTCAAATTCCCAATCAAAATTCGAATTCTAGGTCTAAAAACTTTCTTCCAATTTTCATCTCCAATCCGAAATTAAATGATGAAACTAAGTATAGATTGATGGAATATAACTAGAAAGGATTAAAGAATTGTTACCCAATGATTTCCTCTTCAATTTCCTCCCAAAATCGCCCTCTCCCGAGCTCCAATTTGATTTTTCCAAGTTTTGAACCAAACCCTCGAAATTTCATATTTCTGCCCAGCGATTACTGCATCTGCGGTCAAGGGAGCGCACTTGCAGAAGAATGCATCGCAGGTGCGAAAAGTCACTTAACGGGCTGGGTCCGCATCTGTGGTCGCTTGGCCACATCTGCGAAAACCCAGCCGCACTTGCGGATCCTGGAGCTTGGGCCAAATCTCGCTCCTGTGGCCACATAGCCGCTTCTGCGGCACCACACTTGCGGTCCCACACTCGCAGGTGTGGTTATGACAGGTTCAGCAAATTCCAAATTCTTCCTAAGTCCAATTCCTCTTCTGTTAAGCACCCGAAACTCACCCGAGGCCCCCGAGACCTCAACCAAATATACCAACCAGTCCTAAAACATAAAACGAACTTATTCCAACCCCCAAATCACATCAAACAACGCTAAAACCACAAATCACTCTTCAATCCAAGCCTAAGGATTTCGAAAACTTCCAAATTATGCTTTCGATCAAAAAGTCTATCAAACCTCGTCCAAATGACCTGAAATTTTGCACACACGTCACATTCAACCCTACGGAGCTACTCCAACTTTCGGAATTCCATTCCAACCTTCGAATCAGAATCTCACTATCGAATCAGAAACTTCAAAATTCGACTTTTGGCATTTCAAGCCTAAATTAGCTACGGACCTCCAAAATACAATCCGAACACACCCCTAAGCCCGAAATCACTCAACAGAGCTAATGAGATCGACAGAATTCCATTCTGAGGCTGTCTTCACACTGCTCTGACTACGGTCCAAATATCTAGAACTTAAACTCTTATTTAGGGACTGCGTGTCCCAAAACTCTCCGAAACTCAAAACCAAATATCCCGGCAAATCAAAATAGCAGAAATAAACACGGGGAAAGCAGTTAATAGGGGATCGGGGCGTAAATTCTTAAAATGACCAGCCGGGTCGTTACATCCTCCCACACTTAAACATCCGTTCGTCCTCGAACGAGCATAGAGACATACCTGAAGTAGTGAAAAGATGAGGGTAACGGTTGTGCATATCCTGCTCGGTCTCCTAGGTCGCCTCCTCGACCGACTGACCCCACCACTGAACCTTCACTGATGCAATGTTCTTTGACCTCAGCTTTCAAACCTGCCTGTCCAATATCGCTACTAGCTCCTCAAAATAAGATAGATCCTTGTCCAACTGGACTGAACTGAAATCCAACACGTGCGACGGATCACTATGATACCTCCGGAGCATCGAAACATAAAATACCGAATGAACTCCTACCAAGCTAGGAGGTAAGGCGAGCTCATAAGAAACCTCCCCAACACGCCTCAATATCTCAAAAGGGCCAATAAACCTCGGACTCAACTTCCCTTTCTTCGCAAATCTCATAACGCCTTCATAGGCAAAACCCGAAGCAGAACCCGCTCTTCAACCATATAGGAAACATCACGAACCTTCCGATCCGCGTATCTCTTCTATCTGGACTGGGCTGTACGGAGTCTATCCTAAATTACCTTAACCTTCTCCAAAGCATCCTGTACCAAGTCTGTGCCCAATAATCTGGCCTCACCCGGCTCAAACCAACCCACCGGAGACCTATACCACCTACCATATAAGGCCTCATACGGTGCTATCTAAATGCTGGACTGATAGTTGTTGTTGTAAGCAAACTCCGCCAATGGCAAGAACTGATCCCAAGACCCTTCGAACTCAATCGCACACACACAAAGCATATCCTCAAGAATCTGAATAGTGCACTCGAACTGTCCGTCCGTCTGAGGGTGAAATGTTGTACTCAACTCCACCTGAGTGCCCAACTCATGCTGAACGGCCCTTTAGAACCATGATGTGAACTGAGTACCTATATCTGAAATGATGGAAACTGGAATACCATGCAAACGAACAATCTCCCGGATATAAATCTCCACTAGGCGCTCCGAAGAATAGGTAGTACACACAAGAATAAAGTGCGCGGACTTGGTCAGCCGATCCACAATCACCCAAATAACATCGAATTTTCTCAAAGTCCGTGGGAGCCCAACTACAAAGTCCATGGTGATCCGCTCCCACTTCCACTTCGGAATCTCTATCTGCCGAAGCAACCCTCCCGGTCTCTGGTGCTCATACTTCACCTACTGACAATTGAGGAACCGAGCTACAAACCCAACTATATCTTTCTTCATCCGCCTCCACCAATAGTTCTGCCTCAAATCCTAGTACATCTTTGCGGCACCCGGATGGATGGAATACGCGAATTGTGGGCCTCCTCTAGAATTAACTCCCGAAGCCCAACAACATTGGGTACACAAATCAAACCCTACGTCCTTAATACCCCATCATCACCAATAGTCACATCTCTGGCATCACCGTGCTGAACCTTGCCCTTGAGGACAAGCAAATGAGGGTCATCATACTGACGCTCCCTGATACGATCAAATAAGGAAGACAGAGAAACCACGCAAGCTAGAACCCAACTGGGCTCCGAAAGATCCAATCTCACAAACTGGCTGGCTAAGGCCTAAACATCCATCGCCATAGGTCTCTCCGATGCTGGTAAGTAAGCCAAACTCCCCAAACTCTCTGCCCGGCGACTCAAGGCATCGGCCACCACATTGGCCTTGCCCAGGTGATACAAAATAGTGATATCATAGTCCTTCAGCAACTCTAACCATCTCCTCTGGCGCAAATTTAGATCCTTTTGCTTGAACAGGTGTTGCAAGCTCTGATGATCAGTATAAATCTCACAGGGGACAAATGACGCTAGATCTTCAGGGCGTGAACAATGGTAGCTAACTCTAGATCATAGATATGGTAATTCTTCTCATGTACCTTCAACTATCTGGACGCGTAGGCAATCACACTACCGTCCTGCATCAAAACCGCTCCTAGGCCAATCCTCGAGGCATCACAATAGATAGTGTAAGACCCCGAACCTGTAGGAAATATCAAGGCTGTCTTGAGCTTCTGAAAGCTCGCCTCACACTTTTCCGTCCACTGGAACGGAGCACCCTTCTGGGTCAGTCTGGTCATAGGGGCTGAAATCGATGAAAACCCCCCCAAAAAACGACGGTAATAACAAGCCAAGCCAAGGAAACTACAGATCTCTATAGCTGAGAATGGTCTGGGCCAACTCTGCACGACCTCTACTTTCTTCGGATCCACCTGAATACCCTCACTCGATACCACTTGGCTTAAGAATGCCATGAAATCCAACCAAAACTCACATTTTGAGAACTTAGCATATAACTTCTTTTCTCTGAAGGTCTGAAGCACTGTCCTCAGGTGTTGCTCATGATCTTTCCGGCTCCGGGAATACACCAGAATATCATCAATAAAGACAATGATGAATGGGTTAAGATATGGCTGGAACACACTGTGCATCAAATGCATAAAGGTTGTCGGGGCATTGGTCAACACAAATGACATAACAAGGAACTCGTAATGACCATACCGAGTCCTGAAAGCAGTCTTTGGGATATCTGGCTCCCAAATCTTCAAGTGATGGTAACCTTAGCGCAAGTCAATCTTAGAAAACACCCGTGCGCCCTGAAGCTGGTCAAACAGATCATCAATACAAGGAAAAGCATTCACTGTAACCTTGCTCAACTGGCGATAATCAATACACATACGCATAGAACCATCCTTTTTCTTTACAAACAAGACAGGAGCACCCCAAGGTGATACACTAGGCCGAATAAACCCCTTATCAAGCAATTCATGTAACTGATCCTTCAACTTAGGAGGAGCCATATGATACAAAGGAATAGAAATGGGTTGAGTGCCCGGTAAAAGATCAATTCCAAAATCAATATCTCTATCAGACGGCATGCCCAAAAGATCAGTTGGAAACACATCGGGAAAATCCCGTACTACTGGGACTGAATCAACTGAAGGGGTATCAACACTAACATCTCTCACATAAGCTAAATACACGTCACACCCCTTCTCAACCATACGCTAAGCTTTAAGAAAAGAAATAACTCTACTGGGAGTGTGATCTAAAGTACCCCTCCACCCAACACGTGGTACACCTGGCATAGCCAGCATTACGGTTTTGGCGTGACAATCAAGAATAACATAATGGGGCGACAACCAGTCCATGCCCAAGATAATATCAAAATCTACCATGTTGAGCAGCAACAAATCGGCTCTGGTCTCAAAACCACTAAGAGCAACCAAACACGACCTATAAATGCGGTCCACAACAAGAGAATCTCCTACAGGAGTAGAAACATAAATGTGGGAACTCAAAGAATCCCGAGGTACACCCAAATGCGGAGCAAAATAAGAAGACACATAAGAGCAAGTGGAGCCTGGATCGAATAGAACCGATGCATCTCTGTGACAAACTAGTATAATACCTGTGATGAAAGAATTAGAGGCAACAACCTCGGTACGGGTATGAAGGGCATAGTATCGGGCCTGGACTCCCCTCTAGGGCGACCTCTACCTCCCCGACCTCCACCTCTAGCTGGCTGAGCAGGTGGGGTAGCAACTGGAGCTGTAACCATAGCCTGAGAACTTTGCGGGGCATGCTATGGCTGAGAAGTCTGCGAAGGTGCACCCCTCCCAAGTCTGGGGCAATCCCTCACCATATGGCATGTGTCACCACACTCAAAACAAGCTCTGGGAGGACGTGGCGGCTGTGACTGGCTCGGGCCAGGTCTGCTGGACTAACCTCTGAAAGCACCTCGCGTAGGAGGCGTGCTAGAAATCGGAGGTACATAATAAGGCTCCTGAGGCCTAGGAGGAGCTGGAATACCACTGTCTGCTAGAAGAGCTGGATGAATAAGGCGAATCATATGATGACATGTAGTTGGGGCACAGGCACGGGCACCAGAATAATGGCCCGACTCTCGAGACCTCTTGGCTTCCCTCTCCTCTCTCTCCCTAGCATGCATACCCTCAATCCTCCTAGAAATGCTCACACCTGCTGATAAGAAATATCCATCTCCAACTCACGAGCCATGCTAGACCTGATGTTGGGAATAAGACCCTCAATAAACCGGCAAACCCTCTCGCGAACAGTAGAAATCAAGGCTGGTGTATGTCTAGACAAACTAGTGTAACAGACAACATACTCTGAGACAGTCATAGCACCCTGACGCAAATGCTCAAACTCTGCATGCCATGCGTCCCTGAGGCTTTGAGAAACATACTCTCTCAAGAACAGATCTAAAAACTGAGTCCAAGTCAGTGAAACAGCCTCATCTGGACTGTCTAACTCATAGGTGCGCCACCACTCATAGGCAGCTCCTCGAAGCTGGAAAGTAGTGAAGGAAACCTCGCTCGATCCTAATATACCCATGGTATGGAGAATACGGTAACACTCATCTAGAAATCCCAAAGCATCATCCGATTCTAGACCACTGAATGCAGGAGGCTTGTACTTCTTGAACCTCTCAATCCTCAGCTGCTCATCCTCAGAAACTGCTGCCCTATCCTCGGGTTGATCTCGGACTGCAGGATGTACAGGAATAATCTTAGGGACCTACTCAACATGCACTCGCTGCTTAGGAATACGGGCGACGGGAGTCTGTGCTCCTCCCCCGGCCTGAGATATAGCTGCAGCAAGGGGAAACAACCCTACCTGAGCCAAAGTGGTGTACATGCTCATGAACTGTGCCAGAGTCTCCTGAAGTGCTGGAGTAGTAGTAGCAGTAGGCGTATCAGGTGCCTGGACTCTGACTGGAACTGCTGGTGGTACCTCGGTGGCAGCTCGTGCAGGTGCTCTGGCTGCACCACGTGCGCGTCCTCAGCCTCTACCTCGTCCCCAGCCTTTGACGGCTGCAGTAGGGGGCACGAGTGCCTGATCATCTCGGGTAGCACGTGTCCTCACCATCTGTGAGAGAATAAAAGACAAAAGTTTAGAATTGTGATATCAAAATATCGCACGACAAGGAATCAAATGAAGTGAAATTTTCCTAACAGTTACATAGCCTCTCGTAGATAAGTACAGATGTCTCCGTATTGATCAATGAGACTCTAATAAACCGGCTTGTGATTTATGACTCCTATGAACCTAGGGCTCTGATACCAACTTGTCAATTCGCCCTCCGTGAACCATCGTGATGACACCTAGTCTCTACGACTAGGTAAGCCTAACAAATGCGGAAAATAAACAAAACTCACGGAAGAAATAATTTAAAGCCAAAATAACCGAATAAAACAGAATTTAAAAATGCCGCTCGGTATATATAATTTTCCAAAACCTTGAATCTTATGAAACCACAAGCCTTGGAATGTCTACCAGTGTCTAACTCCAGAATATCTAACAAGGAAAAAAAATACAAAGGACTAATACAATAGGGAGAGTAGAAAGGGACTCCTCGGTCTGCGGACGTGGCAGATATACCTCAAAGTTTCTGGAACAGTCACCTCGCCTCAAGGGTGATAGGACTGAGTCGAAGTACTGGGATCTGCACATGAAAAACATGCACAGAAAGGGCATGAGTACACCACAACGGTACTCAGTAAATGTCAAGTCTAACCTCGATCGGGTAGTGACGAGAAAGGTCAGGGCCCTACTGAGGTTAAATAAGATATAAGATTTAACAGTGTGAAATAAACAGTGTAAATAAGTACAAAAAAATAACACAGGATATAAAGGACATCAACAACTATTACAGAGGCAAGATAAACATAGAAAGAAATACAACTCACACCAAAAATAACAACCGGGGATTTCCCAGGATACCGTTCTGTAGTCCCAATTATACATATCCAATAGATCTCCCGGGATCCCATCCCGTAGTCCAACTCATAGTGCGCGGGGATCTACCGAAATTCCGTTCCGTAGTCCCAAATGTAAATACCCAGTACTAGGGGAATCTACCGGGTGCACTTCCGTGGTTCCATATAGCTGTGCAGGGGGTTCTACCAGAATCCCACATCCGTAGTCCCAAATAAACAGACAAGAGGGAGCTACCGGAATCCCACATCCGTAGTCCCAAATTTAATTACACAGAAGCATCAAGAAAATATTCAGAAATGTCAATTTCATATCAAGGCAGACAAGTAATTCTAGCCTAACATGCTGCACGGAATTCAGGCAAAGCAGTTTGAGCAAATAAAGAGGCAATTAAAACACTTAGATATGCTTTCCTAAGCTAACAACATGTTTTAAATGCGGGTAATATAAATAGGAAAAGAAACATACTAGTAATTACTTAATGAAAACCGAATTTTCAACAATTATGACAAGTAGGCACTCGTCACCTTACATACAAGGCATTTCAATTAACAATAATACCAAATCCTAAGGGGAAGGCTCCCACACAAGGTTAGACAAGCCACTTACCTCGAATCGGCTCAAAAATCAACTCGAAACCACGTTCTTGCTACGAGTACTTGACTCCAAATGACCCAAATCTATTCAATTCAATTGCATCATTTAAATAACACTTCAAGTAAACGATTCTACAATTGAATTCTAAGCTAATACGCGAAATTAAGTAAAATGACCAAAACGCCCCTCGGGCCCACGTCTCGGAATCTGGTAACATTTATATTTTCAGAATGATCATACTCTCACGAGTACATGCATACCAAAATTATCCAAATCTAAGGTCGAATTCCCAATCAAAATTCGAATTCTAGGTCTAAGAACTTTCTTCCAACTTTTCCCTAATTTTCATCTCCAATCCGAAATTAAATGATGAAACTAAGTATAGATTGATGGAATATAACTAGAAAAGGTTAAAGAATTATTACCTAATGATTTTCTCTTCAATTTCCTCCCAAAATCGCTCTCTCCCAAGCTCCAATTTGATTTTTCCAAGTTTTGAACCAAACCCTCGAAATTTCATATTTTTGCCCAGCGATTACCGCATCTGCGGTCAAGGGAGCGCACCCGCGGAAAAATGCATTGCAGGTGCGAAAAGTCACTTAACGGGCTGGGTCCTCATCTGCGGTCGCTTGGCCGCATCTGCGAAAACCCAGCCGCACCTGCGGATCCTGGAGCTTGGGCCAAATCTCGCTCCTGCGGCCACATAGCCGCTTCTGCGGCGCCGTACCTGCGGTCCCACATCGCAGGTGCGGTTATGATAGGTTCAGCAAATTCCAAATTCTTCCTAAGTCCAATTCCTCTTCTGTTAAGCACCCGAGGCCCCCGGGACCTCAACCAAATATACCAACCAGCCCTAAAGCATCAAACGAACTTATTCCCACCCTCGAATCACATCAAACAACGCTAAAACCACAAATCACTCTTCAATCCAAGCCTAAGGATTTCCAAAACTTCCAAATTACGCTTTCGATCAAAAAGTCTATCAAACCTCGTCCGAATGACCTGAAATTTTGCACACACGTCACATTCAACCCTACGGAGCTACTCCAACTTTCGGAATTCCATTCCGACCCTTGGATCAAAATCTCACTATCCAACCGGAAACTTCAAAATTCGACTTTCGGCATTTCAAGTCTAAATTAGCTACGGACCTCCAAAGCACAATCCAAACACGCCCCTAAGCCCGAAATCACTCAACGAAACTAATGGAACCGACGGAATTCCATTCCAAGACCGTCTTCACACTGCTCCAACTATGGTCTAACTTTCTAGAACTTAAACTCTCATTTAGGGACTAAGTGTCCCAAAACTCTCCGAAACTCAAAACCAAACATCCCGGCAAATTAAAATAGCAGAAATAAACACGGGGAAAGCAGTTAATAGGGGATCGAGGCATAAATTCTTAAAACGACCAGCCGGGTCGTTACACCTACAATATTCCCAACCACTGATTGACGTACAAATCGCAACAAATACATACAAGAAGCAGTCATTGTCCGTCTTCTTCAATTTAACTATAGACCCCGGATAAGTCTTCTCCAGAATATACAAATAACTAGGCAATTTGCTGTAGGAGTCAGCAGGATGACCTCTCAAAAACTCCAAAGCCTTTTCCTTTGCTCTCCAAGCTTGCATGTATGTTAAGTTCACGCCGTGTTCAGACAACATATTAGTTTATATGTCTTTTGGTGTGTAAATTGTCTTAGGATCAGCATATTTTGGAATAACCATGCTACCAACTACCATGACAGTAGGTTTGTGTTGTATGAATGTACAGTCTATCAAAGAGCATGTGTGCAAGCTATTGAATTTTCTAACCTTGAACATTGCAGAATCATTTATGCTAGTTGCCTTGAAGTGCCATGTACAATTTTCACCAACACATACCAGCCAGTAGCTACAAAATAAAAATAATTTAAAAACTGGTAAAAAAAATGTAGATAAAAAAAAATAGTTGTAGCATAAAAGATCATATTCAACAATTTATATACAAAACAACTACAAACTATCTACAATTTTGTTAAACAATATCACCAAAAAAACTGAAGTAGTAAAAATTTACAAATAAACTACAAAATAAAAAAGAATTGCAAGTGCAATGTTCCTACCTTCTAGCACTAGATCTTTTCACCCTAAATTGGAACTTATTCATGACAGAATAGTGCCTCATTGTACTTGCAATTGTTTGCTTGTCTTGGTATACTTGGCCTACTTCAATAACACTTGGTGTACTTTCTGTTATTATTATACTTTCATATTCCACTATCGCCGGAGATGTTGGAATATCAATTAACTTCAGTGTTCCAGATGAACCTGAAATAAAATAAAGCTAAATACTCTTATGAACTATTTTTTGTAGATATTTTGTAGTTATTTTGTAGCAATATTGAAATTCTGAATTTCATTTTGAGCTACAAATGATATGTAGTTTTATTGTAGAAATATTGTAGATAGAATGAAGTTCAATACTAATATACATATAGACTTTGACATGTAGTTTTTTTGTAGAAATATTGTAGATAATTTGTAGATAAGTAATATACAACCAAAATTCGATGGTAATGTAACAGAACAAACCTGCAACTGTGTTCGAATTGGTGATACTCAATTCCAAATTGAAATCACGTACTGTTATACATAGCGGATAAGTTCCTAAGCTTTTGTTTTCCTTTTTCGTCTCCATGTATACACGAACACCCATATCGTTCCTAGCTAATTTCCATTGGAGGACAATGTTCGTTGATAATGTATTTGATTTCTATTATTTTTTCGGATGTATCTATCATTAGATGCTATGCTATTGTAGAAATCAATAGGCTATAACTCGCATTTTCACTGACTACAATTCCATCGACCTAAAAGTCTCTATATCTCCCATAGCTTTCCCAATTCCCATTCAGTTGAAACATAATTGGGATTTGCGACATAATTGCTGTTGTTGTAGAAGAATTGTAGCTAATTTTGTCGATTTTGAATTGTGAAATCAGAAAAACTAGTGAAACAGAGTATTTTCGTATAAACAGAGTAGTGAATTTTGGAGAGAAACAGGCGAAATTTAATAGCGAGATTTGCGTTTGATAAAATCTGGAAGAATCCTTAATATCCCAATATTCGCGCGCCTATTAAAAGAATTGTACAACTAACAAGATTCTGTTTTTAATGATTTGTTTATATTTTGTAGAAAAACTGTTAGCGGGACGGGTAATTTGTAAACTATGGACATTTTTCGTAATATAGTTTCCTATACGGTATAGAACCAAAATTTCCCATTTCGAAATTGACCCAATATCTAATGGATTTGGGTCTTTGGGCTGATTTCACATGACCCATGAGAGGCATCCTCATTTGGGATTGAAGAGTCTCAACGTCGGCGATTTGCTTCTGACCTAGTCTCTCCAGCGAATTCAATCTCTTTTTTTCCCCGTGATGTAAGTTTCCATCTTTCTCATATTCACTTGTAATCAATTCATAACATTAAAAAAAAAAACCTTGTATTCGCTTACTTATATGTGATGCCTGCATATTGGCGGATGAATCAAAATACATAAATGGAATTTAGGGACAAATTTTCTGATTTTCTATGAATCAACGAACTCAAATTACAAATAGAAACTGAAATTGAATTGACCTTGCCCTCGAGGTCACTGATGTGACATTCGACTTGATACCAGTTGAGAATTGCTTAGATTCAAGATAGGTAGAATTGAATGACTGTAATTCAAAGGAATCAGCTGTTCAAATGAAGCATATTCAAGGTTCAAGCTGGGCGGCGAAATAGCAAGTGTTCTCAGTGATCACTTTTTAACAATCATAATACTATAACCTGGAAACTCCTTCCTGCAATGTCTCAAGCTTTTCTCTTATCATTTCTAACTCGTTTTCCCATATCTCAATATATGTCTTCTTAGTTTTCACCTAAGTTGCTCTGACACGGCAATTTAGGTGCCGCACCCCTATCGACACGACGCTAGTATGGTTGTGGGTATGGGATCTGTATCGGATCCGGTCAAACAATTTTGGGTACTTTGACCATGGCGGATGGAAAAATTCGAGATGAGATTCAATTTGATTCCCAAAATCAGAACCAAAACTAGGATAAATTTGAAGAAAATGGCATACCTTATCTAGGAAATCAATCATTTACTTATCTACAACTTGAGAATAAAAAAGAAATCCACGCTTTACAAGCTATACGCAAGTGTTCCACAAATTTTCTCATTATTTAGAGATCTTTTTAATTTTTTGAATTATTTTTAGCCAGATCTCCACACCCGTATCCGTACTAGAATTCATATCCCTGAATCTTAAAATTTACATCTCGAAGGATTCGACCTCTAGATCCACACCCGGGTCGGACACCGGCACCCATGTCCGAGCAATTTAGGTTTTCAGAGGGTATTTTACAAGATTTTAGAAACTAAAGGAGTGTCTCAATATTTAGCGTTTTAGTTTTCCATCCTAGTAGACCATTTGCGCGAGCTACACTTTTTTGGTTGTAACTCTGTAGAGCCCTTTGGATGAGTCAAATATTGTGCTGATATTCCTTGGCTGCAGAACCCTTTTTACAGCTGATTTTAAAATGTACAGGAAAGGAGGTGTTCACACTCGTTAGCACAGCGGCAATAAACTAGACTCTTTCTTGTTTCCATGGTTTCTGGAGTTTAGAACTTTGACGAAGTTGGATCCTGCTTTGCTTTTCCTCTTTTTATTTTCTGGAGAGCAAATATGTTGATGTCTCCACTACAAGAAACTTAACGCTACTTAAATGTCCTTTTCTTGTTACAATGTTCTTTTCATTATACTTGTAAATTTGGATATTACAGTATCCTTTTAGCATTATTTGGTTGGACCTTTGGGTCAATGATACAGCAGGAAACTCAGTCATATGGTGTAGTGTTGGCAGAGCTGAGTTACAAGGTTGACAATCGAATATTATGAAATGGAGTTCAACGTTTTGTTTTGGGTTAATAATTTTTGCTTTGATACACTTAGGCTATTATCATAATCTAACTTATGTGCCATAATAACTGCAGATGGGAGAACTGCAGGTGGAAAGGCATGTTGCGTACATTTTAACAGCTGAAAAGGTACTCATCATGTTTTACATCTATTTGTTATTGTATTACTTGTTCACTGGAAAGTGCTGGTACGCATGTAGCTGGTAGTATCTGCTTCTTATGATCATATTTGTGTGGCACTGCTCAAACATACTACTGAAAGACAAATTGTCTCTTAATAAAATAGGCAAAAGTTAAATGGAATTCAACAATTAATTCATGTTGTAGAGCCTAAAGTTTGTCCAAGATTTTCGGTTTATGTTAAAGAGGCACTAATATCATTTCGTGGGTTTTCTCCTCAAATATTGTATTAGTTGTAACTTGTGACTCATCTTTGAGTTCCAGTAGTGTTTGAAGTGGACGTCTACATGATAGTTAGTAAGCACATAGAATGCCCAATAGCTCTAGGAGAAATCAATCTCCTAACTTCATAAATGTGGCGTGACATGCAAGTATTTTACGTTTAAGATGAGTCAAATAGTTAATAAATTATTTTTTGTGGATCTGTTGCTTACTGTATCTCTATATATGATATTATTTTTATTTCTAAAATGTGCTCATATAACTTCAGAGGAAAGATGATTTTGAATCTGTGGTGATGGAGCATCTGAGGTTAAATGGGGCATACTGGGGATTGACAACTCTTGATATTTTGGGAAAGCTTGATGCTGTGGATAAAGATGAAGTTATTTCATGGGTCATGCAGTGCCAACACGAATCCGGTGTGTTTTCTTGCACTTTATTTTGTTTTGTGACAGTAAAATTTTGGGCCTATTTCCAACTTTGTCATACTTTACTGCAGCTAGTCTGCCAGCTGCTCTTTAAAAGGATGCCTGTCTTTTTCTTTTGTTCTTTTTCACTTTTCTCTTTTACTCTCCCTTGTTGGATTAAGTTACTCTACATGATCTTTATTTAAAAGTTCACTTCTCCATTTGTCTAATATGCAGGTGGATTTGGTGGTAACATTGGACATGATCCGCATATGCTGTATACACTCAGTGCTATTCAAGTCTTGGCCCTATTTGATAAACTACATGTTCTTGACATTGATAAGGTGTCAAGCTGTATCCTTCGTCATGTCTGTAATTGCAGCAGAATTTCTGTCCATGGATCTCTTAGATCTCATCTGTATCTATGAACTCTGTAACACTAATAGCATTGACTGCTTTTTTGCCGATAACTTAGAAACCAGTACTTGGATATGTTTGGCTCGTTTGGTGAGATTGTTCTTTGATACCTAAAATATGGTGAAACTATTGTAGAAGACACTCATCAGTTGATTAATATGAATTAATTAATTGGCATTGAGTCCATTAGACACCAATTGAGAATCTGTATAACCAAGGATATACTTGACTTTTTCGGCCAGATATTGCAGGCCTGCAAAATGAAGATGGATCCTTTTCTGGTGACATGTGGGGTGAAGTTGACACACGGTAATAGCTGCTCATTTTGTTTACTGTTTATGTATTTCAGCATGCTTCAGTGTAGAATTCGTTTCTTTTTTCCCCCTTAAATTTTACTTATTATAGCAGGGATTAGCTATAATTTTAGATATTCGGCTTTGAAAACTACTAGTATTAGCAGTAATTTGAGAATGGTGTGACCTAAATTAAGTCTTCTTTTAGGTTCTCTTACATTGCAATCTGTTCTCTAGCATTGCTGCGCCAGTTGGATAAAATTGATGTTGGAAAAGCAGTGAAATATATTGTAAGTTGCAAGAATGTGGATGGTGGATTTGGATGCACACCTGGAGCAGAATCTCATGCTGGGCAAAGTATGTTGAACAAAGAAATGATGAATTTTATCATACTTCCATTAGTTGTTTGAACTAAAACATGAACAAGATCTAATTTGAGTTTTTTAATTTTGTTTCTATTGCTCAGACGCAATTTTTTTCCAAGATTTTCACATTTCATGTTCCACTTAAGGATTCTACTCCTAAGTCATTGTAATTAATTCCCATAACAGCGCACTATCATTTGATATCTAGATCAACAACCAAGACAATAAGCACTTATACCAGAAACCAGGATTAGTTGGCAATAAGTAAAGTGACAAAATCATCAGTAGAAGGTACTGGTGTTGCATGATATTTCAAGTTGTCAAAAGATTTGAAAGAGTCACGAGCAATGGATAGAGCACGATGACTCTTTATGGTTATTTTATGCTTTTAATAAACGTTCAATCGAGATAAATTATCCATTTATAGGTCCTAGATTGGTGAAACAACTGATGTAAACAAACTGGGAATGCTCTGAAATAAAAATCCTTATATTTTGCTTGTCTCTTCTTTTGCATGGAACAAATAGGGTTTGCTGGAGGATTTAGTTTCTCTACATAAAATCTTTTTCTTTAATCATTCGATCTATATGAGAGTTAGTCAAAGCCATATTATTGATGAAAAGTTAGAGGGAGGGAACAATGTTTCGGCTATTTGTTGGTTTTTAAGCTCTTTGTGTTCCATTTAGTTTCCATCTTTCGCTAGTATTCCTATCATATATAAGTCACTTTTTGCTGCATTATTGGACTGCAATCGATACTATGCCTCTTCATTGCAGTTTTCTGTTGTGTGGGAGCTCTTGCAATAACTGGTTCTCTGCATCATGTTGATAAGGACCTCCTTGGTTGGTGGTTATGCGAAAGACAAGTTAAATCTGGAGGTCTAAATGGGCGTCCCGAGAAGCTTCCTGATGTTAGTTACTCTTGCTAATTTCTATTTGCATGTCACTTGATCTTTATTGATATTCCTGTTGTTTCCTCTCAGGTCTGCTACTCTTGGTGGGTTCTTTCCAGCTTAATCATGATTGACAGAGTGCACTGGATCAACAAGGAGAAGCTTGCAAAATTTATTTTGGACTGTCAGGTTACATCTGAATTTGACCATCTTTTTGTTGAATCTTGGCCATAGATATCATATTTTCATGTAATTGTACAACTCCATCATCAGCTTATAGAAATTTCCTTCCTTTGTGAATGTAGGATAAAGAGAAGGGTGGAATATCAGATAGGCCAGATGATGCGGTTGATGTCTTCCACACTTACTTTGGAGTTGCTGGTAAGAGTTAGTTGACCATGCTGATTGCAAATGGTTTGTGTGTTTTTGTCTGTAATGACATGGTGGACATCATGCTTTGAGCATGCTAACTTCATATCTATGAGAATTGAAAGATGGAAGCTTGGAAGTCTATTTAGAATATAAGAAGCTGATCTAAAACTTTTGTCAGTTACATGTTGTGTTGTGGTACACGAGTCATTACCTGTAAGATTCTGAGCTAACAATGGTGTTCATAACAAGCCATTCACATTAACTTGAGCCATGATGCCAACCTTTCTGACTACTAATGTGGTATCTTGGAATAACACCCAACATGTGTGTGTTAACCATGTACTTGGTTAAAGATCATGAGTTTACAGACACGCCCGCCATGGGTGCATTAGCAATTCAATCAATGATGCCAACCTTTCTGGTGGAGGGGTGGCAAGGTTAGGAAAATGATGTGCATCACATGTTTGTTTCTAAAAGAGATTGCAATACACAACTCCTCCTTCTGCATCCAAGATAATTTCAAATGGTATAAATTTATGTTAAAAGGCAAGTGAGCAATAGGAAGACAGATTTATTGAGTGAACTCCTTTTGATCCATTTAGTTTAAAGTTGTAACTGCATTTTTAAATTTCGTTGTTGGATGAGTTTCTTTATACTGCTGAGACATTTTCATAGCGACGGTACATGCATGGTTGTCAACTGTTTTTATACTGGTTCTCTTTATGTGGAAACAGTATTTTACTCTTGGCTTCCATAATTTTCTATTCATTAAGTAATAAAACTAGAAGCAAATTTTATAGGGAAGTTTGTGGAAACTTTTTCTAAGAGCTACTTCTGTTCTTTCCAATTGTTGGCAATGGCTAAATTTGACTTTTCGACCTCAATTGTTACAACTTATTATTCCTTTGTATTTTCTGCACTGCAGGGCTTTCACTTCTTGAATATCCAGGGCTGAAACCTATAGATCCTGCTTATGCCTTGCCTGTTAGTGTTGTAAATAAAGTTATCCTTGGAAAATAATGGATCTTGCTTGATACTGGTGTTATTTGCTTTTGATATGAAATTACCAAATATTTTTTCATTTGGAGAAGGTGATTGGTGTTGCTAGAACTGAAGGTTGGCCTCATCTCTTGTTCTTGTTCTGGTTTAAGTTAGAGAAACAGTTTAATATACATGATGTTGTCTCCATTTACATACTTTCATGTCTTTGCGGGCTCTGGATTACATTATTTCTCGTTTTCTTGGTTTTTGTCATGGTGGGTTCAACCCCATGGCTTCGTTCAGCCTCGAACAGTAAGTAATCACAGAGTTTCTAGGCCTTCGTATGTTAAACACATAAGAGTATGAAATCTTTGTCCAACATGGTCTATAGTTCCTGTCAATTAATATTCCTAGAAAAAACTAATGTTAAAGTAATTTGGGAATGGAGAGAGCAATATTTCATAACTGGAAATTAGAGTATTGGATACCTTATTTTCTCTGGAATCACATTAGAATTTTTTTGCTCATCTCTCTAAAATATTTAGTAAACGGCGCGCTTTCCGCTTTTATTTAAGCAACTTGGCCGCCAGTGTGCTAGCAGCGAATGCAGCTATCATGACGTCCAAATTTGAACTATATGTTGCTCGTGCATCCTATTTTTGAGTTTAACAATGTTGGTAATCTAAAGAAAGTGTGTCAAGGATTTGCCTCGAATTGTCTCGCCTTAACCTCTACTTCATATAGAAAAATATACCAAGTTATTGTTTGTGCCAGGGGTCGTATTTGTGATTGCGCATAATCTGCACATCATACACGGTGATCTTACTAGTAACGAAGGTGTATCCACTGATTAATTGTGAGATCGTTTACCAAAAATTCTGTGTACGCCATGTATTTCAAATTTCTTACTTGACATAGAGGGACAACAAGAATATTGGACATAGATTTAAGCCATTGATCTTACTCAACTGAAAATGAAGAAGATTTGGATAATAGATGGAAAATGAGAAGTACTCATTAAAGATAGCTAGAGTGATTTATTTTTAATCTTGTCCATGACGGACACAGTGTAAAGAAATACATATATAATTAGGTAAGAAAATTATCTACTCTGGATAAGTATTTAAACTAATTACGAGTTGATAACTAGAAATTGATGCTAAATAGCTTGCTGAAACCGATCGATCGAATTACGTGATCGTGCAAAATTGTTTTTAATATTTTCGTGGATAAAACTTAATTTTTTCCCCAATAATCTGAAGTGATTAATCTTTTAGCTTCTTCAAACATAAATTGAGAAAAACATGGATAGAAAGACTATGTCATATCGCTTTATCCGTTTGCTTAGTGGACAAGAATTAAGCATGAAACATATTAGGCACCAACCATTGTCAACTGAAACTCTTATTTCTTGAAATTTCCTTTGTCAAATAGCTATTCGTCTTTGTTTCTCTTTGTCTATGTCTTCACCTTCCCTCAATAAGAACAAATAATAAATTCATCCTAACACCCTTCTCTTTCTTCTTTCTATAATTCGAAAGTCAGGGCGCCTGTAACATAATCATCGTAAGTTTTACGGGAACATTCTCTATTCTTGATCTCCTAGTATAGTAGAATTTCTTTCTTTTTTTTAGAAAAGAGATATACTTGGGTTTTGTTGCCATCTTAGAGTCAAGGAACCATTGGAATTTTATTTCTTTATTATTTTTTCCACCATGAAAAGTATTAACAAAGTTTGTTGAAATGTTAATCACTATCAAATTATATATTTTTCTTCATTAGAACTAGTAGCATTGACATCAATCACTATTTGAATGACCACGTGAGAACTTGATAGTAACATGCAATTATATTATACATTATTTTTAACATTGACATTAGTACTAATTGTTTAGGCCAATTATATTTATTTAAGGGGGTTATTTCATTTGAATGCATTATTAAAGACAAAAGGTGTCAAGTCATTGTGATTTGATTTATTGGTACTGAGATCTCTTTCCAAAATGGATTAAGATTATTTGTTCCTCTTGGTTGGTCATAGGTTGTACATAGGCCGGGTTGATTCGAATTTTATAATTACCAAACCAAACCAATTGTGTCGGGTTATTAAATCTAAAGACCAAACCAAACCAATAAAACTCGGGTTTTTCAATCTCGATTTTTCTCGGGGTTTCTCGGGTTTTCGGGTTTTTCGAGGTTTTTTTCCCGGTAAAATCTTCGTAGAACAAAACATATAATGTATGCTCAAAATATTTCTTTAATCCTAATAAGATACAACTATATAAAGTATTTTCCAAGAAAATAATACAAAATATGAAATGTGTCATAGCATTATCCTAAAATATTCAACAATAAAGACAATAAAATTATGTAATATAAACATTGCTAATTAAAAAGCTATAATAAAAATAAACATAATCTAAAAGTACTAAGTCATGCTAAAATAAATAGACTGAGAAGGGAGTATTAATTATATGACTAAACGCTAGCTAAAGAAAAATAAAAATAGGTTATGCATTTTTATCTAAATTATTGCAAAACAAAAAATAAATATTCAATAAATTCTCATTCTTACTATTGAATTGAATGTCTTTTGTTAGCATTAGTATTGATTTAATTTTGGTTTGGGCTTTTGTTACCATTATTTAATTTACTAATATTAATGACTATAAAACTTATTGGAGCATTCAAAAGTTCTAAGTCCAACCTTGAAATAATACTTATGAATTTTTTTAAGAAATATTTATAAATTACATCACAATAAGTATATTTATATATTAAATATATCTAAAATTTCTATATATGTAATGTGGGGTTGATTTGGTTTCGGTTTGACTTTCTTTAGTTAAAACCAAACCATTATGGTCGGGTTTTTTTTTCCAACACCAAATCAAATCAAACCAAACTATAATCGGATTTTTTTTCTCGGTTTGACTCGAATTATCGGGTTGGTGCGGTTTGTCGGTTTGCTTTGTACACCCTAGTCATTGGTGCTAAGCTCATTTCCAAATACATCACTATCTGTGGCGTAGACCAAAAGTTTTTTTTAGAAAGATTCCTATTACAGATGGGCCTAAGAAGAAAAGTGTAACGTTTTATTTCTGCACTTTCTGTGCTGTTCTATCATATCTTTCGTCCAATATTAATTATTTTAGCAAATTAAATTTATTTTTAAAATATTTTATGTTTTATAAAAAAAGAAGGGGAGCTTTAATTTGCTGTAATTGGTAAAGTTGCTACCACGTGACCAGGAGGTTACGAGTTCGAGCCATGAAAATAGCCTCTCGCAGAAATGCTGAGGAAGACTGCCTACAATAGGTCCTTGTGATCCGGCCCTTCCCCGGACACCACACATAGCGGGAGCCTAATGCACCGGGCTACCCTTTATTATGTTTTGTCCACTAATTTTTTTCCTGAATCTACTCTTACTGTTTCAAGTAGTAAAAAATTATATTAAGTGGAACATTTGAAGAAAGACAAAAAAGTAATTACACAAAAACTCTTATTATTAAGTTATTAAATATTTTTCTTTAAAGGTATTCAGAAGTAATTAAGAGTGTAATTCTCATTTTATATTCGGGAGATTCTGATGTTGTTATCGTAACAGTCTAACATACAATGCCACTGTTTAATTATTTCTTTTTGAATAACTCCATTTTTTTGTGTGTGGTAGATTCGACAGATAATATCGAGTTTGAGTTGGTGGGAAGGGTGTTCGTGAAAAACGTTGGTGAAAAGAACCAATAATTAATTTGGTATGTTCATAATATTAATTAAACATATAGATTTATTTTAAGTATATAAAGGAGGGGAGGGGAGGCTAAAGATATAAAAAAAAAATGGAGTCATCACCAAAAACACCAGACAGCAAAGGAGCAGGAGCAGCAAGTGCAACAAAATCATTAATGGACAACCTTTTGGGACTACTGAGAATCAAAATAAAGAGAGGAGTTAACCTTGCTGTTCGTGATGTTCGAACCAGTGATCCTTATTGTGTTGTCAAGATGGGTAAAAAACAGGTCTCTTTCTTTCCTCCTCTATATACTTTTAACTTTAGTTTTTTGATAGGTTGCCATGTGAGCAAGGCCACGGGTTTGAACCGTGAAAACAGCCTCTTGCGAAAATGCAAGATAAAACTGGGTACGATAGATCCTTGTGGTCCGGACCTCCCTTTTTGATAGGATAATATAATTTCTAGATTCTACTTCTAGACATGTTTCGAAGCAGCCGTAAACATAAACACCGGGTCATGAATACTATATAATTAGCAGCGAAATCAGGAATTTTACTAACGATGTTCTGGATTAAGATATACGCATAAAAATAGTATTGATCTATACAGGGGCGGAGATAGTGCAAATGTTACGAGTTTACGTGAACTCAGAAACTTTTTCATAGACCCTATATTGTACTAAAAAACTCATTAAAAGTATAAGAATATTTAACTTGGAACCGAATTCGTTTGTCCTTTTTATTATGTATATTAACTTGAGATCATTGTAGGTGTTAGAAATTATAATAGAATATAGGACGAAATAATTTGGCCTTGATAGTGTAGTCACTGTCCTTAAGGAATTTAAGCCTCCCAATTTCGTTGCTGCATGGATTATGACAGAATTCCTCCAGGATTCTACAAAGCCTCTGAAATTCGAGTTTCAACAATTAACTCGAATTTCCCACAAGAACAAAATAGTTGTGAGTTGTAGAAAATAAGTAGAAGAGAAAGAGATGAAAGTTTCAGATAATTTCGTTTTGGAGATGAAATAGGTATTTATAATACCTCTAGGAGTCTGTTGGAATTAACAGACTCATCTCTTCATAACAGGCACCTTTTAAAACCAATAGCCACCTTCTTTTAAATTTAAAAAAGAAATATAAAACGTTTTTCTGAAATTAAAAGGCTAAAAACGTTTTTAATTAATCAAATAATGGGTGGCTAAAACATTAATTCAGGCTACTTAATTGGCCCAAAGCCCAAGTGCCCAATCTTGATTATTAATAATATAGTCAAATTCCAATTTCCCTCCAAAACACCCTAAAAAATTTCAAACTATATAAGACAAAGAAATGGTTTTAAACACCTCTTCCTTTTTTTCTTTTTCCAATGAGGGACAAACAACCTCTTCTCAAATACTTCCCATCAAACACTAACTAATCTAACAGTAGTAACCATAGGCTTAAAATTCTGGATACACCTCTGAATCCACATACACAATATAATTTCCATACACTGTTCTGTTGCATATAAAATATTCCCTGAATACTCGTAATTCAGGTTCAGTTGGAGATGTAAAGCTTTGAAAATGAAGGATTTAAAGCAGCTATTATTGAACTAAGAAAAACTCATGGAAATCCCATAACTGGCTCTTCTTTTCTCTCATGGCTTTGGCTAATTTGTAAATTTTAAGCTGCTTGGGAATTGGGATATTTTAGGTTGAGAACTTGGATTTTGGCAGTTACAAGTTTTTTCTTTTTACTCTTTTATATGTAAGCCTATATTAATTGCTCTAACACAAATTTTGGACTTGCTTACGTTTTAACTTAAATGCAGAAACTGAAGACGCGAGTTATAAAGAAGGATATTAATCCTGAGTGGAATGAAGAACTGACCCTCTCTGTCTCTGATCCCAGTCTTCCTGTTAAGCTGGTAAATTTTCTTGCTGCATAGTATAACATAAATTTCCTTAATTTCCTGGTCGGCTATTTGTATAACAATCCTTAACAAAAATACATTCTTCGGTCATTATTTTCTTTGTTGAAGTGTATGACCATCTCATCTAAAAAGCTTAAGATGTTGGAGAGAACATACTATATCTCCAACACGCAAACTCACGTGCAGACTTGATTCTTTTTGATGAGCCAAGCATGGGCGGAGGTAGTGTATGATTAACGGGTTCGGATGAACCCGGTAGTTTTTGCTTAAACCATGTTTTGTATTAGAAAGTAACTAAATATATATAAATATTTAACTGCGAACCCAGTAACTAAATGAGTTATGAGTTCGGTAGCAAGTTCGGAACCCATAAACTTCAAATCCTCGCTACGCCTCTGGAGCCAAGCACGTGAAAATTCTGCCTGCTCTGCTAGCTACCATATTAAAGTGTGTGACTGTCTCATCTAAAAATTTAAGCTGTTAGAGAAAACACACTTTTATTTACTTCATTATGTCTCCAACATTCTTTCGCCTGCTTTTCGGGGTACTAACATGACTAAGTATTCCACAATGATAAAGTACAAAAGAATAGAACGAATATAGAGGATTCGTATAGTCGATCACAAATAATTCGGGATTAAGAAGCATTTTGATTGATCGGTTGATGTTTGTTTATTATATCTGCTTGCAGACTGTTTATGATCACGACACGTTCAGCATGGACGACAAAATGGGAGATGCAGAATTTGACATAAAACCATTTGTAGAAGCACTGAAGATGAACTTAGATGGTCTCCCATCTGGCACTGTAATTACAAGAGTACTGCCTTGTAGGACAAACTGCCTCGCCGAAGAGAGTAGAGTTGTATGGCAAGATGGTAAGGTTGTTCAAGATATGATACTAAGGTTGAGAAATGTTGAATGTGGAGAAGTTGAACTCCAACTTCAGTGGATTGAACTTCCTGGCAGTAAGATTTTGTAGAAGAATGCGCCGATATATCTTGTTGTCTATAGCTTAAAAAACTCTTTTCTGCTTCTACAATTTAATGGTTTGTGGGATATGGTAATGGAGTTTGATATATATAGGTCAAGTTTGATGAAGACCTCTTCACTCTGCACTTATGTGCACAAGAATTGTAGCTTAGTTGGATATGGGGTTTGAACTTTTTTCATTTGTAATCATGTAATTAACTGGAATTACTTTTGTAATAATGACAATGCAGTTTATTTGCAGAAAGTTGTATACTTTTTCTTTCTTTTGTATGCATAACTTATAGTCTTTCATCTTTTTACTCTAGAAAGTTATTAACATTTAGGGATGCAAACGTCCCGGTGCGGTGCGGTACGGTCCGCAAAGATTTCAACTCGCCCCGCATAGCATTTTCACCCGCATCCACCCGCCCCACACCCACACCCGCGTCCACCTGCCCCGCTCCTCCCCACAAAAGTGTTTTTTTTTTCTTTCATTTTGCTAGTTTTTTTTTAATTAATTTTGTTGCTGGATTTTTTATTTCATCAACCAAAAAATGAAAAGCTTATGCTCATCAGCTCATGTATTGAATTGTTTAATTGGAATGCTGGAAATTGACAAAAACCTGAATGTTATGCTTATGGTTTTGGAATTTGAAAACAATTTTCGAGCGTTCATTAGATGATTAAGTGATAAATGTTGATTATTTAATCATTAAATATTTGTATAAACTATATTTTATATTCCCTTAAATGTCTAACTTTTTCTTTTATTGAAAATTTCTAACTTAATTAACATTCTATTAAAAGGTGTACTTGAAAAAAAGAAGAGGTTATAAATGTTTTACTTTGTTTTTATGAAGTATCAAACATTTAAATAGATGTTATGCTATTTAAGGTTTGTTGCATGTCTTATTACTAGATAATACAGTAGGCCAAATTCAGTAAACTTGTGCAAACCCGCATAGACCCACAACCGCACCGCATCAGTCTTTTAAAAAATTATTTCAACCCGCCCTGCATAGCTTTAAACCCACATCATTCCGCACCCGCACCGCCCCATTTGCCATCCCTATTAACATTTGAATTATACTAGCATTGAACATATGTATATTACTCATACTTGACAAATTAGTTCTAGCATTGATAAACTGCGCTGACTAAAATTGCTTTGGCTATTTCGTCGGTTGTCCTAGTAACGGTAAAAAAAACTTAATTGCATTCAGTGTTAGCGCCAAACTAGTTAGAATTTGGCATGTGCATTCTCTGTCAAGCAGGGGCAGAGCTAGAGTGTCGAGAACGGGTTCGGCTGAACCCAATAGTTTTGGTTCGAACTTTATATTTGTCTTACAAAATTTATTGAATAAATATAAATTATTAATTTAAAATCCAATAAACTTAAAACAATTACAATCCTGAATCCATAAACTTGAAATTCTGGCTCCACCTCTGCTGTCAAGGCCCAATCATTGTGCTTTGGTTCATCAGATAAACAATTTAGAGTGTGTTTGGTACGAAGGAAAATATTTTCTAGAAAATATTTTTCAATTTACCCATGTTTGGTTGGCTTAAATATTTTGGAAAACATTTTCCTTATGAACTCATTTTCCTAATCAAGAGAAGAGAAAATATTTTCCAAAACTCCTTCTCAACCTTCCCATCTCACTCTCCAAAAAAGGCATTTTTTTTTAAATTTCAGTTTTTCACCCACCCTACAACATTTGTTACCTTATTTTTTTTTTTTTTTTGCAATTTCAAATTTATGTTTTTTCATATTTCTGCACCACTCACCACCTACCCACCTCCTCACCTGCCCCTCCCTCACCGGAAAAAAATATTTTTTAAATATATTTTTCAGTTTTAATTTTTTTATTTATCGGTTTAAAGGTTCAAAATTTTACAAATTCCAAAGTTATGAGTTCGGAGGTTTATGTGTTTGGAAGTTTACGGGTTCGAAATTCTACGGTTTCGAAAGTTTAGCGGTTCGAAAGTTTATGAAATTTGTAGGTCTGGAAGGTTGTTGGTTTGAAAGTTTATGGCTTCATGGTTATTATATCTAAATTATTTATGAATATTCTTGAGAAGTCATTTCCCTTAATTTGCGTACCAAACACCGTAAAATAAATAAAATTTACTACTTGTTTTCCAAAAAAATATTTTCTTGAAAAATATTTCCACGAAAAATATTCTCTGTTATACCAAACACCCTGAGGGTAAACTTTTTAACCTGGCTGGATAAATTCACCAAATTGTCTCGGAATAGAAAGCAAATACACGGTTTAACTTGTCCCTAACTATTCCCCCCCCCCCCCCTCCCTTTGCTTCTCCAATCAGGGCAGAGCTAGAAGCCCGAATATGAATTCGAAAGTTTATGAAATTTGTAGGTCCGGAAGGTTGTTGGTTTGAAAGTTTATGGCTTCATGTTTATTATATCTAAATTATTTATGAATATTCTTGAAAAGTCATTTTCCTTAATTTGCGTACCAAACATCGAAAAATAAATAAATTTACTACTTGTTTTCCAAGAAAATTGGTGAATTTATCCAGCCATGTTAAAAAGTTTACACTAAAGGTGAATAAATAAACATCCTTAGTGTAAACTTTTTAACCTGGCCGGATAAATTCACCAAATTGTGTTGGAATAGAAAGCAAATACACGGTCTAATATTCAATGTTCTTACCCCCCCCCCCCCCCTCCCCCGGTTACTTCTCCAATCAGGGGCAGAGCTAGAAGCCCGAATATGAATTCGGTCGGATCCAGTAACTTTTGCTCAAACAATATACTTGTGTTAAAGAGTTCATTAAATTTGTTTAAATATTAAATTTAAAACTCAATTATTAACATTTGATATTGTTGTTATAAAATCTAGAACCCATAACTTTGAAATCCCGGCACTGCCTCTGTCTCCAATGCTTGATTTCGATACCAATGTTTCAGGTTATTGTTGGTATCGTCTAGAGGGTGGATAAAGGTGCTCAATTTGAGAACATAGGTGCGTGAGCTTTTTCTCATTTAGGACATTTCTAAAGCCTACACTTTTCCCCCCTCTTTTGTTAGGTAATCAGAATTTTATTAATGTAAAGCATGAAAATGAGAGAGCTAGGAATTCTAACATGCTGTCTGCTTAGGTTATGCTTTCCAGTATGCGTAGCTCCGTTTGGCCATACATTTTGGCAACTTCTTTTCAATTTTTTTTTAAAAACATTGTTTGTTCATAGTTTAGTGATCTATTTTTAAAAAAATTCTGAAATTATTTTTCAAGTTCCCAAAATCTAGTTTAGGGTAGTTTTTGGGTGAAACTTTTTCTCCCACTCACAAAACTTCAATTTTTTTTTTTAAATTAAATGCATGTCCAAACATAATTTTAACTTCCAAAAATTATTTTTCAAAACTACTTCAAAAGTTATTTTTTCACGTTTCAACCAAATCTATGTCCAAACGCTAGAAAAGACACTCGTGTATTCTGCTTTTGTCCTCAAAAACATCTCAGAATCGAACCATATAAACCACCAAATACAAGCCGGAAGGTATTGCTGAGCACAAAAAACAATATGTAAAATCAAAAGATATGCACCAGCCGGGAATCGAACTCGGGTTTGTACCGTGCAGAGGCGGAGCCAGGATTTGAAGTTTATGAGTTCTGAACTTATCATCGAACTCATAACATGTCTTAGTTACTGGGTTCATAATTAAATAGTTATACATATTTAATAGATTTTTAATACAAATACAAAGTCTAAACAAAAGTTAATGAGTTCGTCAAAACCCGTAAGTAGTTCTCTACCTCCGCCCCAGGTACCATGGCAGGGTACTATTCTACCACTAGACCACTTGTGCTTGGTTGTAAGATGGCCTCATACTCTATTTAATTGTCCTATATAGAAAAGGGATAGAATGGAATAAGCATTTGAAAATGCGACATAATTTAAGCTCTTATGATGTGGTACAGTTCTATCATCTCTTTCTTTCTCCCCATTCTCGTAGTATAGGGAATTGAATTCTTCCCATTATCGAATAATGTGGAGATTGAACTTCTAGTCCGCCAACAATGGCATAAAGAAATTATTAGTGGTGGTGATCAATAGAAAAAGCTGGACTTAGCATTCACTAATCTCAAATTTATTGTATATTTTGTTAAGGCTCTTTATTTGACGTCTATCAAGAAATAGAGCAAGTAAAGTAGGCCACGGCGATCGAAACGACGCAAAAAATCCAGATATGTGTCTAATAGTATAGTATTGGTAGGCTAAAAATGTAATGAGTTCGATTTCAGAATGAAACGGTCTTAACAATTAAACAAAATTTAACTTATATACCCTAATAAGATAAACCTTTTTTTACACTATGCGTGTAATCCAACCTATTATAGCAAATTATCTACTTTATTTTCTAAATGAATATTTTCACGTGTCATGAACAATAACTTTACTTATCTTTTAAATGACCTGATAATATAAAAATTATTTTACGATGTTATATATTACTCCCTCAGTTTCAATTTATGTGAACCTGTTTGACTGGACTCGGAGTTTAAGAAAAAATAAAAACTTTTGGAATTTGTGGTCCTAAATAAGTCAAAAAGGGGCCTAGAGTATTTGTGTGGTTATAAAAGCTTCTCATTAAGGGTAGAATTGCAAGTTTAAGCTAAATTGTTACCAAATTTAGAAATGGGTCATTCTTTTTGGAATGGACCAAAAAGGAAATAAGTTCACATAAACTGGAACAGAGGGAGTATATAGTAGTTAAACTCCACAAGACGTCATTATATATCGTCATTTTCACCTACTAACCAAGGCACTTGATATCACATGTTTTTCTTCGCCAAATTTTGTATTGAATTCTAATTTATGAATGAGATTATATGTAATGCAATCGAAGGCCTTTCATACGATAGATTAAAGATAAACACTCATAGCAATAACAAACACATCACATAATATGGTCTCACTGAAGACAAAGGACGAAAGGGGAAAAAAGACGAATAACATAAAACAAAATATAGAAAAAGTCTTCAACTATGGCCCATGTTTATTAACCTGCTAATACATAGGCCATATTCATGTGGTAATTTCAAAGTTTCCGCACTCAAGTAGTCAAGTGCCTTAGACCAAGCTGGTCTTGCCAAGATATCAGCACACCAATCACTAACATGAGGTCTACAATCAAACAAACTCTTAACTTTAGTCCCCATCAAATAGTTAGCAATAGGTATATGGTGCAAATCTGCTAGTGTGAAACTTTCTCCACCCAAATATTTTGACTCCTTAAGTCTTGATTCGTACACATCAAGAACTTTACCGAGTTTTTCTTCATTCTCTGTCACTGCTGCTTCATCTGTCGCCGCGCCGAAGAATAATGGCTTAAGAGCTATCTCAAAGGTTAGATTAAAACCTGGAGTGTCAAATTTTGTTGATTCTACTTCCATCCACACAGAATGATTGCCATTTCCTTAGGATCATTGGGTAGAAGTTGATTCCCTTTGTCAGCATATGTGTGAGCTATGTATTGTGTAATGGCTATATATATATATATATATATATATATATATATATATATATATATATATATATATATATATATATATATATATATATATATATATATATATATATATATATATATATATATATATATATATATATATATATATATATATATATATATATATATATATATATATATAATTGTGTGCAGGAGGCAAAATTTATGATGATTTTTTGGGTCACGGGTGCAATGTAGTTTCAATGGTTTCAACCTAAACCAAATATATATTGTATGGAGAACAAATATATATATGTACAAAATTCAAAAATTGTCCACATGTACTGACCTAAGATCATAAATATTGACCCATCACATTTCAACTTAGGATTCCATGCTGGTTCTATGAGTTCATTTGAATCTATTACTTCCAGCTACTAAATGTATATAGATAAAAGTCATTTAAAAAATGTATACATAGATAAAAATATGCATACACCGAATTCATTGACTTTAAATCTTGAATTCGTATGCCATTGTGTGGTATAGGAAAGTCCACTTACCAAAAAGCTTGAGATCTCCATCTTCAAATGCTGGAACTTGACCAAATGGCTGCATGAATCAAAGAAATTTAATTAAGTTCGTAATCTGAATTTCAAGTTCTGCCTCTTGATCAGATTTAGGCTGTCGACATACAATCACATCCATTTTTTACTCGACTCACACAACAACAACAACAACAAACCCACTATAATCCCACAAGTAGGGTCTGAGGAGAGTAATATGTCCGCAGACCTTACCCCTACCTTGGGGGTGGAGAGACTGTCTCCGATAGACTCCCGACTCAAGGAAAAATGAAAAGAAAACAATAGCAACAAGCAGTAACAACATCAAGACAATTAAAAAACAAGCGAAATTATCAATATGTATAGAGATCTCACACACACATGTATATGAAATAATTTAAAACTATGTGCGATAATAAAATTGAATTCACCACCAATGAGTGTGGTAGAATGGTAAAAGTTCATTCTTAATTAGAGATTTTAGGTTTGAGTCTTGCCAATGGAGTCCCGAAATAGGATTAAAAGGACATGAATAATATAAGGTACTAGGTTTAAGGTGAACATACATTGAGGGAAATGAGAGGTTCCTTCTTGTGATCACCAGCAGGCAAATTAACATGAACAAGCTCAAAATCGAGCTCTTTCTCTTTGAGGCATGCTATCACTTTCAACACCGCCGGTGACTGGACCGGACCATGAACCTTGATTACCATTATATTAGTGCTAGAGAAAATTTGGTGAATAATTGTGTTACAAATATGGAAGGACGAGTAGAAGGCAGGTGTTATATATAGGTGTAATGTATGCACCTCGTTAGGGTGTAGGTGGTTTGGTTTGAGTCAATAAACAACAACCCAGCGTAATCCCATAAGTGTGATTTGGGAAGGGTAGTGAGTACGCAGAGCTTACCCCTATCTGAGGGAGTAGAGAGTTTGCTATCGAAAGGCCCTCAGCTAAAAAAAACGAACAAAGACAATAAATCAGTACCATCAATAAAAATCATAAAAATAAAACAGCAACATAAGGACCAAAAAATAGATGAAAAGAAATAATAGTAACAAGTAAATAAGGCCCGGTACTATGAAAAATGGAAGAATAGTGTGGACACAACATTAACCACTAGCGGTTTATAAATTTTAATTTAAAAAAGACCAAATTAACATTGTTGAATCAATAAACCAAATCAAATTAGTTTTTCGTCTTTTTTTCCCGCTCTTTTTCCTAATTATACACATACACTCGCATATAATATACTTAAAAGTTTACTAGCATAATTGATATACATAATAAAAGAATAGTAAAGCGCACTTTTAGCAAAAAAAATTTAAAAATAGACTTTTACAAAATTACATCCAATCCAATGTAGGGTGAGGAAATTTATTAAGAGGAACCGCATAAATGTTGCTTGTTTCGAGGAGAAAATGCACAGATAACCAATTTTGGAACCCTATCTAAGGCATACTCATAGTTTATGAATTTTTACTTATAAGTTTAGTCATTTCACAATCAATTTTAGGTATACCGGTCGTAAGTTGCAAAAACGGACTTTTGAAGTTACAAAGTTTACCTGAAGTTTGGCATATTGCTTGTGCAAGTAAACGTCTGAACTTCAGCCTTACGCGACTAAATTTTGATTTGCTCAAGCCAAACTTCAAATATTTTAACCTGAACTTCAAACATTTATGCTTATATATATATATTATTAGTTTACCAGCAAAAGAAAGATCTACCAAACTCAGTTCATGAAAGGTTTCTAAAAACAAAGAGCACACCAACTTCATTACATTAGACATTAGGAGTTAACGTTAATAGGATATATGATCAGGTAAACATACATACCAACTTCATTACAAGAACGAAGACCAATCTTATCCACAAAATTAATTATCCATATTGCTTATAACCTAAGTTCGTAATCTTTAAAAAACAACAACTGACAACTACGTGCTCACAATTACTGGATAATTGGGATACTAATTGCTTTGAAGAATTCAAGCCACGTCTAAAATATGCTTCCCCACCCATTATGATTCCTAAGAATTTCTGTCCTACGCAAAGCATTGGAATATTGATAACATATTAAAATTTTTAATCATATTGTTAATCATATGAAGAAGCAACAACTATTAGATCATTTGAAATTTAATTACATATAACTATTTATAAAAGGAAAATTAGTAACCAGAAAATAATTATAGTGTAAATGTTATTTAAACGGTTATAAAGTTAAATGCAAAAAAAAAACGAAAAGGAATGGTTGGTTGACTTTCAAGTCTATCAGGAGACGCATTAAATAAACTTCCATTAATCAGGTTTACAAAGTTAATAATTTGCGTTCATATAAATTATTATAAGAGTAAGTGGTCAGTAGGCAGCAACTTCACGGTTATTACGAAAAATTTTTACGCACTGCCATAGATCACATAAAGATGTCAGCCATTACAAGCTACAAAAATTAGCCACTAACGCTTGTATTAGGCTAGTTGGTCTATATCTAGGGACATATAAAGTGTTGTGTCGTTGGATTCAAGTTTGATGCGAAACATAAATTATATAATATATAATATATATCCATTTCACTTTACATGACACCATTTTATTGGATACAAAATTTAAAACCTAAAGAAAATATTTGAAATTTGTGTCCCAAACAAATTAGTATAACATTTCTGTGTCATTCTTTTAAGAATAAATTAAAAAAGAAAAAAATATCATACAAAATGGAGTAGAAAGGATAGCACCTATTTTCTTATTTCTTTACCTTCGCATAATTGGTAAAAAAATTCCTCCATGTGCTCCAGTTCGCATCAAACATGGACACTTATGTGTAGTTGGCAGATAAATAACTACTAATAATGCACAACTATTTACATTTTAATTGTAGGACAATTCAAACTCGACCCTCCTCCCCGTGGCCTCTCTCTCTCTTGTTAATTTCAATTAGAAGCTTTGAAAGAGTAATTTGTGAGCTTTTAAATGTCAATGATATGGTAAAAGCTAACGTTAACTATCTTTGCCCAGGATTTGTTGAGGAAGCATAAGGTCTTAGACTCTTGGGCTTGTCAATTTGTTGATGGGCCAAGTTTCATATGTCCACTCTCATACCCATTTATATCTGCACCTAGCTCAATAGTGGCCTAGTTGACCACTCGTCACGTAGCCTATTGGTCTGGCCTGGGCGAAAAGGGAATAATGGGTAAAAGGATAGAAGAATTAGTTCAAATAGACGCCTACTTAATCGCTTAAACAAAAAATAACTGGTGGTTATATGCATAATTCTTGTATTATATGTGTATAAACAATGTATAATCTATCTATATGGCTAGAAAAATAAACAATGAATATGACCGCTATTTGTGTAAAGATGAGATCTTTACGCAAATAGCCGAGCAAATTTATTTATTTATTTTTTCTAGTTGGCATGCATAGATTATAGTGTGTGTATATATATATATATATATATATATATATATATATATATATATATATATTATATATGGATTGTACTTATATTATATATCCGCCGGCTATTTTTACCTTAAGCAGTTGGGTGAGCGACTATTTAGGTTAATTCTTCAAGAATTAAGCCCACTAAATTGTCAAAATTGTATGGCGTAGCCAGTTTTACGGCTGAATATCGAAAAATAGCCAGCGATCTAAATGTAATCGATTTCTAGCCATTTTAACTTAAAATCTATTGGTAAATGTTATAATTGCCTTTGACGCTTTTAACATACTATTTAGTTACTTTTTATCGGCTTTCTCTTTGTTTTTACAGCAGTTGTACGGATTTCGCTTCCTGAGAGAGCACTTTTCTTCGAATCTTGTCTAGGTTAAGTCCAATTTTCTTCAAAATTATGGTGAGTTTTGTTGTTTACAATAATGTGTTTGAATTTTCGTTGTTATTAATGGTTCTTTAGGTTTAATTTTGATTTCCGTACCATTAGGATTTAAATATTTGTTGTATTTTAACTTTTATGATTTTTTCTCTGTTCATTAGTTTGTCTTATTTCTGCTAATTTTGTAACTCTGTTATTAGTTTTATGTTGTAATGTTGTAATCGTTGTTTAATTTATTTTTATAAGTTTTTCAAAATTTTTCTAGTCTCTGTATATTAGAGTTAATTTTCAAGTATTTTCTTACTTCGTCTGCATTTTACATTTCTCCATTTCTTGTCAAATTTTGATTACAGGGTTATACTGGAAGAATATTATAATATAGTTGAGTTTTGATTCATTGCAGTATATTTTACGGGACGTCTGTTGTGTGTGAATAGTTGACGTTTAGTGTGTGGGTTTTGCTAATGTTTTTTGTTTATTAAATTTAGTAAAATTTTGTCCAGTATATTATACTGGAAGTCTATCATGTGAATGTTTATCTTCCAGTATGTTATACTGGATAAATATTATAATTGTAACGACCCGGCCTGTCATTTCAAGAATTAGCGTCTCGTTCAACGACTTAAGACCTCGAGGAGCTTCGTAATATGCATTATGACCCGCATGTATGGTCAAGTTTGTTTTTTCATAAGATTCGGAGTTAAAATTTAAAGAAAATCAAAATCTTATGTTTGAAGCAAATGGAAAGAGGTGACCAAAGAGTTGACTTTTGAGCAAAAGACCCCAAATTAGAATTTTAATGACGTCAATAGCTTCGTATGGTGATTTCGGACTTAGACGTGTGTTCGAATTTGGATTTGAAAGTCCACAAGACAATTCGGCGCATTTTGGCGAAATAAGAAAGTTGACGTGTTCTAATTATATTATTTTATATGTGGAAGAGGTCTATTACCATTATAAATACCAATTGGATATGATAGCAAGTGTACGAGGTGTACTATAAGATATATGGGGTCTAAGGAAAGTTCTAAGTCTAAGACAAGTTGGAAAATTACATAATAGACTAAAGTTGCAAATGAGTACGTGCAAAACCTTACTTTGGACGAGAATATATACATGTATATAATCAGTTGTGTGATGCACAACCTATCAAATTAAATCCCTTTGAGTCTACTTTTCAGAAAATCAAACCGTTTGTCATTTGGAGATGTATACAGAAAGTTATGACCATTTTACCGGACATGTGTCATAAGCGCACCCAGGCGCGCGGCCGCGCCGAAACCGCGGCAATTCAAGAGATTTCTGCCTGTGAGCGCGGCAGAACGCGGAAGGAGCGCGGTGGAGCACACAAAATCCCTTAAATACCCCTAGGTAGTGTAAAAACCGAAGAGGTCCGAGATTTCCTCCATTTTTGGTCATTCAAGCACGGATTTGGGCGATTCCAAAGGGGTTTTTCACGATTTCGACTTGGGTAAGTGTTCTATATCCGGAAGTGATTACATTTCATAAATCTATATCAATATTCATCGTTTATTTCGGATTTGGATGAAAGAAATTGAAGTTTTTTTAAAACTTTCCAAAAATGAAAATTTAGGATTTGAAGGTCCATTTGATATCGGAATTCGATAATTTTTGTATGGTTGAACTCGTATCGGAATGGGTTGTTAGATTTTATGAGTTTCGTCGGATTTCGAGATGTGGGCCCCACAGGCAATTTTGAGTTAAATTTAGGATTTTAATTTGGAAAATGTGTAAATTCATATGGAATTAATTCGTACGATTTATATTGAGTATATTGAATTATTATGACTAAATTTGAAGCTTCGGATGAATTCGCGAGGCAAAGGCTTGTTGGAATTTTGAATTGGTTCCAAAGCGAGGTAAGTGTTTGGTCTAACCTTAGCTTGAGGGATTAAGAGTTGTGTCCTATTTGTTATGTGTTATTTGTTGAGTACGACGTATAGGCATGGTGACGAGTATCTATACGTTGGTGTCAAGCATGCCCGTGAGTCTTATACTTTGATTAATGTGACTCTGTTTCGTATTATATATGCTCTATATGATAATTTCTATTGAGGAATATGACTTGTGAAAGTATTATTGTTAATTGAACATGGTGGAGCGTTGGCTCAAGTTGAGAATTGAATTGTTGAACATTGTAGAGCATTGGCTCAAGTTGAGAATTGAATTGTTGAACATTGTAGAGCATTGGCTCTAGTTAAGAATAGAATTGTTGAACATTATAGAGCATTGACTCAAGTTGAGAATTGAATTGTTGAACATTGTAGAGCATTGGCTCAAGTTGTGAAGTGAGTTGTGAAGTAAAAGTGAGAAAGAGAAGAGAATCATTATATCATCTCCCTTGTCGAAATATTGTTGCTTTTGATGTTATCTCCCTTGCCGGGATGTTGATGTTATTGTTTTGATATTGTTTTCTTTGCGGGGATTTGATTATTGCACTATTGTTCCCTTGCCGAGATTTTATTGTGATTTTATTTATTTCCTTGCCCTTATTTCTTGTGATTGTTGCTTGGGTGAGGAAGAGTGTTAAAGCACGAAGGGTGATGCCGTGTATGATTTTGTGAGGAAGAGTGTAAAGCACGAAGGGTGATGCCGTGTATGATTTTGTGAGGAAGAGTGTAAAGCACGAAGGGTGATGCCGTGCCGCACGATGTACAATTCTGTGCCGATTATATTGATTTTACGGTGAGGATGAGAGTAAAAGCACGAAGGGTGATGCCGTGCAGTTTATATTGATTCTTATGGTGAGGACGAGAGTAAAAGCACGAAGGGTGATGCCGTGCACTTGTCCTTGATTTTTCCTGATTCTAATTGAGTTATGTTGTCCTTTACGTTTATTTACTGATTTTCTGTTGTTACTTGATCTTATTTCGATGTTATAGATTCTCTTACCCTATTTGCCTTGTGTTTATTACTTGGGTGAGGAAGAGTGTAAAGCATGAAGGGTGATGCCGTGTATTGTTTTGGTGAGAGAGTGTTAAAGCACGAAGGGTGATGTCGTGTATTATTTTGGTGAGAGAGTGTTAAAGCACGAAGGGTGATGCCGTGCACTTTCTGTTTGCTGTGTTTACTTGTTATTAACAATTCAAGTGTATTAACTGTTTAGATCTCTTTACTGTTGTGATCCTTTGTATTGGAATCCATAGTGTTTACAATACCTCGCCTTATTTTTTTTATATGTTCAATACTTCAAATTTCAGCAATTGTTACATTTTTAACTCAATTGATTTCTCAACTAAATTTTCCTTAAACCGTTTGAGGTTGTACTTTACTTAAAAAGGAATTTCTACTATGTTTTGATTTATTGATTTCTCGTATTAAAGGTAATGATTCATTCGATATTGTACTTTAATTGAAAAGGGTATTTTCTTTATCAAATGATTTCTAAAAATAACTTCATCTTTTCTTGTTGATTTCCTAATTGGGTTGGAAGTTGTACTCTACTTTATGTTAAGTGAATGAGCCTCCTTGAACATTCTTAATTGTATTGGGTTATGGAACCTATGAACTGAGTAACATGAGAATATGGTTGTGCAACGAGAGACAGAAATATATGGGCACGAGGTGCCGTGAAAATATGAAAGTGGGCTGAGACCTATATTATTTATGATTATGAAATGAGGCGGTACAAGGTGACCTTTACTCGAAAGAATTATATTCGAAAAATGCTTATTTGAAAGATTTATATTTGAAGGACTTGATTAATTGATAGCACTTGTATTTATTATTTGTTGAGAAACATATATGGTGTTCTTGTTGCCTGTTATTTATATCATTGGTTGATCATTGTTGCCATCATTGTTATCTGCTTCCTATTATTTTTGTACGCTATATGGCACAAATTTATTTGGTAGTCTGGTCCTAGCCTCGTCACTGCTTCGCCGAGGTTAGGTTAGGCACTTACCAGCACATGGGGTCAGTTGTGCTATGTGATGACCCAAAAATGTCATCTTTAAATTTAATAATTATTTCGGTATTTTAAGACCTTGAAAAGCGGTATCAACAATTTTTCGACTTGCGTGCACAGTCCGTATAATTTTCCGGAAGGTTTTTATGTGAAAAATGGATTAAGTTGTGAACTAGAGCTTTAAAACTCAACTGAGTTGACTTCGGTCAATATTTTGAGCAAACTAACCCGGATAAAAGTTTTGACCATTCCGGTAATTTCGTATCGTTATTTGGGACTTGGTCATATGCCCGAAATCGAATTCGGAGGTCCCTAGATCAAATTATCATCATTTAACGGAAACTAAAAATCTAAGGCTAAAGATTTCTTAAGTTTGACCGGAGATTTGACTTTTGAGAAAAAGACCCCGGAATGGAATTTTGATGATTCCAATAGTTTTGTATGATGATTTTGGACTTAGGTACATGTTCGGATTTGGATCTGGAAGTTTGTAGGATAATTCGGCGCATTTTGGCGAAAGTTGGAAAATAGAAGATTTTTGAAAAGTTTGACCGGGGGGTTGACTTTTTGATATCGGGGTCGAAATTCAGTTCTAAATTTTTTTCATGGCTTCGTTATGTCATTTATGACTTGTGTGCAAAATTTGAAGTCAATCAGACTTGATTTGATAGGTTTTTGCATCAGATGTAGAAGTTGGACGTTCTTAGTTCCATTAGGCTTAAATTGGGGTGTGATTCACGGTTTTAGCATTATTTGATGCGATTTGAGGTTTCGACTAAGTTCATATCATATTTTAGGACTGGTTAATGCATTTTGTTGAAGTCTCGAGGGCCTCGGGTGGATTTCAGAAGGTTGACGGATATAAAAAGGCTGCTGAATTTTCTCTTTGGACAGCTGCTGATTTTTTTACAGCATGTGAACAGTACCCATGAACAATGTCTTTGAATAGTGTCTGTGAATAGTCCCCGTGAACAGTGTCTGTGCACAGTACCCGTGAATAGTACCCATGAATAGTGTATGTGAACAGTCTCGCGCGTGAACACTGCCCGAAATTTTCTGGACAGATTTAATTCCAGCTGTCCTGGTTTTGGGTCATTTTTTTTACTTTAAAGCTCGGATTTTGACGATTTTGAGCAAGAAATCACGTGAATTCTTAGGGTAAGTGTTCTTGACTCCCTTGTGATTATATTTCATGAATAAATCTTCATTTTTGGCATTAGATTAATGATATTTGAAGAGAAATGGAGGAATTTTCTAAAATTCTATAAAGATGAATTTTTAAGATTTGAAAGCCAATCCGATGTCGGATTTTGGTAAAATTTATATGGCCGGACTCGTGGTTGGATGGAGGTTCATATTCCATGGCTTTTGTCATATTCCGAGATGCGGGCCCCACGTGCAATTTTTGGGTTAATTTCGGATTTTGTTCAAAAATTAGTATTTTCATATGGAATTAATTCCTATAATATGTATTGAATGAATTGAGTTAATTGTGACTAGATTCGGGACGTTTGGAGGCCGATTTGAGCGGCAAAGGCATTGCGGAGTAGGATTTTGCTCGGATTAAGGTAAGTAATGGTTATAAATCTGGTCCCGAGGGTATAAAACCTCGGACATTGTGTCGTATGACTATTTTGGAGGTGATGCACATGCTAGGTGACAGGCGTGTGGGCGAGTACCGTAGATATTGTGACTTGTTCCGTCCCGCGAGATTGTGGAATTAATTGTCATACTGTTTAATACATGTTCCCTCTGTTTTCATAGAAATTGACTGTACTTCGTGTTAGAAATCATGTTTAGGCCTTATGTGATCACTGTTGAGACCCGCGAGGTCGTGTACTTACTGAATTAGCTGTTAATTGGTATTTGTATTCGGTCATAGCTTTTCTTGCTTATTATGCCTCCATCTCTTGTTGTTCATTGTTGATTCATGACATTACCTCTGTTTGGGCTGTTTATATGATTTTTGAGAGCCCGAGAGACTGTAAAGATTGATGACTGAGTGAGGCCGATGGCGTGATCTGTGAGGATATTTATGGGATCGGGCTGCACGCCGCAACATGTTGTTACTGATTTATGACTGATTGAGGTCGAGGGCCTGATCTGTGAGGATATTTATAGGATCGGGCTGCACGCCGCAGCATGCTGTTACTGATTTATGATTGAGTGAGGCCGAGGGCCTGAGTGATTTATGCCACGAGGTGGCTTGTTATAGCGCTTGGGCTGAAGGAGCCCTTCCGGAGTCTGTACACACTCCCAGTGAGTGCAGGTACCTACTGAGTGTGAGTGTTAAGTGCGAGTGCCAAGTGCCGAGTGTTGAGCGACTGGGAGGAATGAGTGAATGTGAGAAATGATTGATTGTGAGGTTGGAGTGAATGGGAGGACAGAGTGACTATTATTCTGAGAAAATACATTTACTTCATTACTGTTGCATCACAGATGTCATATCACTGTTTTGAAAATTATTGGAAGGTATTATTTACTGCTCAGTCAAATTTGATACCTGGTTTATTGAGTACGTACTGATATGACTTAAACTATTAAATTGAAAGTATGACTACTCTTATTTGAAAGTTATTGAGATAACTGTATTTGCATAGCTCGTCACTACTTCTCATTTCCTTATTTATTTCCGTTACTTACTGAGTTGGTGTACTCACGTTACCCCCTATACTTCGTGTACAGATCTAGACACTTCTAGTCATGGCGGTTGCTGATTGAGGAGTCAGACTCAGGAGACTATTGAGGTAGCTGCATGGCGTTCACTGACCTTGACTCTCCTTTCCTTTCATGTTGTACTGTTCTATATTTATATATAGTGTTTTATCAGTCAGATGTTATTATCATTTAGATGCTCATGCACTCAGTGACACCGGGTTCTGGGAATGGATTGTTTAGTACTTTTGGAGTTATATTCTGTTCTAAAAGGTTTTATTTAATATTAACTGCTTCCGCCTTTATTTAAAAGTTCTACTATGTTAAGATGTTGAGTTGAGGCTTGCCTTGTACCACGATAGGCGCCATCATGACATGTCAGATTTTGGGTCATGACAAGTTGGTATCAGAGCACTAGGTTACGTCTCACGAGTCATGAGCAGGTTTAGTAGAGTCTTACGGATCGGTACGGAGACGCCTGTACTTATCTTCGAGAGGCTGCAGAACCCTTTAGGAAATTCCATATTCTTGAATTCTTATCGTGCGATATTGATTAAACTTGAAGCATAATTCCTTGAATTCCTTCCACGCATTTGTGTGCGCACATGAGCGCTCAGTATCTGCTGTGCATCGACAACTTGTGATTTCCTGGATGAGGTGCGAGATGTGATTTCTGTGAGTGATGTTGGGCCAGTCTGGAGGACTTGAGGCCATGTTTTGTTTGTGGTTTGAGTACTAAGATTTTGATTGTGTGAGCATGTGCATTTGAGACTTATATGTCCGTTTGTGTCCGTATTGGTGGGATTTGTGACTGGATGACTAGGGGGTGAGTATTATTTGATTGCGAGATGTGTTCAAATTGTTCGAATGTGACGGGAAGAGTTTACTGAGGATGTAGAAAGGATTATTGGGTGTTTGACTTCTGTCTTGAGTTGGCATATGGCCTTGAGCTATGGGTGTATTGAAGGACCTCTCTTGTAGTTTAGTTGTTGAGCAGAGTAAATCTTCATGTTGTGTTATGAGTTCAGACTCAGAGGGAGGTTAAGTGATTGTGTAATAGTTATGATTATGGAAGAGTATAGAGAGATACCAGTTTGAGGCTAAGCAAGTGGATTATCTCCTACGGGATGTTCTGAAGTTTGTGTGATCCTTATGTTGTTGGTTGACAGTCCTCTTTTAGCAGTGAAATATACGTGTTGTAATTTGAGTTTGGATCGCGTATGTGAGTTAGATTGATTGTTACGAGGGTGAATGTGAGATTTGTAAATGGTTTGAGAAATTAGATGGGTTGTGTTGCATGAGCTTATGAAGGATTTAACTTAATCTCATCTAGTTGGGGCAGCTCAACCAGTTATTGCGGCACTGGCCGATGAGAGGCCTGCCTTGTCTTTTGAGGCTTTGCTGAGATTGGACAAGTTTACCAAGTTATTTCTAGTCCATTTCAGTGGTAAACCTTCTGAGGACCCACATGATTTTCTCAACCGCTGCTATGAAGTATCGTAGAATATGGGAATAGTTGAAAGCAATAGAGGTTGATTTTACTGTGTTTCAGATGACGGGTTCCGCCAAGAGGTGGTGGAAAGATTAGGTATTTACTAGACCCATTATAGTTCCGTCTGAAGATGCAGACATATTGAGAAGATCACCCAGTGAATCATGTAGGGGAGCAACGGACCTTGACGTCTGGTTGATTTATATGAGTTACAAATGTTAACATTGTGGATTATCGGATGTTGTGACCCATGACTTCGCGCCAAATGGGGATGTCTACTATCAATGAATGGATCGAATGGTCATGTGTTATATCAGTTTTAACCTAAAATGTATATAGTTATATATATATATATATGGTACTGAAAGGCTCCCCAATAATTTACACATATTTAAGGCATGAGACATGCAGGGTATAAGGTTGGGACTTGCGGTATGTCTACCTCTTTAATAATCCAATTCTTCAGTTTCAAAGGAGTTAGAAAGAAAAAAAAAACTTTACATTTACAGAAGGTTTGCTCAGTGTGGAAGTCAAGGTTGCAGATTTTGGGGTGCATTAGAGAAAGTACAGTGGTTGACGATCTTCTGGACTATGTAGTTCGTGCCAAGATTTATCTTGATGGAGCTATACTTTTGTGATTATTTTGTATAATTAGGAAAAAAAAAGTTACCCTAAAGAAGAATCGAAGAGTATATGAATAAATAGGTTAGCTCAGCAGTGTTGAGTCAACATAGCAAAAGAATAAATTAGCCTCCGGTATTTGTGGCAAGCCTATGAAGAGGGCAGACTAGCCAATGCAACACCACCTACTCAGCTCAGTTCTCAGAAATGTTTTTGAAGGAGTTTGTCTCCCGGATTTTCTGTAATATGTGGTATATGTGGTCTGAACGGTTGTGTCAGATCACCATGACAGTGTTAGAATATGTCATCAGGTTCAATAAGTTAGTCGTCATACTCCTACTTTGGTTCCTAAGCTAGAGAGCGAGTCCACGGACTCATTAAAGGACTCAATTATGATCTTGAAATTTAGTAAAACCTGGGAAGCTATAGGTTGATGCTTTATTTCGGCTAGTGGTAGAAATTGCCAAAATGTTAGAATGTGTTCTAGATGAGGAAAAGAGGAAGCTAAGAAGACCAAGAGGTCTCGAGGTTTTAAAGGATTCAACGGATTCTACTCTACAACTACAAATCATTATGACACGGGCTTGGGCAGCTGGCTAGCCCAGTCAATATATTTGATTACTCGGGTGCTCCAGTAAGTTCTTTTAATGCACTACCAACACGAGGTTCATATAATGGTTATTCCAGTTATCTAGCATAAACTCAGTATGAGCAGCTGAACCTTTAAAGGGATTGTTATGAATGTGATAGTACTAGGCCCATCATGGGGAAATTGTCCTAGACTTGGGAGAAATATATTTATTAAAAGCACTCAGGCTACATGCCCCATTGTAGTTACTACTCCACTTACATGACCAGCCAGAGGTAGGGGTTAGGATGTTAGAGGTGGAGGTGAGACTCCTAGAGGTGGAGACCCATCCCGTTTATATATTTTCTATGGTATGACTGAGGTCGCAACACCAGATGGTGTCGTTACAAGTACGATCTCGAATTATTATGAAGTAACAATTTTCTTAACTTGATTCGGTTCTGAATATCAAGGCAAGTCCTCTTATTGTGCTCCACTTATAAGTGAGCTTCATAATTCCGAAATATGCTTATGTAAATACTCCTATTGGGAGATTCGATGGAGATAGCTATGTCTATCATTATGTGTTGTGATTTTGTTAAACGGAAAATTATTCAAAAGAAGAAAATGGAATGTTCCAATTTGGCACGATGTGCATATTACTTGTGGTACATCATTGAGGATGAGATCCTCGTGTTTTATATAATGTGAAATATTTAAACCGGGCTACAAGCTGCGGTAGATATTATATAAGGACGAGGTCCTTGTGGTGAAAAAAAATTATGTGTTTAAATGCTCCCTTTGTGAAATTAAAATTTGTACTATAGTACTTATAGGGAGTCATGCCTATTAGACTTATCTGCAAAAAAAAATCTTGTATGAATATCTTTGTGCATAATTTGCTAGGTTTATATTGTAATTATTGAGTTTTAGACTACGAGGTGAGTGCCCGGGGATGTAAATTGTTACTCGTTAATTCGGATAAGTAATTATGAGATCTTCATGCATTGTTATTAGTAAACTGGAGGTTTCAAATGAGATTTTATTAACATGAGGTTAATTGGTGATGTTGTAATCTTTTATGAATAACTATTAAGACCAGAGATATGGTTATGATCATACATATGATGTGTTTCATGTCAAGATATCATTGTGATAATACCGTGCTTGTAATGCGAAGATTAGTGTTATTAATATATACTTTGTGGTGCTTTGTTGGGTTGTGGACATGTTGTTAGGATTTCTTTTGGTGTTACTCTGGCAGGTGGATAGGCCCAATTACAGGGGAGACTCTGCCAAAATTTCTGAAAAATTTGGGATATTGAGTTATACAGAGAAAGAGATAAGTTAAATTATGTGTTTAAGGACATGCTCTACTTCTCATTTGAGGACGAATGACCCTAAGTGGGGGAGAATGTAATACCCCGTATTTGATGGGTGCGTAGGCATGAGTTGCTATAGCCAGTCAAGACTAATATCGTGTGTTGACGTGAAAATCAGATCTTTCTGGAAATGATTGGAGTGTTTGTCTTAAAGTTTACAAATATGGATAAAGGAAATAATCTCAATTGAAATGGTGTTGTCGGAATTATGTCGAATGCGGTAATGTGGGATCAACATCAAATATTTGTGTAAAAGTAAAATAATCAATTTGGTAACCTGAGAATAATTCTTAATACGTTTGAGAACGAACGTTTGTTTTAGAGGTGGAGAATGTGATGACCCAAAAATGTCATCTTTAAATTTAATAATCATCTCAATAATTTCTCGACTTGCGTGCACAGTCCGTATAATTTTCCGGAAGGTTTTTATGTGAAAAATGGATTAAGTTGTGAACTAGAGATGTAAAACTCAATTGAGTTGACTTCGGTCAACATTTTGAGCAAACGAACCTGGATAAAAGTTTTGACCATTCTGGTAGTTTCGTATCGTTAGGGACTTTGTCATATGCCCGAAATCGAATTCGGAGGTCCCTAGATCAAATTATCGCCATTTAACGGAAACTAGAAATCTAAGACTAAAGATTTCTTAAGTTTGACCGGAGATTTGACTTTTGAGAAAAAGATCCCGGAATGGAATTTTGATGATTCCAATAGTTTTGTATGGTAATTTTGGACTTAGGCACATGTTCGGATTTGGATTTGGAAGTCTGTAGGATAATTCGGCGCATTTTAGCGAAAGTTGGAAATTAGAAGATTTTTGAAAAGTTTGACCGGGGGGTTGACTTTTTGATATCGGGTCAGAATCCAATTCTGAAAATTTTCATGGCTTCGTTATGTCATTTACGACTTGTGTGCAAAATTTGAAGTCAATCGAACTTCATTTGATAGGTTTTTGCATCAGATGTAGAAGTTGGACGTTCTTAGTTTTATTAGGCTTGAATTGGGGTGTGATTCACAGTTTTAGCATTATTTGATGCGATTTGAGATTTCGACTAAGTTCGTATCATATTTTTAGGACTGGTTAATGCATTTTGTTGAAGTCTCGAGGGCCTCGGGTGGATTTCAGAATGTTGACGGATATAAAAAGGCTGCTGAATTTTCTCTTTGGATAGCAGCTGATTTTTTTACAGCATGTGAACAGTGTCTGTGCACAGTGTCTGTGAACAGTGTTTGTGAATAGTCCCCGTGAACAGTGTCTGTGCACAGTACCCGTGAATAGTCCATGAATAGTGTATGTGAACAGTCTCGCGCGCAGTCCCGCGCGTGAACAATGTCCGAAATTTTCTGGACAGATTTAATTCTAGCAGTCCGGGTTTTGGGTCATTTTTTTGACTTCAAAGCTCGGATTTTGGCAATTTTGAGCTAGAAATCACGTGAATTCTTGGGGTAAGTATTCTTGACTCTCTTGTGATTATATTTCATGAATAAATCTTCATTTTTGGCATTAGATTATTGATATTTTAAGAGAAATGGAGGAATTTTCTAAAATTCCATAAAGATGAATTTTTAAGATTTGAAAGCCAATCCGATGTCGGATTTTGGTAAAATTTATATGGTTGGACTCGTGGTTGGATGAGGGTTCATATTCCGTGACTTTTGTCGTATTCCGAGATGCGGGCCCCATAGGCAATTTTTGGGTTAATTTCGGATTTTGTTGAAAAATTAGTATTTTCATATGGAATTAATTCCTATAATATGTATTGAATGAATTGAGTTAATTGTGACTAGATTCGGGACGTTTGGAGGCCGATTTGAGCGGCAAAGGCATTGCAGAGTAGGATTTTGCTCGGATTAAGGTAAGTAACAGTTATAAATCTGGTGCTAAGGGTATGAAACCCCGAACATTGTGTCGTATGACTATTTTGGAGGTGACGCACATGCTAGGTGACGACGTGTGGGCGTGCACCGTAGGGATTGTGACTTGGTCCGTCCCGCGAGACTGTGGAATTAATTGGCCTACTGTTTAATACATGTTCCCTTTGTTTTCATAGAAATTGACTGTACTTCGTGTTAGAAATCATGTGTAGGCTGTTTTTCCTGTAAATTATACTGGATAAGTATAATATATTTCATTTCATTATATTTTTTAGTTATAATAATTTACTGTACAAAATTATATGCTACCCTTCTTGAATTGTGTTTAGACTCAATAAGAATGTTTATGTATTATGATGCTGAAATTCTTACTATTTTTCTTTTCTTTTCAGAGGGTATCTGCCAAAGTTGAAGACATTGTACGTGCAGATCATGTTAATTTTAAAACAAAGATGAAGAAAAATATTAAACATGTTAAGAACTCTATTAAGGTAATTAACTAGTTTGGCAATTTATTTTAGTGTTGATTTCATTCGTAGAATATATATTGTATTCATTATTGCAGGTTATTAACGAGAAGCTTGATGTTGTTCTAGAGTTTATTGAAAATTTTAAAAAAGAAATATCATCATGGCTTGGTGAATGCTGAAAATGAAAGCAATGAATTATAAAATTCTTCCAGATTTTCAAATGAAGAACATGACAAAAGTAGTGAACATCAAAATAGTGAAAGTAATGAACAAGGAGATTATATTCTTGGAGAGAATAATTCTGATAGAGATGTTGCTCATTTGTCGGGTGACAAACTGGATGAACAAGAGGAAGATGTTGAGTTACCAAAACAGGATGAGCAGTTTAATAAGGATTTTGAGGATGCAAGACCTTTTATTTTAATGACACCAATCATGAATATTGAGTCCGTCCGTGAAGAGGCAAATAAAAAAACTGATAATGAATGTCGAGCATATTTTGATTCAATACCATTAGCCATGGATATTGATTTAGTTCATGGAGCACACGTTACTGAAGAAGTTGTAGCAACTAGTGGAATTTTATTGGAAGGTCCTTGTCATGAAATAAGACCAGAATGTAATGCTGTTGAACCATTTCTGACAGATGGTAAGGATGTTGAAGCTACAATGGTTAAAATAGCTGATGAGAAACAAGAGCTTTCTACACCACAGTCCAGTGAAAAGATTTTGCAAAATACAACAGCTGGATCGTTAATTCCATTAGCCATGAATATTGAAACAGTCATAGATGAAGTTGCACTAGTTGTTGGGGGTTTAATGAAAGGTTGTTGTGATGAAGATACTACAAAAAAGCATGCAATAGGTTATGGAATTTCAGTCAAAAAATTTTGTGAGGAAGAAAGAGTGGAATATAGTGCACCTGATCAAGTTCTTTCAACTGGTACATATGTTGATGCTATCATGGAGAAAATAGCTGACGGGACATATAATCTTTCTACACAGAGCAGTGAAAATATTTTACAAAATACCGCAGCTTCATCGTTAATTCCATCAGTCATGGATAGTCAATCATTCCAAGGAGGGCAAAGAATAAGGATACTGATGAAGCAGCAACAGTTGTTGGAGGTTTAGAGAAAATTTGTTGTGATAAAGATACTACTAATTAACAAGCAGGAGGTGATGGAAATTCATTTAAAATTCCTTGCGATGAAGAAAAAATAGAATGTAGTGCACCTGATCAAGTTCAGTCAACTGGTACGGATGTTGCTGCTATCATGCAAAAAAATAGTTGATGGAACATATCAAATTTCAACGCCAGAGTGCAGTAAAGATAATAAGGAAAATAGTGGAGCTGTGTCATCAATGCTACCAGCCATGGATATTCAATCACTCCATGATGCACAAAATAAGAAATGCAGTGATCAAGGTGAACCAAGTGGTACAGATGTAGTGAAAGGTCCTTTTTGTAATGAAGAAAGAGCAGACTGTAGTCCAGATAAGACTGATCTTATAGCTGATACTTATATTGATTCTCTTATTAGAAAAATAAATGATGTGACATATGACACATGGTCACCACAGTCCAATCAAAATATTTTGCTAATGTAACGACCCGACCGGTCATTTTGTGCTTTTGCATTTGCTCACCAGTTCTCGAGTATGACTTGCCCCGTGTGATGCAATATAACTTATGTAAATCGTTGGTGTTGGGTTTCAGGTTAATCAGAATTTAATTTGGAAGAACAGTCTCAGTTGAAAGCTTAAAATTTGAAAGGTTTGACCAATATTTGACTTGTTTGTATATGATTTCGGATTAGAATTTTTATGATTTGGTTAGCTCCGTTAGGTGATTTGGGACTTAGGAGCGTGATCGGAATGCATTTTGGAAGTGTGTGGAAAGTTTAGGCTTGGATTGGCGAAATTGAGATTTCGACGCTTTCCGGTTGATAGGTGAAATTTTGATATAGGGGTCAGAATGGAATTCTGAGAGTTGCAGTAGTTTCATTGTGTCATTTGAGATGTGTGTGTGCAAAATTTCAGGTCATTCGGACGAGAATTGATAGACTTTTTGATCGAAAACATAATTTAAGAGTTCTTACGCTTGAATCCTATGTTAAATTGGTGATTGATGTGGTTGTGAGCATTCCAAAGTTTTGAACAAGTTTGAACGATGTTATGGGATGTGTTGGTACAATTGGTTTGAAGTTCCGGGAGTTCCGGGTAGGTTCCGGAATGTTTTAGGCCGAAAATCATAGCTGTAGCAGGTCCAGAAGGGTTGCAGGCCTCGGAACCCACCCACACAATCTGCACAAAAAGAAGTGCAGCCGCAGTATGTCCTGTGCGGACCGCACAAAAAGAAGTGCTGCCGCAGTATGTCCTGTGCGGACTGCACAAAATTTTGTGCGGCCGCGGTGGGGAATTTTTCACTGGTCCTACATCGGAAGCTCATATCTTTTGATTTACAAGGAATTTTGAGATGATTCAAAAACAAAAGTTGTAGCCCTTTGTGTCTAGTTTCCATAAAAAAGATATTGCAATTTGGATATCTGTAGCGAAAGTTATGGCCAAAATACTAAAACCTATCACTGTAAAGGAAAGTGTGCGGCCGCGGTCGTTTTTGTGCGGACCGCACTGGTTTTGTGCGGACCACGGTCGATTTTGTGCGGTACGTGGAGGTGGAAATCAGTGGGGTACTCTATAAATACGAGGTTTTGGATTTTATTTGATATTTTGACCTAGAGAAATCGGATTTTGGCGATTTTTCGAAGGTTTTTCAAGAAATTAATCGGGGTAAGTGATTCTAACTCAGATTTGGCTAGAGTACATAAATCTATCATTGAATTCATCAATTAATTCGTGACTTGAGATGGAATTTGGGAAGAAAATTGTGAAATCTTTCAAAAATGTAGAATGATGATTTGAAGGACCAAATGGTATCGGAATTGGATAATTTTCATATGGTTAGACTCATGAGAGTATAAGGATTCTAGTTTTGTGAATTTTGTCAAATTCCGAGACATCGGCCCGGGGCTCGGGTTTTGGTAATTTCAGGAATCATGCCCTTTGTTGATTGTTTTCACTTGGGCTTTGTTCTCTTAGCATATTGTGACGTATTCGTTCTGATTTTGGATAGATTCGACGTGCGTGGAGGCCAATTCGAGGGGCAAAGGCGTCGCGAGCTAGAGATTTAGCCAGTTCGAGGTGAGTAATGATTGTAAATGATGCTCTGAGGGTTTAAAACCCCGGATTGCACATCGTAGTGCTATATTGAGGTGACATACATGATTGATGACAAGTGTGGGGTCGTGTATTATTGGGGATTGTGACTTGGTCCGTCCCAACTTATGATTTTACCGTGTATTTGACTGAAACTTATATGTTATCATCATGATTTGGGCATATTGCCATATTTGGGCTTCGTGCTAACTATTTGAACCCTTCGGGGATTTTTATTACTATTTCCTCACTGTTTTGACTTATTAATTGAACTCAGTCATGTTATTTTCCACTGTTTTACTACTCAACCATTTTTACTCCGTTTTGTGACTTAAATGATATATTAAATGATGTTTTGGACTGAGAAATACTGTTTTACTAATGCTCGAGGGGCTTGTGAGTATTTCTGACTGAGTAAGGCCGAAGGCCTAGTTGTGAGGAAACACTGATGCTGATTTGAGGCCGAGGGCCTGAGATATGTACGCCACGAGGTGGCTTGTTGATATTGTTTATGAGGGCGAGGGCCTGAGATATATACGCCATGAGGTGGCTTGACTGATATGAGGCCTAGGGCCTGGATTTGATGCCACGAGATGGCTTTATATTGCGCTTGGGCCGTAAGGGGCCCCTCCCGGAGTCTGTACACCCCTAGTGAGCGCGGGTACCCATTGTGATATGAGATATAGCCCGAGGGACTGAAATTGTTCTATATGATAGCCCGAGGGGCTGATATTGTTCTATGTGATAGCCCGATGGGCTGATATTGTTCTATGTGATTGCCCGAGGGGCTGGTATTGTTCTGAGATATTGCCCGAGGGGCAGAGTTGTTGACATTGAGCCCGAGGGGCGAACCTTTATGTGTTTATCTTTCATATTTACTGTCATTTACCTATTAAACTATGTTATTTGTGCCCGAGGGGCAGATTTTTATGCTTATCTGCACTAACTGTTTTGCATTCATTTGCGTACTATTGAAAAAGGCATTTTCAAAGAAGTTTAAATTGAGCTAAGATGTTTAAAGAGATTTTACATCTTCACTACTTTCTGACTGGTTTTTGAACTGCTTCTATACAACATCTTGGTATGCTTTACGTGATTTCTTACCATTCAGACTTTAGTTATGATTATTACTCACTGAGTTGTAGTACTCACTTTACTTCCTGCACCTTGTGTGCAGATTCAGGTATTTATACACCCGGTAGCGGGTTTTGGCTGATCGGAGGGAGAGTCATCGGAGTTTAGCAAGGTAGTTGCTGGCGTTCGCAACACTGCTTCTCTCTCTCTTCATTCATTAGTTTGTATTGTACACCCAAACTTTTAGTTGTATTTATACCCTAGTAAATGCTCGTGACTTGTGATACCCCAGTTAGGGCTGTGTCGGGTTGAACTTTCCGCATTGTTAATGATATTTCCGCTATTTAGCATTTTTTAAATCATGTTCAGAATATTTTTATGTTGATTAACTGCTTTAAAAATTGAGTTGGGTTGAACTGGCTGGCCTTGTCTTCATGAGAGGCGCCATCACGATCGGGTTCGGGGTTAGGGTCGTGACAAGTTGGTATTAGAGCCTAGGTTACATAGGTCTTACGAGTCATGAGCAGGTTTAGTAGAGTCTCACGGATCGGTACGGAGACGTCTGTATTTATCCTCGAGAGGCTGCAAGACCTTTAGGAAAACTTCACATTTTTGAATTCTAATCGTGCGTCCTTGATTCAGCTTGAAAAGTAACTCTTGAATTCCTTCCACGCGTTTGTATGCGCACATGAGTGCTCAGTTGTGATTCAGCTTGAATTCTAATCGTGCTGATTGTGTGAGCAAGTATTTTTGAATATATATGTTCGGTATTGTCCCTACTAGTGGAAGTGACGGTTGGATAACTATGTGATGAGTATAATGGTACCTCGAGATGTATCCACATGATTTAGATGTGAAGAGAAGGTCTGATAGAGTATAGAAGAACTATTAGGTGCTTGAATTCCATCTTGATTCGAGGTATTGCCCCGAGTTATGGGCGTGTGAAGGATCTTTTTATGTTTCCCAGTTGTGAGTGATGTAAATTTCATGTTGCGGTATGAGTTCAGACTCAGAAAGACTAAGTGACTGCGTACAAATTATGACGGTGGAAGGTATACAGAAATGTAAGTTAGAGGCAAAGCAGGTGGGTTGTCTCCTGTGAAATGTTCTGAGGTTGTACGATCCTTATGTGTCTGTTAGAAGATCTCATTTGCGAGTGAAGGATATGTGTTGCAATTTAAATTGGGTCGCTTAGAGAGTGGGTGTGACTGTTGCGAGAGTGGAATGCGAGATTTGCAGAAGAGTTAAAATTCTAGATGATCTTTATTTTCACAAGCTTATAAAAGATTTGAGTTTAATCTCACTATGGTATCATGGCATCAATAGAGTATAATCGTTATGAGTTATTGAGTATGTGATGATCTATGGCTTCGAGCCAAGTGGGGGAGCCTGCTATTGATTAGGCGGTTGCACGGTTAAGTTCTATGTTGGTTCCAGTTTGAGGCGTGCTGGTGAATCAGTTATGGCTTGCGGAAATTGAGACCGAGGATGGCTCGAGTAAAGGAAAATTTTGACGAAGATTACATTATGCTTCATAGGTGTGTGAGAATAACGTGATGTCTTGAGTTGTTATTGGCAAGAATGCTCGGTGCATAGCGTAGGAAGTTGCTTGGTTGTATTAGGATGAGGTTGCATTCTGTGTTGTCGGAGTGCCAATGAGGCACGAGTTGTTCGGTTCATTTGATTAGACTAATTGCAGTTTGAATAGATTGAATGACTCTCGAGAATGGTTCTAATGTGTTCAAGATTCTACATGTAGCAATTGGGTATTTTAAAGTTGTATATGTGGTTAGGAACTGAGTTTTCATTTGGAAGATGTCAAGACTTGTGGTACTTTCTACATTAACTATGTGATTCTATATATCAATATTAGGAAGGTAATGGTTCCAGATTTGCAGGAAGTCCCTTCGGGGTAGGTATTTTAAACGTGGTGCTTTTGAAAATATTTAAGAGAGTACTCAACGACTTATGAGCCTTAGACAGTGTGGTTTCATGTTTGGTCTCGCGTGGTGAGTCTGGGTTGAGGAATTGTGGCGTTGTAGCAAGAAGAAGTGTCAAGCTAATGGCAGATCAGAGGGAAACTCGAATAGATGGGATAGCGTGGTAGTAGGCCAGATCTGTATGGTAAGGATATGATTAGTTCCTTGGGTGTTTTTGAGGTAACGAGTCTCTGCAGTGTTTCGCGGCAATTCTTTTGGGTTTTAGTGACATGCGTAGCTCGGTTGAGTTAGAAGGATTCAATCCTGATGAGTTAGTGTTGTGCAAAAGGAATTCAGGGAGTTCTAGATGGTTTACACCACAGTTAGAGAGGTATATTTTTCCTATTGGCTGAGGAGCATGGGATGTATAGTGGTTCTCTTCTAGATGCGATCAATGTGGAGTTCTTGGCTAGTGGAATGCATAGTTGCTTGTGGTTCGGAAGGGATATGAAGTTCTCATGGTTATACTAGGATGTTACGAGTTATGCGGTATATTGTGAAGGATTGAGAATCACGTGTGTAAGGTTGCGGTTCGGTTCTAAAAGGAAGGTCACAACTCTTAGGCGGCGGGCAGTTTCAGATAATTAGAGGAACGAGCTTTAGATAATTAGAGAAAGGGTCTTCAAATAATTAAGGAAATGGTATTGCTAATTTGGGGTGATTTGACGAGGGCATATGTTTCAGAAAGGGCAATGTGATTAAGTTGATGATACTTCGGTAGTATTGCGGCATTTTCTTGTTAGATCGACTGCTGATATTCGAGTTTGCTTGGTGGCATAGAGGAATTCTAGATTTTCTCTCATGGAATGATTGGGTATTTGAGGTGTGGTATGTATTCGAACGGCGGAATTGGGACCAGATATGTTGATTCATGGGCCATATGGAGTTGGAGACGGGAAGTTCTCACATTCAGGCTATGTGGTAGTTGTGAGTCGTGTGTATCGGCACTGTTTAGTGACTATCGGGATTTGGAGACCCGAGCGAATCTTTTGTTGCTTGGTATGTTATATTTTGGATGTGATATCGGGTTTAGATTATTTGTATCTGTGTGGTGTCATTCTGGACTATTGCACTAAGGCGATGTCGTTGGCCATGCCGGAAATGTCACGGATTAAGTGGCGAGGTTCGACGGATTATGTCCTAGTGGAGTGGTTTTATATTTCGAAGACCAAGCGGGCAGCTGGGAAGGATTGTTTTTCTTAGTTGGGTTTTTGTGATAGATGTCAGTGCAGAGGCTCCTACCATTGATTTAGTTCCGGTGGTGAGGGACTTTTTGGATTTGTTTCTTGTGGCCGGTCATGTCGTCGGGAAAAGTTGTTGATTTCGGTATAGATTTGATTTTGGGCACTGTATCGTATGGCACCGGCAGAGTTAAAGGAATTGAAGAGCAACTCCAGGATTTTTGTGATAAGGAGCTCGTTGGCAGGCCAATGTGGATGCGTGTTCTAATTTGAGCCGGATTGGTTGGCTCTGAATTGTACTATTGTGGGGTGTGTTGATTCGATTGTTATTGAGCTTATTAGTAATCTGGGGAGATCCATGAGTTACCTTTCTGTGTTGCGAGATGTTACGATTTGTTGGTTATGGGCACATATGGTGCGGTTCTATTGGGGTTTCATGGTGGAAGTCGAGTGGGAAGAGTGATTGGGTATTGCTCGGTAAATGTCGTATCGGTTATGCCCTTTCGGGTTATTGTGGTGTATGTTATTTGCTTCACCATGGGTATGATGATTTGCTTTGGTTCCAGACATCGAATTGTGCGTGGTTGTCGATTTCGAGCATTGTGACTTAAGGTGGTTCATGTGGAGCAGTGTTGGATAGGATCGCACATCACAGCGAAGTTATGTGGAGGTATGACCTTGTAGGTTAGATTCGTGTGTTCTGTTCCTATGATATGAGATGGGTTCTCAGTCTTGTGTTGTGGTGGTACTGGTGAACTTGAGGTACAGCTCTTTCATTTGAGTCATTTTCATGATTTGAGTATGTTCGGACTGTTGCGTATTGGTGCGTGTATTGTGCAAGTTGTGGCTTAGGCCTGTATGGATGTGTCATGTCACCAGAGTAATGTGTTGGATTAGAGGAGATCGTTGGGGATCATTAATAAATACGAACGGATGCGATTTCAGCATGTTGGAAGGATAGTATTGAGCTTCGATTCAAAAATTTGCTGTGGTATTTGCCAAGGAAGAAGTGGCTTCATGAATGGTTGATCTGGGAAATGGTTATGGCTTATCGTGTGTCTTAGTGATCATTGACATCATATGAAAGTGTTGGGACGAGACTTTAGTTGATAAGAGTTTTTCTATCGGTATGCGGATGTTGTGTGCAGCTGCTATGGTTAGAAGTTATCACTACAAGTGTTGAGTTATATGGTATATCAGGTGATTGCACCGGAGATAGCATATATGGTTTGTTACAGCTTGTTCGGACTTATTCACAGTATAAATGTGAGATTTTGACCGTGTTGATGATTTTAGAAGAGGAAATGTGGTTCTATGGTTTATGGACTAGGATGGATTGTGAAATTTCAGTTATATTGTGTTATCGAACCTATGTGAGATAGAGTGACGTGGGATCACCCCCGGGTATGTGCATGGTGAGGTTATTCAGCAAATGGTTGGCTTTTGGAACAACTCTGGTCATGTTCGAGGACGAACGTATATTTAAGTGGGGGAGGATGTAACGACCCGACCGGTCGTTTTGAGCTTTTGCATTTCGCTTGCCAATTCTCGGGCATGACTTGCCCCGTGTGATGCAATATAACTTATGTAAATCGTTGGTGTTGGGTTTCAGGTTAATCAGAATTTAATTTGGAAGAACAGTCTCAGTTGAAAGCTTAAAATTTAAAAGGTTTGACCAATATTTGACTTGTTTGTATATGATTTCGGATTGTTATTTTTATGATTTGGTTAGCTCCATTAGGTGATTTGGGACTTAAAAGCGTGATCGGAATGCATTTTGGAAGGTCTAGACTTGGATTGGCGAAATTGAGATTTCGGCGCTTTCCGGTTGATATGTGAGATTTTGATATAGGGGTCAGAATGGAATTCCGAGAGTTGCAGTAGTTTCATTGTGTCATTTGGGATGTGTGTGTGCAAAATTTTAGGTCATTCGGATGAGAATTGATAGACTTTTTGATCGAAAGCATAATTTAAGAGTTCTTGGAGTTCTTAGGCTTGAATCCTATGTTAAATTGGTGATAGATGTTGTTGTGAGCGTTCCGAAGGTTTGAACATGTTTGAACAATGTCATGGGATGTGTTGGTACAATTGGTTTGAAGTTCCAGGAGTTCCGGGTAGGTTCCGGGATATTTTAGGCCGAAAATCATAGCTGTAGCAGGTCCAGAAGGGTTGTAGGCCTCGGAACCCACCCGCGCGGTCCGCACAAAAAGAAGTGCGGCCGCGGTAGGTGCTGTGCGGCCCGCACAAAATGCTGTGCGGCCGCGGTGGGGAACTTTTCACTGGTCCTATTTTGGATGCTCATATCTTTTGATCTACAAGGAATTTGGAGATAATGGAAAAACAAAATTTGTAGCCCTTTGTGTGTAGTTTCCAGAAAGGTAAAGATATTGCAATTTGGATATATGTAGCGAAAGTTATGGCCAAAATTCTAAAGCCTATCACTGCAAAGGAAAGCAGTGCGGCCGCGGTCGTTTTTGTGCGGACCGCACTGGTTTTGTGCGGACCACGGTCTATTTTGTGTGGTACGCGGAGGTGGAAATCTGTGGGGTACTCTATAAATACGAGGGTTTGGATTTTATTTGATATTTTGACCTAGAGAGGTCGGATTTTGGCGATTTTTCGACGGTTTTTCAAATTAGTCGGGGTAAGTGATTCTAACTCAAATTTGGCAAGAGTACATGAATCTATCATTGAATTCATCATTTAATTCGTGACTTGAGATGGAATTTGGGAAGAAAATTGTGAAATCTTTCAAAAATGTAGAATGATGATTTGAAGGACCAAATGGTATCGGAATTGGATAATTTTCGTATGGTTAGACTCATGAGAGTATAAGGATTCTAGTTTTGTGAATTTTGTCAAATTTCGAGACATGGACTCGGGGCTCGGGTTTTGGTAATTTCGGGAATCGCGCCCTTTGTTGATTGTTTTCGCTTGGGCTTTGTTCCCTTAGCATATTGTGATGTATTCGTTTTGATTTTGGATAGATTCGATGCGCGTGGAGGCCAATTCGAGGGGCAAAGGCGTCGCGAGCTATAGATTTAGTCGGTTCGAGATGAGTAATGATTGTAAATGATGCTCTGAGGGTTTGAAACCCCAGATTACACATCGTAGTGCTATATTGAGGTGAGGCACATCCTTGATGACGAGCGTGGGGTTGTGTATTATTGGGGATTGTGACTTGGTCCGTCCCAACTGATGATTTTACCGCGTATTTGACTGAAACTTATATGTTATCATCATGATTTGGGCTGATTGCCATATTTGGGCTTCGTGCCAACTATTTGAACCCTTCGGGGATTTTTATTACTATTTTCTCACTGTTTTGACTTATTAATTAAACTCAGTTATGTTATTTTTCACTGTTACTCAGCCATTTTTACTCCGTTTTGAGACTTAAATGATAATTTAAATGATGTTTTGGGCTGAGAAATAATGTTTTACTAATGCCCGATAGGCTTGTGAGTATTTTTGACTAAGTAAGGCCGAAGGCCTAGTTGTGAGGAAACACTGATGCTGATTTGAGATCGAGGGGCTGAGATATGTACGCCACGAGGTGGCTTGTTGATATTGTTTATGAGGCCGAGGGCCTGAGATATATACGCCACGAGGTGGCTTGACTGATATGAGGCTGAGGGCCTAGATTTGATGCCACGAGATGACTTGATATTGCGCTTGGGCTGTAAGGGGCCCCTCCCGGAGTCTGTACACCCTCAGTGAGCGCGAGTACCCATTGTGATGTGAGATATATCCCGAGGGGCTGATATTGTTCTATGTGATAGCCCGAGGGGCTGATATTATTCTATGTGATAGCCTGAGGGCTGATATTGTTCTATGTGATTGCCCGAGGGGCTGGTACCGTTCTATGTGATTGCCCGAGGGGCTAGTATTATTCTGAGATATTGCCCGAGGGGCAGAGTTGTTGACATTGAGCCCTAGGGGCGAACCTTTATGTGTTTATCTTTCATATTTACCAGTCATTTACCTGTTAAACTATGTTATTTGTGCCCGAGGGGCAGATTTCTATACTTATCTGCACTAACTGTTTTGCATTCATTTGCGTACTGTTGAAAAAGCCATTTTCAAAGAAGTTTAAACTGAGCTAAGATGTTTAAAGAGATTTTACGGCTTCACTGCTTTCTTACTGGTTTTGAACTGCTTCTATATAGCATCTTGGTATGCTTTACGTGATTTCTTACCATTCAGACTTTAGTTATGATTATTACTCACTGAATTGGAGTACTCACTTTACTTCCTGCTCTTTGTGCACAGATTCAGGTATTTATACACCCGGTAGAGGGTTTTGGCTGATCGGAGGCAGAGTCATCGGAGTTTAGCAAGGTAGCTGCCGGCGTTCGCATCACTGCTTCTCTCTCTCTCTCTCTTCATTCATTAGTCAGTATTTGTACACCCAGACTTTCAGTTGTATTTATACCCTAGTAGATGCTCGTGACTTGTGACACCCCAGTTAGGGCTGTGTCGGGTTGAACTGGCTGGCGTTGTCTTCACGAGAGACGCCATCACGATCGGGTTCGGGGTTAGGGTCGTGACATCAAAATACTGTAATTGCAGTCTCTCAAGGAAATGGAACAAATGTTGTAACAGGAGGTACAGATGTTGAAGCTATTTTTCGCGATATTGAACAAGGAAAAATAATTTTGGATTCACCTGAAGTGGAATAACATATTCCTATAGTAAACGTGAATGCACCATCTGGACCAAAGGAAAGGGAACCTGAGTGTACTGGTCTAGCAACTCTTTCTGATATATGCATGCAAGAAAGTAAAGGTAATTTGGAAGGAATTGAAAGGGTGTTGAATAAAAAAGTACCTCTTGTTGTTCATGAAATTATTGAAAAGATTCAGCAGGTTAGTGTCCGCAGTTTTATTGTTTTATTTAACAGTTGTAAAATGTTATAATGGACGTTAATCTTTCCATTTCTTTTTTGTTTATTTGAAGCAAGGGAAAATTGTATACTAGAAAAAGATAGAGGAAATCTGTGGATTCGTGCCCGAATTTTAATATTTTTACTCAACCAAGTCAACAAGTTGTAATATAATGGATGATGAACCTACCAACATTAGTGTTGTTGTTGATCGCGACCCTGCTGAACAATCTGTTGTTGTTGTTATGCAGAAAAATGATTCAGATAAAAAGATTGTTTTATATTCAAGTGTGGATGAGGGAGTTTATGTTTCTCCTATTAAAATTGCTAAGCATGTTGCTCATTTGAATGATTATTCTGATCTGCAGCCCACATTGAAATCTGAAATAAAAAGTATAAAGGAGGTAGAAGGTGAAAATAAAAATCTAAAAGTTGCTTCCTATAAAGGAAAAGAAGTTCTAGAAAAAGTAGAAGAATTGCTTGGTAGAGGAAAAAGAATTCGTAATGCCTGTTGGCATTTAAAATCTCCATATAAGGGAACAAGTAAATGTATGAATTGGAGTTTGAAATATATTCGAAGATGTTGCTGGCATTATCGGAAAACAATCAAATCTTCTGAGGATAATTTTGAAGCATATTTAAAAGATAACAAGAGAATAGGTTGTTTACCAAAGTGAGTTTTGCTATTCGGCTTATTGTATTTTTATTTCATATATATGTTATTAACAAATCTCTTTTATTTTGTTTTTCATATTTGTTCTGTCTTTATTTTTTGAGGGGAGTAACTGATATTTACAAAGAAGATCCTGTACTGAAAGCAAAGTCATATGAACTTTACAATGAGAAAATTCAGTCAGGAATGTTCTTTAAAGAGATTGCAGATGATAACTTTACTTTTACTGATGCAGTATGTACATATCTTTTATCTTGTTAGATCATGATTTTATTTTGTATTATACTGATGCGGTATGTACATATCTTTTATCTTGTTAACTCATGATTTTATTTTGTTTTATATTTGACATATATATATTTTTAATATTCAGCATATAGATGTTTTATTGTATTATCTGAGGAAGAAGCATATATATCACATCAATGAGTATCCATTTGCTTCAACAACAACAGATGTGGACTTTAACGACACTTTGGAATTTGCATATAAGGACTAGAATGTTCATCTAGAAGACTGGAATGAATTTGAATTTTGGAATGACCCTTCTGGATTGAGATTTGGGCTTTGTCAGTACATATTGGGTGAGAATCGTAAATGTGGTATTCCATGGTCATCTGTTCAAAAAGTTTTCTGTCCAATTCGACTTCCTGCAACATTGGTAAATGGCGAAATTCCATTAGATTCTTGCACTCATTATTTTCTGGCAGTATTAAACTTGAATAAGAAGACCATAGATGTATATGATTCGATGTACAAAGGAGATGAGTATGATATTATAAAGGAGCAGCTTATTGCTTATCAGCATTTTATTCCTGTGATTTTGGAGCGTTTTGCATTTGGCGACTTGCATCCTGTAATATCAATGCATTCGAGTTTATATTTTTTATGGTGTATTTTAATATATATATTATGTTATATTTCAAAAATTTTCCCGATGTAATTGGTATCCAGAACAATTTACTATAATTAAATAATTTAATATTTTGTTTCTTGTATATTACACTGGAGATATATATTGTTAAACCACTATGTTCCGTATTTAATACTGGACGTGAAAAATACAGAATTTTCTACGCTAATTTTGACCAATTTTGGTTACTCCCTATAAAAAATTATGGAAATGCTGCTTATGGAGGGATATACGGCAGTATATTATAATGGAGAAATGAAAAATAGTGAAAACTTGGTATCTAGAACAATTTACTAGAATTAAATAATTTAATATATTTATTTCCTGTAGATTACGCTGGAGGTATACATTGTTAAACCAAAATGTCCTATATTTAATACTGGACGTGAATAATCCAAAATTTTATACCCTAAATTCGACCAATTTGGTTACTCCCTATAAAATATGCTGGAAATGCTACTTATGAAGGGATATAAGCCAATATATTATAATGGAGAAATAGAAAATAGTGGAAACGTGGTATCTACAATAATTTTCTGGAATTAAATAATTTAATATTTTGTTTCCTGGATATTACACTGGAGGTATATATTGTTCAAATGTAATGTCCAGTATTTAATACTGGACGTGAAAAATACATAATTTTTTACACTAAATTTGACCAATTTTTGTTACTCCATATAAAAGAATGCCAGAAATGCTACTTATGGAGGGATATAAGCCAGTGTATTATAATGGAGAAGTGAAAAATAGTGTAAACTTGACATCTAAAACAAATTACTGGAATTAAATAATTTAATATATTTATTTCCTGTATATTACACTGGACGTATACATTGTTAAACCATAATGTCCTGTATTTAATATTGGACGTGAATAATCTGGAATTTTTTACGCTAAATTCGACCAATTTTGGTTACTCCGTATGAAATATGCTGGAAATGCTACTTATGAAGGGATATAAACCAGTATATTATAATGGAGAAATGGAAAATAGTGGAAACATGGTATCTAGAATAATTTTCTGGAATTAAATAATTTAGTATTTTGTTTCCTAGATATTATATTGGAGGTATATATTGTTCAAACGTAATGTCCAGTATTTAATACTGAACGTGAAAAATACAGAATTTTTTACGCTAAATTTGACCAATTTTAGTTACTCCCTATAAAAAATGTCGGAAATGCTACTTATGGAGGGATATAATCCAGTGTATTATAATGGATAAGTGAAAAATAGTGTAAACTTGGCATCTAGAACAATTTATTGGAATTAAATAATTTAATATATTTATTTCCTGTATATTACACTGGACGTATACGTTGTTTAAACCATAATGTCTTGTATTTAATACTGGACGGGAATAATCCGGAATATTTTACCCTAAATTCGACCAATTTTGGTTACTCCCTTTAAAATATGCTGGAAATGCTACTTATGACGGGATATAAACCAGTATACTATAACAGCGAAGTGTAAAACATATTTTTTTATATTTTATGGTGTATTTTAATATATATTTTTTATATATTAAAATATATATAAACATAAGTTTATATTTTTATGGTGTATTTTAATATATATTACGTAAGATTTTATATATGCAACTTGGTATCTAGAACAATTTACTCAAATTAAATAAATTAATATTTTGTTTCCTGTATATTACACTAGAGTTATATATTGTTAAACTACTATGTCCCGTATTTAATACAAGACGTGAAAAATACAGAATTGTTTACGCTAAATTTGACCAATTTTGGATACTCCCTATAAAAAATGCTGGAAATGCTGCTTATAGCAAGGGATATAAGCCAGTATATTATAATGGAGAAGTGAAAAATAGTGGAAACTTGGTATCTAGAACAATTTAGTGGAATTAAATAATTTAATATATTTATTTCCTTTAGATGATACTGGACGTATACATTGTTAAAACATAATGTCCTGTATTTAATACTGGACTGTAACGACCCGATCGGTCGTTTTGAGCTTTTGCATTTCGCTCTCCAGTTCTCGGGCATGACTTGCCCCGTGTGATGCAATATGACTTATGTAAATCGTTGGTGTTGAGTTTCAGGTTAATCAGAATTTAATTTGGAAGAACAGTCTCAGTTGAAAGCTTAAAATTTGAAAGGTTTGACCAATATTTGACTTGTTTGTATATGATTTCGGATTGAAATTTTAATGATTTGGTTAGCTCCGTTAGGTGATTTGGGATTTAGGAGCGTGATCGGAATGCATTTTGGAAGCCTGTGGAAGGTTTAGGCTTGGATTGGCGAAATTGAGATTTTAGCGCTTTCCGGTTGATAGGTGAGATTTTGATATAGGGGTCGGAATTGAATTTCGAGATTTGCAGTAGTTTCATTGTTTCATTTGGGATGTGTGTGTGCAAAATTTCAGGTCATTCGGACAAGAATTGATAGAATTTTTAATCGAAAGCAAAATTTAAGAGTTCTTGGAGTTCTTAGGCTTGAATCCTATGTTAAATTAGTGATTGATGTTGTTGTGAGTATTCTAAAGCTTTGAACAAGTTTGAACAATGTCATGGGATGTGTTGGTACAATTGGTTTGAAGTTCCGGGAGTTCCGGGTAAGTTCTGGGATATTTTAGGCCGAAAATCATAGCTGTAGCAGGTTTAGAAGGGTTGCAGGCCTCGGAATCCACCCGCGCAGTCCGCACAAAAAGAAGTGCAGCCGCGGTATGTGCTATGCAGACCGCACAAAAAGAAGTGCGGTCGCGGTAGGTGCTGTGCGGACCGCACAAAATGCTGTGCGGCCGCGGTGGGGAACTTTTTACTGGTCCTACTTCGGAAGCTCATATCTTTTGATCTACAAGAAATTTTGAGATGATTCAAAAACAAAAGTTGTAGCCCTTTGGACATATGTAGTGAAAGTTATGACCAAAATACTAAAGCCTGTCACTGTAGAGGAAAGTTGTGCAACCGCGGTCGTTTTTGTGCGGACCGCACTGGTTTTGTGCGGACCGCGGTCGATTTTGTGCGGTCCACGGAGGTGGAAATCTGTGGGGTACTCTATAAATGCGAGGTTTTGGGTTTTATTTGATATTTTGAACTAGAGAGCTCGGATTTTGGCGATTTTTCGAAGGTTTTCAAGAAATTCATCGGGGTAAGTGATTTTAACTCAGATTTGGCTAGAGTACATGAATCTATCATTGAATTCATCATTTAATTCGTCACTTGGGATGGAATTTGGGAAGAAAATTGTGAAATCTTTCAAAAATGTAGAATGATGATTTGAAGGGCCAAATGGTATCGAAATTGGATAATTTTTGTATGGTTAGACTCGTGAGAGTATAAGGATTCAAGTTTTACGAATTTTGTCAAATTCAGAGATGTGGGTCCGGGGCTCAGGTTTTAGTAATTTCTGGAATCACGCTCTTTGTTGATTGTTTTCGTTTGGGCTTTGTTCCCTTAGCATATTGTGACGTATTCATTCTGATTTTGGATATATTCGATGCGCGTGGAGGCCAATTCGAGGGGCAAAGGCATCGCGAGCTAGAGATTTAGCCGGTTCGAGGTGAGTAATGATTGTAAATGATGCTGTGAGGGTTTGAAACCCCGGATTGCATGTCGTAGTGCTATATTAAGGTGAGACACACGCTTGATGACGAGCGTGGGATCGTGTATTATTGGGATTGTGACTTGGTCTGTCTCGACTGATGATTTTACCGCGTATTTGACTGAAACTTATATGTTATCATCATGATTTGGGCTGATTGCCATTTTTGGGCTTCGTGCCAACTATTTGAACCCTTCGGGGGTTTTTATTACTATTTCCTCATTGTTTTGACTTATTAATTGAACTCAGTCATGTTATTTTCCACTGTTATACTACTCAGCCATTTTTACTCTGTTTTGAGACTTAAATAATATTTTAAATGATGTTTTGGGCTGTGAAATAATGTTTTACTAATACCCAGGGGCTTGTGAGTATTTTTGACTGAGTAAGGCCAAGGGCCTAGTTGTGAGGAAACACTGATGCTGATATGAGGCCGAGGGCCTGAGATATGTACGCCACGACGTGGCATGTTGATATTGTTTATGAGGCTGAGGGCCTGAGATATATACGTCACGAGGTGGCTTGACTGATATGAGGCTGAGGACCTAGATTTGATGCCACGAGATGGCTTGATATTGCGCTTGGGGAACTTATCACTGGTCCTACTTCGGAAGCTTATATATTTTGATATACAAGGAATTTTGAGATTATTCAAAAACAAAAGTTGTAGCTCTTTGTGTCTAGTTTTCAGAAATGTAAAGATATTGAAATTTTGATATTTGTAGCGAAAGCTATGGCCAAAATACTAAAGCCTATCACTGTAAAGGAAAGCTGTGCGGCCGCGGTCGTTTTTGTGCGGACCGCACTGGTTTTGTGCGGACCACGGTCGATTTTGTGCGGTACGCGGAGGTGGAAATCAGTGGGGTACTCTATAAATACGAGGTTTTGGATTTTATTTGATATTTTTACCTAGAGAGCTCGGAATTTGGCGATTTTTCGAAGATTTTTCAAGAAATTAATCGGGGTAAGTGATTCTAACTCAGATTTGGCTAGAGTACATGAATCTATCATTGAATTCATCATTTAGTTCGTGACTTGAGATGGAATTTGGGAAGAAAATTGTGAAATCTTTCAAAAATGTAGAATGATGATTTGAAGGACCAAATGGTATCGGAATTGGATAATTTTCGTATGGTTAGATTTGTGAGAGTATAAGGATTCTAGTTTTGTGAATTTTGTCAAATTCCGAGACATGGGCCCGAGGCTCGAGTTTTGGTAATTTTGGGAATCATGCCCTTTGTTGATTGTTTTCGCTTGGGCTTTGTTTCCTTAGCATATTGTGACGTATTCGTTCTGATTTTGGATAGATTCGACGTGCGTGGAGGCCAATTCGAGGGGCAAAGGCGTCGCAAGCTAGAGATTTAGCCAGTTCGAGGTGAGTAATGATTGTAAATGATGCTCTGAGGGTTTGAAACCCCGGATTGCACATCATAGTGCTATATTAAGGTGACACACATGATTGATGACAAGCGTGGGGTTGTGTATTATTGGGGATTGTGACTTGGTCCGTCCCAACTGATGATTTTACCGCGTATTTGACTGAAACTTATATGTTATCATCATGATTTGGGCATATTGCCATATTTGGGCTTCGTGCAGCCTATTTGAACCCTTCGGGGATTTTTATTACTATTTCCTCATTGTTTTGACTTATTAATTGAACTCAGTCATATTATTTTCTATTGTTTTACTACTCAGCCATTTTTACTCCGTTTTGAGACTTAAATGATATATTAAATGATGTTTTGGACTGAGAAATACTGTTTCACTAATGCTCGAGGGGCTTGTGAGTATTTCTGACTGAGTAAGGCCGAAGGCCTAGTTGTGAGGAAACACTGATGCTGATTTGAGGCCGAGGGCCTGAGATATGTACGCCACGAGGTGGCTTGTTGATATTGTTTATGAGGGTGAGGGCCTGAGCATATACGTCATGAGGTGTCTTGAGTGATATGAGGCCGAGGGCCTAGATTTGATGCCACGAGATGGCTTGATATTGCGCTTGGTCCGTAAGGGGCCCCTCCCGGAGTCTGTACACCTCTAGTGAGCGTGGGTACCCATTGTGATGTGAGATATAGCCCGAGGGGCTGAAATTGTTCTATATGATAGCCCGAGGGGCTGATATTGTTCTATCTGATAGCCCGAGTGGCTGATATTATTCTATGTGATTGCCCGAGAGGCTGGCACCGTTCTATGTGATTGCCCGAGGGGCTGGTATTGTTCTGAGATATTTCCCGAGGGGTAGAGTTGTTGACATTGAGCCAGAGGGGCGAACCTTTATGTGTTTATCTTTCATATTTACTGTCATTTACATATTAAACTATGTTATTTGTGCCCGAGGGGCAGATTTCTGTGCTTATCTGCACTAACTATTTTGCATTCATTTGCGTACTGTTGAAAAAGCCATTTTCAAAGAAGTTTAAATTGAGCTAAGATGTTTAAAGAGATTTTACATCTTCACTACTTTCTTACTGGTTTTTGAACTGCTTCTATACAACATCTTGGTATGCTTTACGTGATTTCTTACCATTCAGACTTTAGTTATGATTATTACTCACTGAGTTGTAGTACTCACTTTACTTCCTGCACCTTGTGTGCAGATTCAGGTATTTATACACCCGGTAGCGGGTTTTGGCTGATCGGAGGCAGAGTCATCGAAGTTTAGCAATGTAGTTGCTGGCGTTCACAACACTGCTTCTCTCTCTCTTCATTCATTAGTCTGTATTGTACACCCAGACTTTCAGTTGTATTTATACCCTAGTAAATGCTCGTGACTTGTGACACCCCGGTTAAGGCTGTGTCGGGTTGAACTTTCCGCATTGTTAACGATATTTCCGCTATTTAGTATTATTTAAATCATGTTTAGAATATTTTTATGTTGATTAACTACTTTAAAAATTGAGTTGGGTTAAACTGGCTGACCTTGTCTTCATGAGAGGCGCCATCACGATTGGGTTCGGGGTTAGGGTCGTGACAAGTTGGTATCAGAGCCTAGGTTACATAGGTCTTACGAGTCATGAGCAGGTTTTGTTGAGTCTCACGGATCGGTACGGAGACTTCTGTATTTATCCTCGAGAGGCTGCAGAACCTTTAGGAACACTTCACATTCTTGAATTCTAATCGTGCGTCCTTGATTCAGCTTGAAAAGTAACTCTTGAATTCCTTCCACGCGTTCGTATGCGCGCATGAGCGCTCAGTATCAGATGTGCCTCGATGGCTTGTGATTCCCTGATCGAGGGGCGAAATGTGATCTCTGTGAGTTGATGTTGGGCCAGTCTGGAGGACTTGAGGCCGGATCTTTGCCTATAACTTGAGCACCGAGGTGCTGATTGTGTGAGCAAGTATTTTTGCATCCAAGGTGATCATATTAGTTCCTCTACTAGTGGAAGTGATGGATGGATAACTATGTGATGAGTATGGTAGTACCGCGAGATGTATCCACATGATTTGGAAGTGACGAGAAGGTCTGATAGAGGATAGAAGAACTATTAGGTGCTTGAATTCCATCTTGATTCGAGGTATTGCCCCGAGTTATGGGCGTGTGAAGGATCTTTTCATGTTTCCCAGTTGTAAGTGATGTAAATTTCATGTTGCGGTATGAGTTCAGACTCATAAAGACTAAGTGACTTCGTACAGTTTATGACGGTGGAAGGTATACAGAAATGTAAGTTAGAGGCAAAGCAGGTGGGTTGTCTCCTGCGAAATGTTCTGAGGTTGTACGATCCTTATGTGTCTGTTAGAAGATCTCATTTGCGAATGAAAGATATGTGTTGCAATTTAAATTGGGTCGCTTAGAGAGTGGGTGTGACTGTTGCGAGAGTGGAATGCGAGATTTGCAGAAGAGTTAAAATTCTAGATGATCTGTGTTTTCACAGGCTTATAAAAGATTTGAGTTTAATCTCACTATGCTATCATGGCATCAATAGAGTATAATCGTTATGAGTTATTGAGTGTGTGCTGATCTATGGCTTCGAGCCAAGTGGGGGAGCTTGCTATTGATTAGGAGATTGCACGGTTAAGTTCTATGTTGGTTCCAGTTTGAGGCGTGTTGGTGAATCAGTTATGGCTTGCGGAAATTGAGACCGAGGATGGCTCGAGTAAAGGAAAATTTTGACGACGATTATATTATGCTTCATAGGTGTGTGAGAATCACGTGATGTCTTGAGTTGTTATTGGCAAGAATGCTTGGTGCATAGCATAGGAAGTTGCTTGGTTGTATTGGGATGAGGTTACATTCTGCGTTGTCGGAGTGCCAATGAGGCACAAGTTGTTCGGTTAATTTGATCAGACTAATTGCAGTTTGAATAGAGTGAATGACTCTCGAGAATGGTTCTAATGTGTTCAAGATTCTACATGTAGCAATTGGGTATTTTAAAGTTGTATATGTGGTTAGGAACTGAGTTTTTATTTGGAAGATGTCAAGACTTGCGGTACTTTCTACATTAACTATGGGATTCTATATATCAATATTAGGAAGGTAATGGTTCCAGATTCGCAGGAAGTCCCTTCGGGGTAGGTATTTTAAACGTGGTGCTTTTGAAAATATTTAAGAGAGTACTCAACGACTTATGAGCCTTAGATAATGTGGTTTCATGTTTGGTCTCGCGTGGCGAGTCTGGGTTGAGGAATTGTGGCGTTGTAGCAAGAAGAAGTGTCAAGCTAATGGTAGATCAGAGGGAAACTCGAATAGATGTGATAGCGTGGTAGTAGGCCAGATCAGTATGGTAAGGATATGATCAGTTCCTTGGGTGTTTTTGAGGTAACGAGTCTTTGCAGTGTTTCGCGGCAATTCTTTTGGGTTTAGTGACATGCGTAACTCGGTTGAGTTAGAAGGATTCAGTCCTGATGAGTTAGTGTTGTGCAAAAGGAATTCGGGGAGTTCTAGATGGTTTCCACCACAGTTAGAGAGGTATATTTTTCTTTTGGCGTGAGGAGCATGGGATGTATAGTGGTTCTCTTCTAGATGGGATCAATGGGGAGTTCTTGGCTAGTGGAATGCATAGTTGCTTGTGGTTCGGAAGGGATATGAAGTTCTCATGGTTATCCTAGGATGTTACGAGTTATGCGGTATGTTGTGAAGGATTGAGAATCGCGTGTGTAAGGTTGCGGTTCAGTTCTAAAAGGAAGGTCACAACTCTTAGGCGGCCGGCAGTTTCAGATAATTAGAGGAACGAGCTTCAAATAATTAGAGAAAGGGTCTTCAGATAATTAAGTAAATGGTATTGCTAATTTGGGGTGATTTGACGATGGCATATGTTTCAGAAAGGGCAATGTGATTAAGTTGATGATACTTCAGTAGTATTGCGGCATTTTCTTGTTAGACCGACCGCTGATATTCGAGTTTGCTTGGTGGCATAGAGGAATTCTAGATTTTCTCTCATGGAATGATTGGGTATTTGAGGTGTGGTATGTATTCGGACGACGGAATTGGGACCAGATATGTTGATTCATGGGCCATATGGAGTTGGAGACGGGAAGTTCTCATATTCAGGCTATGTGGTGGTTGTGAGTCGTGTGTATCAGCACTGTTTAGTGACTATCGGGATTTGGAGACCCGAGCGAATCTTTTGTTGCTTGGTATGTTATATTTTGGATGTGATATCGGGTTTAGATTGTTTGTCTCTGTGTGGTGTCATTCTGGACTATTGCGCTAAGGCGACGCCGTTGGCCATGCCGGAAATGTCACGGATTGAGTGGCGAGGTTCGACGGATTATTGAGCTTATTAGTAATCTGGGGAGATCTATGAGTTATCTTTCTGTGTTGCGAGATGTTACGATTTTTTGGTTATGGGCACATATGGTGCGGTTCTATTGGGGTTTCATGGTGGAAGTCGAGCAGGAAGAGTGATTGGTTATTGCTCGGTGAATGTCGTATCGGTTATGTCCTTTCGGGTTATTGTGGTGTATGTTATTTACTTCACCATGGGTATGATGATTTGCTTTAGTTCCAGACATCGAATTGTGCGTGGTTGTCTATTTCGAGCACAGTGACTTAAGGTGGTTCATATGGAGCAGTGTTGGATAGGATCGCACATCGCAGCCAAGTTATGTGGAGGTATGACCTTGTAGGTTAGATTTGTGTGTTCTGGTGAACTTGAGGTACAACTCTTTCATTTGAGTCATTTTCATGATTTGTGTATGTTCGGACTGTTGCGTATTGGTGCGTGTATTGTGCAAGTTGTGGCTTAGGCCTATATGGATGTGTCATGTCACCAGAGTAATGTGTTGGATTAGAGGAGATCGTTGGGGATCATTAATAAATACGAACGGATGCGATTTCAGCATGTTAGAAGAATAGTATTGAGCTTCGGTTCAGAAATTTGCTGTGGTATTTGCCAAGGAAGAAGTGGCTTCATGAATGGTTGATCTGGGAAATGGTTATGGCTTATCGTGTGTCTTAGTGATCATTGACAGCATATGAAAGTGTTGGGACGAGACTTTAGTTGTTAAGAGTTTTTCTATCGGTATGCGGATGTTGTGTGCAGCTGTTGTGGTTAGAAGTTATCACTACAGGTGTTGAGTTATGAGGTATATCAGGTGATTGCATTGGAGATAGCATATATGGTTTGTTACAGCTTGTTCGGACTTATTCACAGTATAAATGTGAGATTTTGACCGTGTTGATGATTTTAGAAGAGGAAAAGTGGTTCTATGGTTTATGGACTAGGATGGATTGTGAAATTTCAGTTATATTGTGTTATCAAACCTATGTGAGATAGGGTGTTGGGGATCACCCCCATGTATGTGCATGGTGAGGTTATTCAGCAAATGGTTGGCTTTTGGAACAACTCTGGGCATGTTCGAGGACGAACGTATGTTTAAGTGGGGGAGGATGTAACGACCCGACCGGTCGTTTTGAGCTTTTGCATTTCGCTTGCAAGTTCTCGGACATGACTTGCCCCGTGTGATGCAATATAACTTATGTAAATCGTTGGTGTTGGGTTTCAGGTTAACCGGAATTTAATTTGGAAGAACAATCTCAGTTGAAAGCTTAAAATTTAAAAGGTTTGACCAATATTTGACTTGTTTGTATATGATTTCGGATTGTTATTTTTATGATTTGGTTAGCTCCGTTAGGTGATTTGGGACTTAAAAGCATGATCGGAATGCATTTTGGAAGTTCATGGAAGGTTTAGGCTTGGATTGGCGAAATTGAGATTTCGGCGCTTTCCGGTTGATAGGTGAGATTTTGATATAGGGGTCAGAATAGAATTCCGAGAGTTGCAGTAGTTTCATTGTGTCATTTGGGATGTGTGTGTGCAAAATTTCAGGTCATTCGGACGAGAATTGATAGACTTTTTGATCGAAAGCATAATTTAAGAGTTCTTGGAGTTCTTAGGCTTGAATCCTATGTTAAATTGGTGATTGATGTTGTTGTGAGCGTTCCGAAGTTTTGAACATGTTTGAACGATGTCATGGGATGTGTTGGTACAATTGGTTTGAAGTTCCGGGAGTTCCGGGTAGGTTCCGGGATATTTTAGGTCGAAAATCATAGTTGTAGCAGGTCTAGAAGGGTTGCAGGCCTCAGAACCCACCCGCTCGGTCCGCACAAAAAGAAGTGCGGCCGCGGTAGGTGTTGTGCGGCCCGCACAAAATGTTGTGCGGCCGCGGTGGGGAACTTTTCACTGGTCCTATTTTGGAAGCTCATATCTTTTGATCTACAAGGAATTTGGAGGTGATTCAAAAACAAAAGTTGTATCCCTTTGTGTCTAGTTTCCATAAAGTAAAAGATAATGCAATTTGGATATCTGTAGCCAAAGTTATGGCCAAAATGCTAAAGCCTATCACTGCAAAGGAAAGCTGTGCGGTCGCGGTCGTTTTTGTGCAGACCGCACTAGTTTTGTGCGGACCACGGTCGATTTTGTGCGGTACACGGAGTTGGAAATCTGTGGGATACTCTATAAATACGAGGTTTTGGATTTTATTTGATATTTTGACCTAGAGAGGTCGGATTTTGGCGATTTTTTGACGGTTTTTCAAGAAATTAGCCGGCGTAAGTGATTCTAACTCAAATTTGGTAAGAGTACATGAATCTATCATTGAATTCATCGTTTGTTTTTATTGGTAATCCGCTAGGCAAGCGCCTAGGGCTAGTTTTATATATAACAAAAATAAAAATCAAAATACATTGTCATGATATCCTACAAATTGAAAGGAATATAATTTGAAACTAATAAATATCATATTATCTAAATTGTGCAGATTAATGAATGTTTTTTGCCCAACTTTCTTAATGATGTGCGCTTGCCATAAACGACCAAGATATTCCTTGTCAAGCATGTGTTTCAATTCCAGCTTGCATTTCCTTGTGAAATGTCGTATCAAATGCAAGCCCCAATATGCTTAAAGCAACGTGGTTTGCTTCGAAAGCAATGTCTCTTGCTGGATTGCTTTCCACCCATGTGCATGCCATGTCCAGCATTTCACAAGAAAATAAATTTCACAAGGAAATACCCATGCGCATGCTTTCGTGCATCTCCAGCTTCGATAGAAGCAATTCCAAGTTTCAAAAAACCCATACACGTTCTACCATTTCCATGTCCAGCATGCTCTTCGTTTTCCATGAATTAAGGTTCACGATTCAAGACCCCTTTCGCGTGCTTTTTTGCTGGATATTTTTCCAGCCCATGCGCATGCCATGCGTTCTTTTCTAGTTTCGATAGAATCAATTCCAGGTTTCAGAACTTCATGTACACGCTCTATCATTTCTCGAAATGAGCTAAAGTATTGCATTCTCAAGCATGAAAAGCATCTATGTCCAGCCTGCTACTGACCAGCGTTCCCTTCTATGAGATATCATGCGTGCCTCCCTTTTTATTATATTTTTTAATCCCAAATTGAAGTCCCTGCTGCTGTTGTTCTTCCCTTCCCCGACCAGGAGCATGCTTCACACTTTTCAGAAGAAACCATGTGATGTTGTACCTGCGCGCTAAAGATACCCTCCTCCCTTATGATTTGAATATATTAGTCCTTTAAGTTGACATGCCTCCTGCTATTCCTTTTCTCTTTGCTTCTTATCTCCTGTCCACCTTCACCCTTAGACTTGGACATTGCATCTTATCTTCATTAACCAACCTCCTTCCCTTTTCATCTAGATGCCAGAATTGTTGGCATTCTATTTCTCCATGATCTAAAGCATAATTAGCCAAGTGATCAGCCAACTTGTTGCCCTCTCTATGAATATGAGTAGCTGTGTAATTGCCCCCAGTCATTAGTTGCATTATTTCCTCTACCTGCTCAGATATGATCCATGGTGGTTTCCAGATCCCATCCATAATCTTTTTTAATAACATTGAGTCAGTTTGAAGCCATACATGAGGGTATTGTTGAAATATGCAGAACCTTAGTGCCTCTACCATGGCCTTCGCTTCTGCTACTGTGTTTGTTGTCTCCTCAATCTCCCTTCCTACTGACTTGACTATGTCACCATTTTCATTTCGTATACAGAAACCTATTGAGCTTCTGCCTGGATTCCCCCTCGAAGCCCCATCTGTATTAACCTTTAGCCATCCTGTATTTGGAAGTTCCCACATGACTTTGGTAACCTTAAGTTTTGGAGTGAAATTTTCCATCACAACTAATAGATCTTGCCATTTGTGAGGTACCATGATCATCCCAGGCTTTCTCAGTTTCACCAAAGCCTGAAGATTTGATGAAACTTGATAGATCACCCTGCTTGTTCTCACGCCATCACCATACTTCATACTATTTCTTCTTTTACAAAGTTCCCAGACTATGCATGAGGGGAGTGCTTGCATTATTTGTTTTAGCCTTAAGCACACATTTGCAGTCCAACATTTTGTGATTGCTTGGTGCAATGTAAGTCCCTCCACATCTATTCCTGCCCTCGATAGAAAATACCTCCAAGTTATCTTTGCAGTTTCTGATCTAAAAAACAAGTGCTTAAGAGATTCCTCATCAGGCTGTATACAACACCAACATTTTGATGGCATGCAGTAGCATATCCTTTTCAAGAAATCATCTAAAGGTAGTTTTGCTTTCCACACTTTCCACATGAAAAATGATATTTTAAAAGGAATTCCCTTCACCCAAATCATTCTATAAGCTATTCTTGGTTCGTCTCTTCTTCTCGTATACTCCCATGCTGACTTAACACTGAAATATCCTCTTGTTTCCAGCATCCAACACGGCCTGTCAAGAACCTGCATCTGTGAAGGTGGTTTGATTTTCTCCATAATGTGTACTGCTAAGTCTTCAGGAAGTATTTCATATAGCCTGGCCACATCCCACTCACCATCTAAGGTAACATCATTTACATTATGTACAATATCATCAATGCCAAAGTCCTGAGGAACTAAAAAATATAGTGCCCCAAGACCTGTCCAATTTTCATACCAAAATAGTGAGGATCCCATTTTTGTTTGCCAAAGGATTTGATGTTCAATCAGATCTCTGCATTCCAACATTTTTCTCCAGATGTGAGACCCCCTTTTCCACGGAACAATAACAGGATTTAATTTTTTGCAGTATTTCTGACATACGAAAGCGCTCCATAGGCTCGGTTTTGTTCTGAAATTCCACCACAACTTACTGAATAATGCGTTTTCTACATCATGCAGTGACCTGAAACCTATTCATCCTTCTTCAATTGGCATGCATAAGGTATTCCATGAAGCCCAATGCCTACTAGTTCCTCCTACAGTGCTGCTCCAAAAAAACCGAGCAAACAATTTGTGCAACCTATTTATCACATACTTTGGAGGGTTTACAGCTGAAAGTAGATGCATAGGCATGCTTTGCAATACATGGGATATGAGAACTGCCCTGCCCCTACTGATAATAACTTGCCCTGCCATGATTGCATTTTGTCCATTACCTTAGTAATTAGGGGCTGATAGAATTCCAGCTTTCTCCTTGCATAAAATATCGGACAACCTAGATATATGATAAGGAAATCATTCCTATAAATGCCTGTGATCCTTTCTACCTTGCTGACCACTTCCATGTCTGTTAAATGATGCAGGTACACAGCTGATTTGGTCTTGTTAACAAGCTGCCTAGATGCATTTTCATATTCCTTCAGCACTTGCATAATCAGCATCAGAGATGTTTCATCTAAGGATGAGAAGATAATCATGTCATCTGCATACGCCAAATGATTGATCTTTGGACTCCACTTTGGCATCCCAAATCCACAAAAATACAGGTTAGTATGTAATGCATTGAGTCCCCTAGATAATGCTTCTGCTGCCAATATAAACAAAGTTGGAGAAACAAGATCACCTTGTTTTATTCCCCTTGAGGACTTAAAGAACCCACGCGCTTGACCATTTATTAGAATAGAATACCAATTGTTTGAAAATAATCCAAAGACAATCCCTATCAACCTTTCTGTGAATCCCATCTTTCTTAGTACCTTGGTTAGGAATAGCCAAGATAATCTATCATAAGCTTTGGTCATATCTAGCTTCAGGATGACATTAGGTCTAGCCTTAGTTCTAAGCCTAATGTCAGTCACTATCTCCTGAGTTAAAAGGATGTTTTCTACTATATTCCTTCCCTTAACAAAACCTGCTTGCTCCTCCGATATCAGACTTGAGAGAAATTTCACTAGCCTTTCATGAACCACCCTTGATATAACCTTATTAGAAAAATTACTGAGGCTTATTGGTCTTAAATCAGAAAATGTGGTAACTTCTTTTTTCTTTGGTAGAAGAACTAGGTTTGTGTGTGTTACACACTTGGGAAGCTCATGGACATTGAAAAAGCCCTCACCATGTCGTACAGGTCATCCCCTATTAAGTCCCAACAAGAATGATAAAATTTTCCTGACATACCATCTGGCCCCCCAGCACTATCACCATTAAGTCCAAGTACTGCCACTTTAACCTCCTCTTTTGTTGGTTGCTTAATCAATTCTGCATTCTGCTCAGTGTTAATTAGATTAGGAACATGCTCTAAGATATCAAATGATGAAGTAGCTTCTTCTGTGAACTGTTCCTCGTAGAATTTGATAGCCTCTTCTGCAATTTGTTCTTCTTCTTCAATCCAGGTTCCTCCACTGTTTTGAATTCTGTTAAGCTGAAGTCTCTTCCTTCTACCTCTCACTTGTGCATGGAAGAACTTAGTGTTCCTATCCCCTTCCTTGAACCAAGTCATGCCTACTTTTTGTTGCCAATATTTCTCCTCTAGTGCAAGACTTTTGATCAATTCTGCCTGAACCTTTTGTAGTCTTTCCCTGTTCATTCCTGTAGGATTTGCTTCAAATTCTACTTCATGAACCATCACTACCTCTTCCATACTTGCTATCTTTTGGAAAATATCTCCAAATGTAGCCTTACTCCACAATGAAAGGGCCTTCTTTAATTTTTTTAACATGTGATTAAAAAGAATAAAAGGATTTGCACTGAAATCAGCAGACCAATTCTCTTTCACCACATCTTTAAAAGTTGCATGTTCCACCCAAAAATTCAAGAACTTAAAATGTTTTTTTATAGGTGGATTCTCAATATCACACTTCAAAAACATTGGACTATGATCAGAGCCAGTCTTTGACAAATGTTGCACCTCTATTCCTGGAAATTTTTGTTGGAATTCAACATTGGCCAAACATCTGTCTAGTCTTTTGAATATACAGTCTTCCTCTGCTCTCCCATTCCACCATGTGAATATGCTGCCTTTAAAACCAAGGTCGAATAGATTGCAAGTGTTGATGCAGTGTCGAAAATCATCAATTTCATTCAATGACACAGGTAACCCACCAAATTTTTCTTCTTCGTCCCATATTACATTGAAATCACCTCCTACAAGCCATGGTGCATCCATATCACTTGCCATTGCATATAATGAATCCCATAATTCTATCCTCTCGATTGCATCACATTTTGCGTATATCAATGTTAGGACAAACTCCACATGCGATTCAGTATGAAACAATCTTAATGTTAATTGTTGCACCATATTGTACATAACAGTTACCTCAAATACCTCATCTATAAAAGCCCAGATCTTGTTGGAAATATTTGAAATTGCCTGTGCAAGTCCTATCTTATTTCTGTACCTTTCCAGTTTTTTTGCTTGTTGCTTTGGCTCCATTAATCCTACAAAATCATAGTGATTTTGCCTGTGCATTTTTGTCAACCTTTCAAAGGCCTGCTGTGTGTTGACTGACCTTATATTCCAAATGAGAGCATTCATCACTGATTGCTGGATTTAGTCATCGTTCTCCTTGTGTGCACCCCAGCTTTTGGTGCTGCAAAATTATCTTTTTGTTGCTTCTTCTTACCTTTTGCTGCTGATTTTGCCTTTACCACTTGCGTAGGTGATAAGTCACCTTTCCTTGCAGCAATCATAAGGTGTTGGGTAGTTGATTCTTGGTCCATGTCGTATCCAGATTTACCAATTTCTTCTCCTTCTTCATTGTCTTCCTTCCCTCCTGATGTAGCTCCAAATGCATTATTTTTAGGGTCCAAGGGTTTCTCTTCTCCTCTTTTTAACAACTGCAGCTTGTTTTTCTCTAATGTAACAGTAATATTTTCTATTTCTGTTTTTTGTTTTGGTTGTTTCAACTTCTCTGTTGTGTTATGTTGTGGGTCTTCTTGTGATTTCTGCAGTTGATCATCTTCTGTGCCTCCGGGATCATTTACCTCTGGGCCTCTTCCTTCATAGTTACTAATTTCTGTGACTTCCGCCGTCTGAGAATTATTGATGTGCTCAACATATTCTGCTCCTTCCTTTATTAAATAGTTACCAGTTGTATTGTTTTCATTGGCATGGATCTCTCTATTTACACTTTGCTCATCTTCTTCTTTGTCATTCTCATTAGGTTCCTCATCATCTTGTGCTCCTAGTGGTACTTCGTTCTCTTCTGAATCGTATTCCCTTTGTGCCTCCCATAGCCTGCCTCCACATTCTTGCACTCTTTCTTTAAATGTAGACGATTTTGACCCTTCTGCTATATAATTTGGCTTTTTATTAAGTACCTTGTTCACTAAAATATCTTGTGATGGGATTTCCTTGGATGGTTTATTGATCTTCACTATTCCTTCTCCTGTTTTATCCTTGAAGCTTCTTTCTACCCATTGTGCGGTATCGTTTGTTGCTTTTGATGCCTCCTTTCCATTGACTAGATCATTTGTTGAACTAATCCCGGATGAGTTAAAATGAAAAGCTTGTGCTGCTGGATTTAACTTTCCCTCATTATTGATCATATTTTTTGTTTTTTGCTTTGTAGATGCTTGGTTATAAAGTGCTGATCTGTTTGTTGCTACATTATCTGCCACCATTGCCAATTGATCAATAGGTTCTTCATCCATCCCTTGTAATATTGCAAACTTGTTAGCTACTTGAACATGATCATTATCTTCATTGTCTGCTGCCACCAAATCCTTACCACTGTTGATATGTGCTTCTACTTGTCTCCCTACAGTGCTTGTACTCTCCTTGTTGTTAATGTTTTCAAACTGCTTAGCTGGTTCCATCTCCATTCCATTAGTAGTGATACTAGTATTTTGAATTACTACATTTCTAACTCTGTTGTCCTTCACTTCCTTCCATTGCTCTTTCGCTGTAACATTCACATTACCCACGACCTTTCCACTAGATAACATCATTATAGGCTGTGAGTTCCCTATGTCCTGTTTCTTAGCATTATCTGCTTGGTTATCATTCTCCTTCTCCACATATAGTTCAGGGTGTATCCTCCAGCATTCAAATTGATCATGCCCTTGAAGTTTACAATGTCTGCAGTATTTAGGCAGCATGTCATATTGAATTCTCACCCATTCAGTTCTTGTTGTTCCTATAGCTTCGTTGACTATGTCCATCCTCACCTTTTTAGGCAGATCTCCAAGTAAGTTCACTAGTACCTTCACCCTAGCACAACTAGGTCTAGTTTTATTAATTGTAGCCATGTCTAGATGCATATGTTTACCTACTGCTGAAGCTAGCGAAAATAGGCATTCCTTTACAAAAAAGGTTGGCAATAGACCTGGGAATGAGATCCAAGCCATTGCCTTGGGTGTTTCTTCATCTGCTCTAAACTTTGAGTCATAAATCAACGGCCTAAGCTGATATTGATATCCATCCCTATCCTTTATGTAATGAGTTTTTGATGAGAAATGAAGATAGTCCTGCCTTAATGTCATTCTAATCAAAATATGTCTATCCCTTAGAAATCCAATGTTACATTCACCTTTAATTCCGCATTGAATTGGTATTAACTTACGCAATTGTTGAATTTCTGGGCTGCCATAAGAACATTTACCAACTATTGCATATTGTAGTCCTTCGATGATATCCATCCTTTCTACTTCTGCTTCTGTGAATTGAATAACATGTTCTCCATTCAATATTGTAGGTGTTCGAATAGCAATTGGCTCAACTTCCTGTTGCTCATGCATTCCAGCATTTAAAGTGGAAGGTTTCAGAATTTTAGAGTAATCCATCGGCTGTTTGTTGTTAATTGTGATCCCTGATGTTTGCGCAATGTTTGGAGGAAGTTGTGTAGGCAGCGCAGCCACCAAAAGTGGCTGGCCACCTGCCTGTGTGTCCATTTCAGTTGTAATTCTTTAGCACTCTACTTACATGACAAAGGTGCAGTATGTTTGCAATAAAACGAAATTACTGTAAATTGAATTTGCTTCACACAAACTGTTGTGCTTAACAATAGCGCTGGAATTGTTGAAATTGGATGAAGAACTATGTGTGCTACAATAACTCGTGAAATTGAGATTAAGATCTACAAAAATTGACTATAGATCTGAAGTTGAAACCAATTGGGTATTATTTGTAAGGAAATTATGTATCTTTTGACACCATGTTTGGTTGGTTCCACCACCGGATTCCAGAGTTATGACTGGAAAATGATGACAAAATTACTGTTCATAGATTTTTCTAGAGAGAAGGCAGAGAGAAGAAGTGAATTCATCATTTAATTCGTGACTTGAGATGGAATTTGGGAAGAAAATTGTGAAATCTTTCAAAATGTAGAATGATGATTTGAGGACCAAATGGTATCGGAATTGGATAATTTTCGTATGGTTAGACTCATGAGAGTATAAGGATTCTAGTTTTGTGAATTTTGTCAAATTTCGAGACATGGGCCCGGGGCTCGGGTTTTGGTAATTTCGGGAATCGCGTCCTTTGTTGATTGTTTTTGCTTGGGCTTTGTTCCCTTAGCATATTGTGACGTATTCGTTCTGATTTTGGATAGATTCGACGCGCGTAAAGGCCAATTCGAGGGGCAAAGGCATCGCGAGCTAGAGATTTAGCCGGTTCGAGATGAGTAATGATTGTAAATGATGCTCTGAGGGTTTGAAACCCCAGATTGCACATCGTAGTGCTATATTGAGGTGAGGCACATGTTTGATGACGAGCGTGGGGTTGTGTATTATTGGGGATTGTGACTTGGTCTGTCCCGACTGATGATTTTACCGCGTATTTGACTGAAACTTATATGTTATCATCATGATTTGGGTTGATTGCCATATTTGGGCTTCATGCCAACTATTTGAACCCTTCGAGGATTTTTATTACTATTTCCTCACTGTTTTGACTTATTAATTAAACTTAGTTATGTTATTTTCCACTGTTACTCAGCCATTTTTACTCCGTTTTGAGACTTAAATGATATTTTAAATGATGTTTTGGGCTGAGAAATAATGTTTTACTAATGCTCGATGGGCTTGTGAGTATTTTTGACTGAGTAAGGCCGAGGGCTTAGTTGTGAGGAAACACTGATGCTGATTTGAGGTCGATGGGCTGAGATATGTACGCCACAAGGTGGCTTGTTGATATTGTTTATGAGGCCGAGGGCCTGAGATATATACGCCATGAGGTGGCTTGACTGATATGAGGCCGAGGGCCTAGATTTGATGCCACGAGATGGCTTGATATTGCGCTTGGGCTGTAAGGGGCCCCTCCCGGAGTCTGTACACCCTCAGTGAGCGCGAGTACCCATTGTGATGTGAGATATATCCCGAGGGGCTGATATTGTTCTATGTGATAGCCCGAGGGGCTGATATTATTCTATGTGATAGCCTGAGGGCTGATATTGTTCTATGTGATTGCCCGAGGGGCTGGTACCATTCTATGTGATTTCCCGAGGGGCTAGTATTATTCTAAGATATTGCCCGAGGGGCAGAGTTGTTGACATTGAGCCCCAGGGGCGAACCTTTATGTGTTTATCTTTCATATTTACCTATCATTTACCTGTTAAACTATGTTATTTGTGCCCGAGGGGCGGATTTCTGTACTTATCTGCATTAACTGTTTTGCATTCATTTGCGTACTGTTGAAAAAGCCATTTTCAAAGAAGTTTAAACTGAGCTAAGATGTTTAAAGAGATTTTACGGCTTCACTGCTTTCTTACTGGTTTTTGAACTGCTTCTATACAGCATCTTGGTATGCTTTACGTGATTTCTTACCATTCAGACTTTAGTTATGATTATTACTTACTGAGTTAGAGTACTTACTTTACTTCCCGCTCCTTGTGCACAGATTCAGGTATTTATATACCCGGTAACGGGTTTTGGCTGATCAGAGGCAGAGTCATCGGAGTTTAGCAAGGTAGCTGCTGGCGTTCACATCACTGCTTCTCTCTCTCTCTCTCTCTCTCTCTCTCTCTCTTCATTCATTAGTCTGTATTTGTACACCCAGACTTTCAATTGTATTTATACCCTAGTAGATGCTCGTGACTTGTGACACCCCGGTTAGGGCTGTGTCGGGTTGAACTTTCCGCATTGTTAACGATATTTCCGCTATTTAGTATTATTTAAATCATGTTCAGACTATTTTTATGTTGATTAACTGCTTTAAAAGTTGAATTGGGTTGAACTGGCTGGCGTTGTCTTCACGAGAGACGCCATCACGATCGGGTTAGGGGTTAGGGTCGTGACATCAAAATACTGTAATTGCAGTCTCTCAGGGAAGTGGAACAGATGTTGTAACAGGAGGTACAGAAGTTGAAGCTATTTTTCGTGATATTGAACAAGGAAAAATAATTTTGGATTCACCTGAAGTGGAATAACGTATTCCTATAGTAAACGTGAATGCACCATCTGGACCAAAGGAAAGGGAACCTGAGTGTGTACTGGTCTAGCAACTCTTTCTGATACATGCATGCAAGAAAGTAAATGTAATTTGGAAGGAATTGAAAGGGTGTTGAATGAAGAAGCACCTCTTGTTGTTCATGAAATTATTGAAAAGATTCAGCAGGTTAGTGTGCGCAGTTTTATTGTTTTATTTAACAGTTGTAAAATGTTATAATGGACGTTAATCTTTCCATTTCTTTTTTGTTTATTTGAAGCAAGGGAAAATTGTATACTAGAAAAATATAGAGGAAATCTGTGGATTCGTGCCCGAATTTTAATATTTTTACTCAACCAAGTCAACAAGTTGTAATATAATGGATGATGAACCTACCAACATTAGTGCTGTTGTTGATCGCGACCCTGCTGAACAATCTGTTGTTGTTGTTGTTATGCAGAAAAATGATTCAGATAAAAAGATTGTTTTATATTCAAGTGTGGATGAGGGAGTTTATGTTTCTCCTATTAAAATTGCTAAGCATGTTGCTCATTTGAATGATTATTCTGATCTGCAGCCCACATTGAAATCTAAAATAAAAAGTATAAAAGAGGTAGAAGGTGAAAATAAAAATCTAAAAGTTGCTTCCTATAAAGGAAAAGAAGTTCCAGAAAAAGTAGAAGAATTGCTTGGTAGAGGAAAAAGAATTCGTAATGCCTGTTGGCATTTAAAATCTCCATATAAGGGAACAAGTAAAGGTATGAATTGGAGTTTGAAATATATTCGAAGATGTTGCTGGCATTATCGGAAAACAATCAAATCTTCTGAGGATAATTTTGAAGCATATTTAAAAGATAACAAGAGAATAGGTCGTCTACCAAAGTGAGTTTTGCTATTCGGCTTATTGTATTTTTATTTCATATATATGTTATTAACAAATCTCTTTTATTTTGTTTTTCATATTTGTTCTGTCTTTGTTTTTTGAGAGGAGTAACTGATACTTACAAAGAAGATCATGTACTGAAAGCAAAGTCATATGAACTTTACAATGAGAAAATTCAGTCAGGAATGTTCTTTAAAGAGATTGCAGATGATAACTTTACTTTTACTGATGCAGTATGTACATATCTTTTATCTTGTTAGATCATGATTTTATTATATACATCTTGTTAACTCATGATTTTATTTTGTTTTATATTTGACATATATATATTTTTAATATTCAGCATATAGATGTTTTATTGTATTATCTGAGGAAGAAGCATATATATCACATCAATGAGTATCCATTTGCTTCAACAACAACAAATGTGGACTTTAACGACACTTTGAAATTTGCATATAAGGACTAGAATGTTCATCTAGAAGACTGGAATGAATTTGAATTTTGGAATGACCCTTCTGGATTGAGATTTGGGCTTTGTCAGTACATATTGGGTGAAAATCGTAAATGTGGTATTCCATGGTCATCTGTTCAAAAAGTTTTCTGTCCAATTCGACTTCCTGCAACATTGGTAAATGGTGAAATTCCATTAGATTCTTGCACTCATTATTTTCTGGCAGTATTAAACTTGAATAAGAAGACCATAGATGTATATGATTCGGTGTACAAGGGAGATGAGTATGATATTATAAAGGAGCAGCGTATTGCTTATCAGCATTTTATTCCTGTGATTTTGGAGCGTTTTGGATTTGGCGACTTGCATCCTACATTTGGGTATGTGTATGAACCATTTGTGGTTAGCTGGAAAGAATCACCAAAACAGATAGGAAACAAAAATTGTGGTGCATTTCTTGTAAGGTATGTTGATATGTTGATGCAAGGTCAAGATGTTATGAAATTTGTGCCCAATACAATCAAATATTATCGTGAGTATCTTAGTTTTAGTCTATGGGGACATGCAGATTGGAAACACAAATCAGGGTATTCAACTCCTCCAGAGATGGTTGCTGATGATTATGGAGAGAATGGAAATAACTTTTGTAAATATCCTTTAGCATTTGGTAATTCTCCAGTGTAAATAACTTGATAAAATAGTTTTGCTTCCTGTATATTATGTTGGATATCTATTACTTTTGCTTCCTTTTACATTAAAATGGAAATAACTTTTGTAAAGCATATTATCCTGTAATTTATACTAGAGATTTACTGTCCAGTTTTATTTAATGGAATTCAAGCTATTTATTATTGAAAGAAATATCAATGCATTCGAGTTTATATTTTTTATGGTGTGTTTTAATATATATTACTATAATTAAATAATTTAATATTTTGTTTCTTGTATATTACACTGGAGATATATATTGTTAAACCACTATGTTCCGTATTTAATACTGGACGTGAAAAATACAGAATTGTTTACGCTAATTTTGACCATAATTGGTTACTCCCTATAAAAATTATGGAAATCCTGCTTATGGAGGGATATACGGCAGTATATTATAATGGAGAAATGAAAAATAGTGAAAACTTGGTATCTAGAACAATTTACTAGAATTAAATAATTTAATATATTTATTTCCTGTAGATTATGCTGGAGGTATACATTGTTAAACCAAAATGTCCTATATTTAATACTGGACGTGAATAATCCAAAATTTTATACCCTAAATTCGACCAATTTGGTTACTCCCTATAAAATATGCTGGAAATGCTACTTATGAAGGGATATAAGCCAATATATTATAATGGAGAAATGGAAAATAGTGGAAACGTGGTATCTACAATAATTTTATGGAATTAAATAATTTAATATTTTGTTTCCTGGATATTATACTGGAGGTATATATTGTTCAAACATAATGTCCAGTATTTAATACTGGACGTGAAAAATACATAATTTTTTACGCTAAATTTGACCAATTTTTGTTACTCCCTATAAAAAAATGCCGGAAATGCTACTTATGGAGGGATATAAGCCAGTGTATTATAATGGAGAAGTGGAAAATAGTGTAAACTTGACATCTTGAACAAATTACTGGAATTAAATAATTTAATATATTTATTTCCTGTATATTACACTGTACGTATACATTGTTAAACCATAATGTCCTGTATTTAATATTGGACGTGAATAATCTGGAATTTTTTACGCTAAATTCGACCAATTTTGATTAATCCGTATGAAATATGCTGGAAATGCTACTTATGAAGGGATATAAACCAGTATATTATAATGGAGAAATGGAAAATAGTGGAAACGTGGTATCTAGAATAATTTTCTGGAATTAAATAATTTAGTATTTTGTTTCCTGGATATTATACTGGAGGTATATATTGTTCAAACGTAATGTCCAGTATTTAATACTGAACGTGAAAAATACAAAATTTTTACGCTAAATTTGACCAATTTTAGTTACTCCCTATAAAAAATGCCGGAAATGCTACTTATGGAGGGATATAATCCAGTGTATTATAATGGATAAGTGAAAAATAGTGTAAACTTGGCATCTAGAACAATTTATTGGAATTAAATAATTTAATATATTTATTTCTTGTATATTACACTGGACGTATACGTTGTTTAAACCATAATGTCTTGTATTTAATACTGAACGTGAATAATCCGGAATATTTTACCCTAAATTCGACCAATTTTGGTTACTCCCTATAAAATATGTTGGAAATGCTACTTATGACGGGATATAAACCAGTATACTATAACAGGGAAGTGTAAAACATATTTTTTTATATTTTATGGTGTATTTTAATATATATTTTTTATATATTAAAATATATATAAACATAAGTTTATATTTTTATGGTGTATTTTAATATATATTACGTTAGATTTCATATATGCAACTTGGTATCTAGAAAAATTTACTCAAATTAAATAAATTAATATTTTGTTTCCTGTATATTACACTAGAGTTATATATTGTTAAACTACTATGTCCCGTATTTAATACTGGACTTGAAAAATACAGAATTGTTTACGCTAAATTTGACCAATTTTGGATACTCCCTATAAAAAATGCTGGAAATGCTACTTATAGCAAGGGATATAAGCCAGTATATTATAATGGAGAAGTGAAAAATAGTGGAAACTTGGTATCTAGAACAATTTAGTGGAATTAAATAATTTTATATATTTATTTCCTTTAGATGATACTGGACGTATACATTGTTAAAACATAATGTCCTGTATTTAATACTGGACTGTAACGACCCGATCGGTCCTTTTGAGCTTTTGCATTTCGCTCTCCAGTTCTCGGGCATAACTTGCCCCGTGTGATGCAATATGACTTATGTAAATCGTTCGTGTTGGGTTTCAAGTTAATCAGAATTTAATTTGGAAGAACAGTCTCAGTTGAAAGCTTAAAATTTGAAAGATTTGACCAATATTTGACTTGTTTGTATATGATTTCGGATTGAAATTTTTATGATTTGGTTAGCTCCGTTAGTGATTTGGGACTTAGGAGCGTGATCGGAATGCATTTTGGAAGTCTGTGGAAGGTTTAAGCTTGGATTGGCGATATTGAGATTTCAGCGCTTTCCGGTTGATAGGTGAGATTTTGATATAGGGGCCGGAATGGAATTCCAAGAGTTACAGTAGTTTCATTGTGTCATTTGGGATGTGTGTGTGCAAAATTACAGGTCATTCGGACAAGAATTGATAAACCTTTTGATCGAAAGCATAATTTAAGAGTTCTTGGAGTTCTTAGGCTTGAATCCTATGTTAAATTGGTGATTGATGTTGTTGCGAGTATTATGAAGCTTTGAACAAGTTTGAACGATGTCATGGGATGTGTTGGTACAATTGGTTTGAAGTTCCGGGAGTTCCGGGTAGGTTCCGGGATGTTTTAGGCCGAAAATCATAGCTGTAGCAGGTCCAGAAGGGTTGCAGGCCTCGGAATCCACCCGCGTAGTCCGCACAAAAAGAAGTGCAGCCGCGGTATGTGCTGTGCAGACCGCACAAAAAGAAGTGCGGTCGCGGTAGGTACTGTGCGGACTGCACAAAATACTGTGCGGCCGCGGTGGAGAACTTTTTACTGGTCCTACTTCGGAAGCTCATATCTTTTGATCTACAAGGAATTTTGAGATGATTCAAAAACAAAAGTTGTAGCCCTTTGGACATATGTAGTGAAAGTTATGACCAAAATACTAAAGCCTGTCACTGTAGAGGAAAGTTGTGCGGCCGCGTTCGTTTTTGTGCTGACCGCACTGGTTTTGTGCGGACCGCGGTCGATTTTGTGCGGTCCACGGAGGTGAAAATCTGTGGGGTACTCTATAAATGCGAGGTTTTGGGTTTTATTTGATATTTTGAACTAGATAGCTCGGATTTTGGCTATTTTTCGAATGTTTTTCAAGAAATTCATCGGGGTAAGTGATTTTAACTCAGATTTGGCTAGAGTACATGAATCTATCATTGAATTCATCATTTAATTCGTGACTTGGGATGGAATTTGGGAAGAAAATTGTGAAATCTTTCTAAAATGTAGAATGATGATTTGAAGGACCAAATGATATCAGAATTGGATAATTTTCGTATGGTTAGACTCGTGAGAGTATAAGGATTCTAGTTTTATAAATTTTGTCAAATTCAGAGATGTGGGTCCGGGGCTCAAGTTTTAGTAATTTCTGGAATCACGCTCTTTGTTGATTGTTTTCGCTTGGGCTTTGGTCCCTTAGCATATTGTGACCTATTCGTTCTGAATTTGGATAGATTCGACGCACGTGGAGGCTAATTCGAGGGGCAAAGGCGTCGCGAGCTAGAGATTTAGCCGGTTCGAGGTGAGTAATGATTGTAAATGATGCTCTGACGGTCTGTATCCCCGGATTGCATATCGTAGTGCTATATTAAAGTGAGACACACGCTTGATGACGAGCGTGAGATCGTGTATTATTGGGGATTGTGACTTGGTCCATCTCGACTGATGATTTTACCGCGTATTTGACTGAAACTTATATGTTATCATCATGATTTGGGCTGATTGCCATTTTTGGGCTTCGTGCCAACTATTTGAACCCTTCGGGGATTTTTATTACTATTTCCTCATTGTTTTGACTTATTAATTGAACTCAGTCATGTTATTTTCCACTGTTATACTACTCAGCCATTTTTACTCCGTTTTGAGACTTAAATGATATTTTAAATGATGTTTTGGGCTGAGAAATACTATTTCACTAATGCCCGAAGGGCTTGTGAGTATTTCTGACTGAGTAAGGCTGAGGGCCTAGTTGTGAGGAAACACTGATGCTGATTTGAGGCCGAGGGCCTGAGATATGTACGCCACGAGGTGGCTTGTTGATATTGTTTATGAGGACGAGGGCCTGAGATATATACTCCATGAGGTGGCTTGACTGATATGAGGCCGAGGACCTAGATTTGATGCCACGAGATGGCTTGATATTGCGCTTGGGCCGTAAGGGGGCCCTCCCGGAGTTTGTACACCCCTAGTGAGCGCGGGTACCCATTGTGATGTGAGATATAGCCCGAGGGGCTGAAATTGTTCTATATGATAGCCCGAGGGGCTGATATTGTTCTATCTGATAGCCCGAGGGGCTGATATTGTTCTATGTGATTGCCCGAGGGGCTGGTACCGTTCTATGTGATTGCCCGAGGGGCCGGTATTGTTCTGAGATATTGCCCAAGGGGTAGAGTTGTTGACATTGAGCCCGAGGGGCGAACTTTTATGTGTTTATCTTTCATATTTACTGTCATTTACCTATTAAACTATGTTTTTTGTGCCCGAGGGGCAGATTTCTGTGCTTATCTGCACTAACTGTTTTACATTCATTTGCGTACTGTTGAAAAAGCCATTTTCAAAGAAGTTTAAATTGAGCTAAGATGTTTAAAAAAATTCTACATCTTCACTACTTTCTTATTGGTTTTTGAACTGCTTCTATACAGCATCTTGGTATGCTTTACGTGATTTCTTATCATGCAGACTTTAGTTATGATTATTACTCACTGAGTTGTAGTACTCACTTTACTCCCTGCACCTTGTGTGCAGATTCAGGTATTTATACACCTGGTAGCGGGTTTTGGTTGATCGGAGGCAGAGTTATCGGAGTTTAGCAAGGTAGTTGCTGGCGTTCGCAACACTGCTTCTCTCTCTCTTCATTCATTAGTCTGTATTGTACGCCCAGACTTTCAGTTGTATTTATACCCTAGTAAATGCTCGTGACTTGTGACACCCCGATTAGGGCTGTGTCGGGTTGAACTTTCCGCATTGTTAACGATATTTCTGCTATTTAGTATTGTTTAAATCATGTTCAGAATATTTTTATGTTGATTAACTGCTTTAAAAATTGAGTTGGGTTGAACTGGCTGGCCTTGTCTTCATGAGAGGCGCCATCACGATCGGGTTCGGGGTTAGGGTCGTGAAAAGTTGGTATCAGAGCCTATGTTACATAGGTCTTACGAGTCATGAGCAGGTTTAGTAGAGTCTCACAGATCGGTACGGAGACTTCTGTATTTATCCTCGAGAGGCTGCACAATCTTTAGGAAAACTTCACATTCTTGAATTCTAATCGTGCGTCCTTGATTCAGCTTGAAAAGTAACTCTTGAATTCCTTCCACGCGTTCGTATGCGCGCATGAGCGCTCAGTATCTGATGTGCCTCGATGGCTTGTGATTCCCTGATCGAGGGGCGAGATGTGATCTCTGTGAGTTGATGTTGGTCCAGTTTGGAGGACTTGAGGTCGGATCTTTGCCTATAGCTTGAGCACCAAGGTGCTGATTGTGTGAGCAAGTATTTTTGAATGTATATGTTCGGTATTGTCCCTACTAGTGGAAGTGATGGATGGATAACTATGTGATGAGTATGGTAGTACCGCGAGATGTATCCACATGATTTGGAAGTGACGAGAAGGTCTGATAGAGGATAGAAGAACTATTAGGTGCTTGAATTCCATCTTGATTCGAGGTATTGCCCCGAGTTATGGTTGTGTGAAGGATCTTTTCATGTTTCCCAGTTGTGAGTGAAGTAAATTTCATGTTGCGGTATGAGTTCGACTCAGGAAGACTAAGTGACTGCATACAGTTTATGACGGTGGAAGGTATACAAAAATGTTAGTTAGAGGCAAAACAGGTGGGTTGTCTCCTGCGAAATGTTCTGAGGTTGTACAATCCTTATGTGTCTGTTAGAAGATCTCATTTGCGAGTGAAGGATATGTGTTGCAATTTAAATTGGGTTGCTTAGAGAGTGGGTGTAACTATTGCGAGAGTGGAATGCGAGATTTGCAGAAGAGTTAAAATTCTAGATGATCTGTGTTTTCACAGGCTTATAAAAGATTTGAGTTTAATCTCACTATGGTATCATGGCATCAATAGAGTATAATCGTTATGAGTTATTGAGTGTGTGCTGATCAATGGCTTCGAGCCAAGTGGGGGAGCCTGCTATTGATTAGGCGATTGCACGGTTAAGTTCTAGGTTGGTTCCAGTTTGAGGCGTGCTGGTGAATCAGTTATGGCTTGTGAAAATTGAGACCGAGGATGGCTCGAGTAAAGGAAAATTTTGACGAAGATTATATTATGCTTCATAGGTGTGTGAGAATCACGTGATGTCTTGAGTTGTTATTGGCAAGAATGCTCGGTGCATAGCATAGGAAGTTTCTTGGTTGTATTGGGATGAGGTTACATTCTCCGTTGTCGGAGTGCCAATGAGGCACGAGTTGTTCGGTTCATTTGATCAGACTAATTGCAGTTTGAATAGAGTGAATGACTCTCGAGAATGGTTCTAATGTATTCAAGATTCTACATGTAGCAATTGGGTATTTCAAAGTTGTATATGTGGTTAGGAACTGAGTTTTCATTTGGAAGATGTCAAGACTTGTGGTACTTTCTACATTAACTATGGGATTCTATATATCAGTATTAGGAAGGTAATAGTTCCATATTCGCAGGAAGTCCCTTCGGGGTAGGTATTTTAAACGTGGTGCTTTTAAAAATATTTAAGAGAGTACTCAGCGGTTTATGAGCCTTAGACAGTGTGGTTTCATGTTTGGGTCTCGCGTGGTGAGTCAGGGTTGAGGAATTGTGGCGTTGTAGCAAGAAGAAGTGTCAAGCCAATGGTAGATCATAGGGAAACTCGAATAGATGTGTTAGAGTGGTAGTAGGCCAGATCGGTATGGTAAGGATATGATTAGTTCCTTGGGTGTTTTCGAGGTAAGAGTCTCTGCAGGTGTTTTGCGGCAATTCTTTTAGGTTTTGGTGACATGCGTAGCTCGGTTGAGTTAGAAGGATTCAGTCCTGACGAGGTAGTGTTGTGCAAAAGGAATTCGGGGAGTTCTAGATGGTTTCCACCACAGTTAGAGAGGTATATTTTTCCTATTGGCGTGAGGAACATAGGAAGTATAGTGGTTCTCTTCTAGATGGGATCAATGGGGAGTTCTTGGCTAGTGGAATGCATAGTTGCTTATGGTTCAGAAGGGATATGAAGTTCTCATGGTTATCCTAGGATGGTACGGGTTATGCGGTATGTTTTGAAGGATTGAGAATCGCGTGTGTAAGGTTGCGGTTCGGTTCTAAAAGGAAGGTCACAACTCTTAGGCGGCAGGCAATTTCAGATAATTAGAGGAACGAGCTTCAGATAATTAGAGAAAGGGTCTTCGGATGATTAAGGAAATGGTATTGCTAATTTGGGGTGATTTGACGAGGGCATATGTTTCAGAAAGGGCAATGTGATTAAGTTGATGATACTTCGGTAGTATTGCGGCATTTTCTTGTTAGATCGACTGCTGATATTCGAGTTTGCTTGGTGGCATAGAGGAATTCTAGATTTTCTCTCGTGGAATAATTGGGTATTTGAGGTGTGGTATGTATTCAGACGACGGAATTGGGACCAGATATGTTGATTCATGGGCCATATGGAGTTGGAGACGGGAAGTTCTCACATTCAGGCTGTTGTGAGTCGTGTGTATCGGCACTGTTTAGTGACTATTGGTATTTGGAGACCCGAGCGGATCTTTTGTTTCTTGGTATGTTATATTTTGGATGTGATATTGGGTTCAGATTGTTTATCTCTGTGTGGTGTCATTCTGGACTATTGCGCTAAGGCGACGCCGTTGGCCATGCCGGAAATGTCACAGATTGAGTGGCGAGGTTCGACGAATTATGTCCTAGTGGAGTTGTTTTATATTTCGAAGACCCAGCGGGCAACTGGGAAGGATTGTTTTTCTTAGTTGGGTTTTTTTCTGATAGATGTCAGTGCAGAGGCTCCTACCATTGATTTAGTTCCGGTGGTGAGGGACTTTTTGGATTTGTTTCTTGTGGCCGGGCATGTCGTCGGGCAAGGTTGTTGATTTCGGTATTGATTTGATGCCAGGCACTATATCGTATGGTACTGATAGAGTTAAAGGAGTTGAAGAGCAACTCCAGGATTTTTGTGATAAGGAGCTCGTTGGCAGGCCAATGTGGATGCGTGTTCTAATTTGAGCCGGCTTGGTTGGCTCTGAATTGTACTGTTGAGGGGTATGTTGATTTGATTGTTATTGAGCTTATTAGTAATCTGGGGAGATCCATGAGTTACCTTTCTTTGTTGCGAGATGTTACGATTTGTTGGTTATGGGCACATATGGTGCGGTTCTATTGGGGTTTCATGGTGGAAGTCGAGTGGGAAGAGTGATTGGGTATTGCTCGGTGAATGTCGTATCGGTTATGTCCTTTCGGGTTATTGTGGTGTATGTTATTTGTTTCACCGTGGGTATGATTATTTTCTTTGGTTCTAGACATCGAATTGTGCGTGGTTGTCGATTTCGAGCATAGTGACTTAAGGTGGTTCATGTGGAGCAGTGTTGGATATGATCGCACATCGCAGCGAAGTTATGTGGAGGTATGACCTTGCAGGTTAGATTCGTGTGTTCTGTTCCTATGATGTGAGACGAGTTCTCAGTCTTGTGTTGTGGTGGTACTGGTGAACTTGAGGTACAACTCTTTCATTTGAGTCATTTTCATGATTTGAGTATGTTCGGACTATTGCGTATTGGTGCGTGTATTGTGCAAGTTGTGGCTTAGGCCTGTATGGATGTGTCATGTCACCAGAGTAATGTGTTGGATTAGAGGAGATCGTTGGGGATCATTAATAAATACGAACGGATGCGATTTCAGCATGTTGGAAGGATAGTATTGAGCTTCGATTCAGAAATTGGTTGTGGTATTTGCCAAGGAAAAAGTGGCTTCATGAATGGTTGATTTGGAAAATGGTTATGGCATACCACGTGTCTTAGTGATCATTGGCAGCATATGAAAGTGTTGGGATGAGACTTTAGTTAATAAGAGTTTTTTTTATCGGTATGCGGATGTTGTGTGCAGCTGCTGTGGTTAGAAGTTATCACTACAGATGTTGAGTTATGTGGTATATCAGGTGATTGCACCATAGATAGCATATATGGTTTGTTACAGCTTGTTCGGACTTATTCACAGTATAAATGTGAGATTCTGATCGTGTTGATGATTTTAGAAGAGGAAATGTGGTTCTATGGTTTATGGACTAGGGTGGATTGTGAAATTTCAGTTATATTGTGTTATCGAACCTATGTGAAATAGGGTGATGTGGGATCACCCCCGGGTATGTGCATAGTGAGGTTATTCAGCAATTGGTTGGCTTTTGGAACAACTCTAGGCACGTTCGAGGACGAACGTATGTTTAAGTGAGGGAGGATGTAATGACCCGACCGGTCGTTTTGAGCTTTTGCATTTCGCTTGCCAGTTCTCGGGCATGACTTGCCCTGTGTGATGCAATATAACTTATGTAAATCATTGGTGTTAGGTTTCAAGTTAATCAGAATTTAATTTGGAAGAACCGTCTCAGTTGAAAGCTTAAAATTTGAAAGGTTTGACCAATATTTGACTTGTTTGTATATGAACTCGTATTGAAATTTTTATGATTTGGTTAGCTCCGTTAGGTGATTTGGAATATAGGAGCGTGATCGGAATGCATTTTGGAAGTCCGTGGAAGGTTTAGGCTTGGATTGTCGAAATTGAGATTTCGGCGCTTTCCGGTTGATAGGTGAGATTTTGATATAAGGGTCGGAATGAAATTCCGAGAGTTGCAGTAGTTTCATTGTGTCATTTGGAATGTGTGCGCGCAAAATTTCAGGTTATTCGGACGAGAATTGATAGACTTTTTGATCGAAAACATAATTTAAGAGTTCTTGGAGTTTTTAGGCTTGAACCCTATGTTAAATTGGTGATTGATGTTGTTATGAGCGTGTCGAAGTTTTGAACAAGTTTGAACGATGTCATGGGATGTGTTGGTACAATTGGTTTGAAGTTCCGAGAGTTCCGGGTAGGTTCAGGGATGTTTTAGGCCAAAAATCATAGTTGTAGCAGGTCCAGAAGGGTTGCAGGCCTCAGAACCCACCCGCACGGTCTGCACAAAAAGAAGTGCGGCCACGGTATGTGTTGTGCGGACCGCACAAAAAGAAGTGCGGACGCGGTAGGTGCTGTGTGGACCGCACAAAATTTTGTGCGGCCGCGGTGGAGAACTTTTCACTGGTCCTACTTCGGAAGCTCATATTTTTTTATTTACAAGGAATGTTGAGATGATTCAAAAGCGAAAGTTGTAGCCCTTTGTATCTAGTTTTGCAAAAAGGTAAAGATATCACAATTTGGACATCTGTAGCGAAAGTTATGGCAAAAATACTAAAGCCTGTCACTGCAAAGGAAAGTTGTGTGGGCGCAGTCGTTTTTGTACAGACCGCGCTAGTTTTATGCGGACCGCGGTCGATTTTGTGCGGTCCGCGAAGGTGGAAATCTGTGGGGTACTCTATAAATACGAGGTTTTGGTTTTTATTTGATATTTTGACCTAGAGAGCTCGGATTTTGGCGATTTTTTGAAGGTTTTTCAAGAAATTCATCGGGGCAAGTGATTCTAACTCAGATTTGGCTAGAGTACATGAATCTATAATTGAATTCATCATTTAATTCGTGACATGGGTTGGAATTTGGGAAGAAAATTGTGAAATCTTTCAAAAATGTAAAATGATGATTTGAAGGACCAAATGGTATCGGAATTGGATAATTTTCGTATGGTTAGACTCGTGAGAGTATAAGGATTCTAGTTTTGTGAATTTTTCAAATTTCGAGACATGGGCCCGAGGCTCGGGTTTTGGTAATTTTGGGAATTGCGCCCTTTGTTGATTGTTTTCGCTTGGGCTTTGTTCCCTTAGCATATTGTGACGTATTCGTTCTGATTTTGGATAGATTCGATGTGCGTGGAGGCCAATTCGAGGGGTAAAGGCGCCGCGAGCTAGAGATTTAGCCGGTTCGAGGTGAGTAATGATTGTAAATGATGCTCTGAGAGTTTGAAACCCCGGATTGCACATTGTAGTGCTATATTGAGGTGAGCACACGCTTGATGACAAGCGTGGGGTCGTGTATTATTGGGAATTGTGACTTGGTCCATCCCGACTGATGATTTTACCGCGTATTTGACTGAAACTTATATGTTATCATAATGATTTGGGTTGATTGCCATTTTGGGATTCGTGGCAACTATTTGAACCCTTCGGGGATTTTTATTACTATTTCCTCACTGTTTTGGCTTATTAATTGAACTCAGTCATGTTAATTTCCAATGTTTTACTACTCAGCCATTTTTACTCCGTTTTGAGACTTAAATGATATTTTAAATGATGTTTTGGGTTGAGAAGTACTGTTTTACTAATGCCCGAGGGGCTGGTGAGTATTTTTGGCTGAGTAAGGCCGAGGGACTAGTTGTGGGGAAACACTGATGCTGATTTGAGGCCGAGGGCCTGAGATATGTACGCCACGAGGTGGCTTGTTGATATTGTTTATGAGGTCGAGGGCCTGAGATATATACGCCACGATGTGGCTTGACTGATATGAGGTCGAGGGCCTAGATTTGATGCCACTAGATGGATTGATATTACGTTTGGACCGTAAGGGGCTCCTCCCGGAGTCTGTACACCCCTAGTGAGTGCGGGTACCCATTGTGATGTGAGATATAACCCAAGGGGCTGATATTGTTCTATATGATAGCCCGAGGGGCTGATATTGTTCAATGTGATAGCCCGAGGGGCTGATATTGTTCTATGTGATTGCCTGAGGGGTTGGTACCGTTCTATGTGATTGCCCGAGGGGTTTGTATTATTCTGAGATATTGCCCGAGGGGCAGAGTTGTTGACATTGAGTCCGAGGGGCGAACCTTTATGTGTTTATCTTTCATATTTACCTATTATTTACATGTTAAACTATGTTATTTGTGCCCGAGGGGCGGATTTTTGTGCTTATCTGCACTAACTATTTTGTATTCATTTGCGTACTGTTGAAAAAGCCATTTTCAAAGAAGTTTAAACTAAGCTAAGATGTTTAAAGAGATTTTATAGCTTCACTGCTTTCTTACTGGTTTTTGAACTGCTTCTATACAACATCTTGGTATGCTTTACGTGATTTCTTACCATTCAGACTTTAGTTATGATTATTACTCACTGAGTTGGAGTACTCACTTTACTTCCTGCACCTTGTGTGCAGATTCAGGTATTTATACACCCGATAGCGGGTTTTGGCTGATCAGAGGCGAAGTCATCGGAGTTTAGCAAGGTAGCTTCCGGCGTTCGCATCACTGCTTCTCTCTCTCTCTCTCTCTCTCTCTCTTCATTCATTAGTCTGTATTTGTACACCCAGACTTTCAATTGTATTTATACCCTAGTAGATGCTCGTGACTTGTGACACCCCGGTTAGGGCTGTTTGGGGTTGAACTTTCCGCATTGCTAACGATATTTCCGCTATTTAGTATTTTTTAAATCATGTTCAGACTATTTTTATGTTGATCAGTTTAATATACTGGACATTATTTTTTATATAATTTATTTTTTTATTATATAAAAACTGTTGATTTTATTAATCTGAACTTACATTTCTATTTACATTTATGACTTGTCGTATTTTACTACCTACTTTTCTTGAAATGTGCAAAAAGTTACATTTCTCTGATTGGGAGAGTAAAGTCTGATTGGGATAGTAAAGCACTAATGGATAATATTATGCAAAAGTGGGAGCAAATAAAGGCTAATTGAGAAAAAATAAGACCTCAGTTTTTTGCTGATGAATCATTCCAGAACAGCTGAACGTAGAACACAGTTCTGAAGATTATTCAACCTCGTTCGATAAGGTTGTCCAGAACTTTGATTCTTTTAAGTATCCCAATAGGGACGACTGTGCAAAGCTCGAATATACCTTAAAGAATCTTCCTCATCTTATGGACAGAATAGTGATTGAACAAAATCAGTTGCGTTATGATTTCAACATGTTGAAGAATGATCTCGTGAGGCTTTGTGGTATTTTACCAAGAGTATCCTATAATTATCTCTGATTCGGATGATGGTGAGATATATCGAGAAATTGAGGAGTATTATTCTGATGAGACAGATGATTCTTAGTGTTGCTTAATCCTTTTTAATGTTTTTGTTATGTGTTTTTGTTTTCTTTAGTTTTGTGTGGCTTTTCCTTTCTTTTGGGTGCTCTTTATCTTCTACTATGTTTATCTGTGATTGTTTTTTGTAATATTTCTTTTATGTTTCTGATATTATTGAATATGATGGACATAGTATCAAAATATTTTCCGGAAATTATGCAAAAATGACAACTCCAACATAGAAAATATTGGATATTATACGAAAAACAAATCTGGCTTGTGACTATCCAGTATAAAATACTGGATATTATGCTTTCACAGTGTATATCTCCAGCAGAATATACAGGAAGCAAAATATTTCATGTCCCTAATTCCAATAATTTATTATGGATATAAATTGTCCTTTGTCCCTAATTATTGGATATTATTCTTAAGATGGTATATCTCTACCATACTATACAGGAAATAAATTTTTTAATTATTGAATTGCACAATATTGTTTAAATCTGGAACACAAATTTTTAAATTATTTAAATGCAGTAAATTATTCTAGATACAAAGTTTTTACTGTTTTACACTTACCTATTATAATATACTGGGTTATATCCCTTCATAAATAGCATTTCCAGCATATTTTATAGAGAGTAACAAAAATTGGTCAAATTTAGGGTAAAAAATTCCGGATTATTCACGTCCATGTCACGACCCTAACCCTGAACCCGGTCGTGATGGCGCCTCTCGTGAAGACAAGGCCAACCAGTTCATAAACTGGTTAAATATCATGCAAAAGCATAATGTCTAGAATTATATACTGGATTTGCACAATCTAGATTCTCGTCACCGATTTAATTATTTTTGTGGAAATCCTACTTATAAAGCGTTATATACCAGTATATTATAATGGAGAAGTGTAAAATAGTGGAAAATTTGTATCTAGAACTATTTTGTGGAAAATAAAATAATTTAATTATGTTTTCCTGTATATTATGCTGGAGATATATAATGCGAAACCATAATCTTTCGTATATTGTACTGGATGTGTAAATCCAGATTTTTTTTACTTAGATGTAGTTCTTATTTTGATTCTCACATTATACGTTGGGAATTGTTTCACAATAATAATTACCTTTCACTCATTTTATAGGAGTCTTTATTTTAGAGATAGTAATTTGGATTTCATAATTTTACAGCTTTATACTAATCCAGTATACTGGAGTCTATATTCCTTTTTCAAACGACGCGACATTCACTAAAGCGTACCTTGAATTCCTCCTGTATATGCTACTGGAGATATATCATTTCAAATGACGCACCATTCACTAATCTCTTGTGTATTATACTGGAAATGTACAATCCAGATATAATATCTATTATGATGACATCACATACAAGTAACCATTGGGTGCAGTCTTTTATGCATTTTTAACCACAAATTATATTATACGTTGGGAGTTGTGTCACAGTAATAATTACATTTTCAGTCAATTCATAGGATTCTATATTTTGTGGATACTAATTTGGATTTCATAGTAATCTAGTATACTAGTGTCTATATTACTTTTCAAACGACACGTCATTCACTAAAGCGTACCTCGAATTTCTCATGTATATCCTAATGGAGATGTCCTCTATTTTGTACTGGAAGTGTACAATCCTGATTTAATAAATTAAATTTAGTAAATTATTTTTTTTATTTGTGATACACATAGCTTTACATTATGACGTAATTGTCACACCTCCTTTTTACCACCCGAGAGGGGATATAAGGGAGTTTTTATAATTTAAGTGACATTACTCAAAATGGGATTATTTATTTATCAAAGTCACCACTTGGGATAGTTTATTTGGTATCCCAAGTCACCGGTTTATTTTAAAATCCCAAATCGAGAAAATTCGACTCTTCTTTTGAAGTTCGCGAACTAGAAATTCTATATAAGGAATTCTGTTAACCCGGGAGAAGGTGTTAGGCATTCCCGAGTTCCGTGGTTCTAGCACGGTCGCTCAACTGTTATTATTGGCCTATTATCTGATTTTAGAACATTTTGAACCTATGTGAATTTTAACTTTATAACCGCTTTTATTCATTTTAAGAAAGATTTCAACGTCAGCCAAAACACATCTTTTAATCACGCCACATGAAATGCACCCGCAGTCTGAGACATATTCTATTTGACGTTGTTAAGATTTGGATTTAGGTCACATGAAATGCGCACCCGAGTTTAGGAAGGTAATATTATTAAAATAACGTGCCTAAAGCGACTACGCATTTTTAACTTTGCGAGGGCCATGGAAATTCCACTAGGTGGCACGCCTCGAATTCTAAGGAATCAAATATAAATTAAATGAGGGCCATGCATTTTGAGATTTTATTTGGCACACACGCCTCGAATTATTTTAAAAAGATTTTTACTTAACTAAAGCAGACTACGATGCTTTTGAATTAATTAATCTCCTAAAACTAATTTGAGATAAACGACATGATCATATGAACTAAAAATTGCTAGCTAAACCAACTAAATGAAACAAATTGCAAAGAAAATTTACTTCATTCGCACAACTTTTATAAAGAACAGAGGCATGTAGTCATCTATTTAGCATTATTTCTTAGTTATATACAGTTATCATTTTCACTTGTTTTACGATGCAATAACACAGATATTAGAGCAAACGACTTCAACATATAATCGTGACCACAAAACTCTTATTAACCCAACAACCAAAAGTCAAGGAATTAGAAAATATTATGGCAACCCAAGAAACACTCAATCAAATCTACATTGTCTTCAATATCCACAAACAAAGTGTTAACACTCAGAATCACTAGAAATTGAGAATTCGATCAATCGTACAATGTCTCACTCAAGGTTTTTGTTCACTATAAATAAATTAACGCAGATAGAGTAGTAAACGCACGAACCTGAGAAAAGTAGTTTTCGATTAATAACGAGATTCCGGCAATTACACGAAACAAAAGAAAACCACAACTTCGATCAAAATTTGAGGCAACGATCAGCCCGGACAGAACCACAAGCCGCCTCGGACGGCAACAAAACTTTGAAACCCCCACAGTGCCTCAATCGAACTAGTTTAGAAGCAGGAACAAGAGCTCGGATAGCAGCAAAATAAAGGGAGATCTACAACTTTCCGCGCCTCCACTTTGGATTGATTCAAACTAATCTTTGATTTCAATTTTTTGAACGAAAGGGTGTAAAAATGTATACTGACCAATTTGAGAGTAATATGGATCTGTTGCCAGCTTTAGAATCTTTAAACAAAGTGTATACAAGTGTGTGTGAGGGTGGGTGTGTTGAGGAAGATGATCCGAGGGTGGGGTGAGTCGTGTATTTGTCCTCTACGGCGGCTGATGCTCTCAGATTTTTTTTTGGCGTTCTTTTTGTTCATCCATTGTAGTCATTCATTTTTTTTGTGTCCCTTAGCTGATAGGTGTTAGCCCTATTATATAAGTCTAGGTTTTAGGTGTATTTTTTGTGTGTTTGCCAATTAGTGCTTACGTCCTTTTGTGTTAAGTCCTTAGGATCTTTTTATTTATTTTTTTGTCCCAAAGAAGAGTCAAAAAGGATCTCTAGACTATACAATGTCTTTTAAAATAAGATAAAAATACTATACAATGTCAAAGCTAATCCTAATTAATTAAACTAAACATGAAACTATTTTTGTGTTTTCGAAATTATATAAAGATAAAAATAAGGTACTATTTTTGTATTTTTTTTAAATTTGTGAAAAATACATAAACTAAAATATATTTTTGTAATTTTTATTTTTCTTGTAATAAAATAAAGTAAAAGAGTCAAAATGAGTCGAAATAGCTATATTAGGCCTCAATTAAATATTTACGTGCTAAAATATAAAAAATCTTGGGGAGGGTCAAAAAACACATATCTACAGCTGCCCCTCTTTGACTGGAAATGCGAAGAGTTTTCGGACAAAGAACGACTGGACAGGTTTTTTGACCCGACACTTATTTAAGGAGACCAAAACTAAGAGAAAAGGGGAAGGTGACCGAGCCCTGGTATATGAGCTGCCTACATATCCTTGGCTATAAAGGAATCAAGCCATCTGTAGTTCAGAGGTGAGTGAAATGATAGAGTATACTGAGGTGGAGAGCCGGTCGAGGTGCCGTTCCGCCGAGGTTCCAGTCCGCGGTCCCGTTATTACATCAAAATCAAAAATAAGAAAAACTAACTGACCCTATCAGCTACGAGTTACAAGATTCTTATCTATGAGTCTTTTGAAGCTTGATCTTGAGTCTTGGTTGGTTCTTCATACGGACTCTGATCTGAATCTTGATGCTTGTTAGCTGCAGGTATTGGTTCAATCTTTTTCAGCTTTTTCGGATCAAGACGGGACATGCAAAGCTTGTGACTTCAATCACATTTTGAGTAGTCCACATCTTTCTCCCCTTCTGCACTTTGGATTCACTTATTTTTTCTTTTTCTTTTTTTTTTCTTTTTTTTTTTGGATTGAGACTACTTCTGTTGATCATCTCAGATTGTTGACTCGCATTCTTGCCACGAGCTTCTGCTACTTCTGACTTGAATTGAATTCTGAAATAACTTCTCTTGTTCTCCAGGTGGGCGCCTAATTGCTAAAACTTGAACTGACTTCCGTTGAAACTTGAACTGCTTTCCTTTGAAACTCGAACTGTTTTCCCTTGAAGCTTGAACTGTCTTCTTTCGAAACTGCTTTTCCTTGAAACTTGAACTGTCTTTTCCTGTTCTCCAGTTGGGCGCCTGATTGCTGAACTTGACCTGGCTTCCTTAGAAACTTGAACCGTTTTCTCTTGTTTTCCAGGTGGGCGCCTGATTGCTGAAACTTTATGTGTTCCCTTGTTTTCCATGTGGGTGCCTGCAATCAAAACCAACAAAACAAATGACATTTTCTGCTCCAGTTTGCACTAGGAAGATTTATGAGTTGTTAGCAATATTGTAAACCACTCATACTATTGATGCAATGATGAGTAAACTAAAAAATAGACTAGGATGTACGTCTCTTAAAAGTGATTGAGCTTGCAGAAAACTATAAACTAAGCTTGACTAAAGTAAAGACTGACCCTATTCTCCAGGCTGGACCCCTGATTTCAAGAAAACTAGAAATTGACCCTTTTTTTTCAAATCCAGACTTCCCTTCTTCTTTTTTTCGAATTTAGACTTCCCTTTTTTAATTATTATCCTAGGAGAAAATTCATCGGACTAGGTTTTCTATCTTAGGAGAAAGATTCATCCGACTAAGATTTTGATCCTAGGAGAAAGTTCATAAGACTAGGTCTCTTTTCTACTTCTTTTTTGGTATCCTAGGAGAAAGGTTCATCGGACTAAGATTTCTATCCTAGGAGAAAGTTCATCAGACTAGGTCCTTTTTTTTGTTATCTTAGGAGAAAGATTCATCAGACTAAGATTTCTATCCTAGGAGAAAATTCATCAGACTAGGTCTTTTTTTTTGGTGTCTTAGGAGAAAGATTCATCAGACTAAGATTTTGATCCTAGGAGAAAGTTCATCAGAATAGGTCTTTTTTGGTATTTTAGGAGAAAGATTCATCAGACTAGGTCTTTTTTTAGTATCTTAGGAGAAAGATTCATCAGACTAAGATTTTGATCCTAGGAGAAAGTTCATCAGACTAGGTCTTCTATCTTAGGAGAAAAATTTATCAGACTAAGATTTTGATTCTAGGAGAAAATTCATCAGACTAGGTCCTCTATTTTGTTATCTTAGGAGAAAGATTCATCAGACTAAGATTTATATCCTAGGAGAAAATTCATCAGACTAGGTTTTCTATCTTAGGAGAAAGATTCATCAAACTAAGATTTATATTGGGAGGAAAATCCATCAGACTAGGACTTTTATCCTAGGAGGAAAAATGTGAAGATCAATGGCAAGATTTTATGCACAATAGCAAGACAAATAAAGGCAAATATTTGAGAAACTTCCCTTTGTTGGCTCCTCTCGTCTTTCCTTATTTCTTATTTTTTTTTTGTTTTTTTTTCTTTTTCATTTTTTCCCTATTTTTGAATCACTTTCCTTGCACCGCTTTGTTCCTGTTTCATACAAAGGAAAATTTGTCAGTTTTGAAAATGGTGGTCGGTTTGTGGACTTGAGTCTTGGGCAGCTTGGCTTCTGCTCAATCAGCTTGAGTCGGCTTCAAGAGACTTTTGCTCTACATCAACCCTAATTGTTTCACACCCGGTACCATTGTATTTCTGGCTCAATCAGCATTATCCCAACTAGAGATCTTTCCTTAGATGACCTTTTCTGATATCTTGAATGACTTCCTGCTTTTGAGCAGTTTGTCTGTCAGAGAGAATCACAAGTTATCTTTGCTTACGCCAAATAGGCTGACAAAAGTCTTTTGGGGGATCCTTTGCATGAATCCTCAAGGCACGTTGACAGTAACAACCGAGTGTACTAGCCAAATTTACTTTGTGCAACTGAAAAGCTGGTAGCAAATTTTGAAATCTTTTCTTGCTGGTTTTGACAAGGACTGACTCAGAGGGAAGGACACAATGCTATAAAGAAACAATATTAACAAGAAATGCCCCTTGTCGGAAGGATAGAAGGAAGAGTTTTTTTTTCAATAACTAGACTTAATGGTCATGACATGCATTTTGGACTCAAAGGCCTGATCTATCAAACTAATCCAATCTTCCCTTTTGCCATTATTATGAGCTTTAAAGTCGGGCTTGTTCGTGACAATTCTTTGCATCAGCTTCACCACTCCCTTTTTGTGAGAAATTCGACGGTGTTCTACGTCATGTGACAACCCTTGCTCATTGCATGCTTCTCTTGGCATTCTTGAAGGCATATCGGGAGGTCTTTATTTGGAAGGATTTTGGATAATGTTGGAAAGAAAGGACGTCATGAAGGCTCAAAATAAACTCAAAGTAAAGGGGGTTGTGGACTTACAACTCTTGGAATCGACTCTTTCAAAAGTGAAATAAAATCTCTGCCCCAGTTTTAGATATTGGGGATTTTTCTCTTTTTTTCTTTTTTTTTTTTTGAATTCTTATTTGGTTGGACCGAATCGTGAGGCTGCTTACGTATCCTTTTTTTAAGGAATCAAGTCGAACGTAGTTCAAACATCTGACCTAACTATATTTGTTTCATCTTTCTTTCTATATCTTTTTTTTTTCCTTTTGTCTTTTTTTTGTTGTTTTCAAAACAAGTTGCCCCAACTTCTATTTTCTGGGGGCATGGAACTTTTGCCAGTTCTTTTCTTCTTTATTTTTTTTTCACTTGAACTTTCTAAGAATTGCCCCAGTTTGTACTCTTGGGACATGGACTTTTTTTTTTTTTTGACTCTTGACTCTAAACTTGATTCCAAAAGAGGGTGGTCAAAGAAAATAACACAGGCTCAAAGGGGTGACAAAGGGTATAAAGTATTTAGGTAGCAGAAAAAGGGCCTCCCAACCTCGAGAATGCCAAACATAGTATCTGTGATGACCCGACCCGTCATCTCATGAGTTACCACTCCGTTTTCCGCATTTTTAGCTTCTTTATGCTTCTTGGTGTGATCGAGTCGATTTGGATTGGTTTTGGTAGGAAATGAGACACTTAGTCTCTTTAAGGAAGACTTAGTTTGGAAAAGTCAACTGGATGTTGACTTATGAGTTAGAGGGCTCGGATGTGATTTTCGGTGATTCGGTTAGCTTCGGGGGATGATTTGTGACTTAGGAGCGTGATCAGAAGGAATTTTGGAGGTCCGATGTAGAAATTAGCTTGTTTTGGCGAATTTAGTATTTTGGCGATTTCCGGTTGGTAGGTGAGATTTTGATCCGAGGGTCGAAACGGAATTCCAAGAGTTGCAGTAGCTTCATTAGGTGATTTGGGATGTGTGTGTAAAATTTCAGGTCGTTCGGAGGTGATTTGGTCGGGTTTTTGATCGAATGCGTGTTTCGAAAGTTTTAGAAGAACTTAGGCTTGAATTCGATGTGAATTGACGGTTTTGGTGTTGTTTGAGGTGATTTGATGATTGGAACAAGTTTTAATGATGATTTAAGATGCGTTGGTGTATTTTGTTGAGGTCCCGGGGGCCTTGGGGTGGTTTCAGATGGCTAACGGGAAGAGTTTGGACTTGTGTTTGTTGCAGATTTTCTGGTGCTTCAGATATTTTCGCACCTGCGGTTTGGGGACCTCAGGTGCGATGTCGCAGATGTGGGTTGAGGGTCGCAGAAGCGGAAAAGGGAAGGATTGGCTGGGACTGCAGATGCGGATAGGGAGTCGCAAATGCGGCTATTGGACCGCAGATGCGGCCAGACGAGACTTAATGAGGTTCCGCAGATGCAGAGTATCAACCGCAGAAGCGGCTATTTGACTGCAAATGCGGTTATGCCTGGGCAGAAGTAATTTAAGTTCTTCTTCGCGAATTTTGAAGGGTTTCTCATTTCTAACTTCGGACTTGGAGAATTTTGGATGATTTTGAAGAGGGATTTCAAGGAGATTCTATAAGGTAAGGATTTTTGGACCTAAAATACAATCCTATGGTGTTATTACATGAATTAAGACTGGACATTTAAGAAAAATCATGGACTAAAAATGGAGGTTGGGGCTTGAACTTAAGAGAGCTAAGATTAGGGATTTGAGGGGTCAATTGAACTTCAATTCTTGTGATTTTTATATGTATGAACTTGTGGCGAGATAAGGAATCTAATGATGTAAAAATTTCTGAGTTTCAAGAAGTGGGCCCGTGGCTCGGGTTTGACCAATTTCGGGATTTTTGATATTTTTCGATTGTTTTCGGTTGGGTATTGTTCCCTTAGCCTATTGTGATGTATTCGTTGTGGTTTTGGTCAGATTCGACACGCGAGGAGGCCGATTTGAGAGGCAAGGGCATAACGAGCTAGAGTTTTGGCCGGCTTGAGGTGAGTAATGATTGTAAATGATGTCCTGATGGTTTGAAAACCCTGATTGCACAACGTAGTGCTATATTGAGGTGAGACACGCACTTAATGGCGGGCGCGGGGTCGTTTACTATTGGGGATTGTGACTTGGTCCATCCCAATTGATGTTTTTACCGCGTATTTGACTGAGACTTAATTGTTATCATCATGACTTTGGCTTATTGCCATATTTGGGCTTCTTGCTGACTATTTGAATCCTTCATGGACTTTTATCACTGTTTCCTCACTATTTTGACATACTACTTAAACTCAGTCCTATTGATTTACACTGCTTTACAAACTCAACCACTTTTACTTGAATTTGAGGCTTAAATGATCTTTCAAATGTTGTTTGGGCTGAGCACTACTGTTTTACTGATGCCCAAAGGGCTTGTGATGATTTCTGGACTGAGTGAGGCCGAGGGCCATATGTGAGGACATGTTGAGTGATATGAGATACTTTCTATGCCACGAGGTGGCTTAAGTAATGTGAGCCCGAGTGCCGAGTGATGTTGCCACGAGGTGGCTTGATATAGCGCTTGGGTCGTAAGGGGCCCCTCCGGAGTCAGCACACCCACAGTGAGCGTAGGTACCCATTATGATCTGAGAGTGAGCCCGAGGGGCTGATACTATTTTGAGTGATTGATACTGAGCCCGAGGGGCTGATACTGTTCTGAGTGATTGATACTGAGCCCGAGAGGCTGATACTGTACTGAGAGTGAGCCCGAGGGGCTGATACTATTTTGAGCGATTGATACTGTGCCCGAGGGGCGGATTTCTACTTGTTATTTACCTGTTAAATTACCTGTTTTACTTGTTTTTAAAAAGGAATATCATTTGATTTCTTCATTGATTTACTGCTTTAAGTGATTTTATTGCTTGATACAGAATTGCTTTGTGCCTTTATGTGTTTTCATACTTTTAACCATTATTTATAATTATTACTCACTGAGTCGGCGTACTCACATTTGTTCCCTACACCATGTGTGCAGATTCAGGCATCGCAGAGTCCGCTCCTGAGTGCTGATTATCCCAGTTCAGGCAGTGATTCGGAGACTGTGAGGTAGCTATTGGCGTTCGCAGCCTTGTGCCTCCCTTATCTTATCATTTTCATGTTTGTAGAACTATCATATCGGATTTAGTGTTCTGTAGACTTGTATCCGGATTTCTTAGTTGCTCATGACTTGTGATACCCCAATTAGGGTTGTGTCGGGTTGGATTTCCGCACTTTTATCAATACTTTCCGCTATTTCGTATTATTAAACCATGTTTATACTATAATTGTGTTAACTTATTATTTTAAAGGACGAATTGGGTTAGACTGGCTGGCCTTGTCTTCACGAGAGGCGCCATCACGACCAGGTTCGGGACTTGGGTTGTGACAAGTTGGTATCAGAGCCTAGGTTACTTAGGTCTCACGAGTTATGAGCAGGTTTAGTAGAGTCTCGGCGGATCGGTACAGAGACGTCTGTATTTATCCTCGAGAGGTTGCAGAACCTTTAGGAAAAACTTCATATTCTTGAAACTCTTGTCGTGCGAACTCGTTGGTCCGAGAACTAAACTTCTGTATTCTATTTTCTCGTAGATGGCGAGGACTCGTGCTACCGGACGAGGCGGACAACCACCCATACCACCCACTGAGGCCACCAGAGGCCGTATACGCGGTCGTGGTAGAGGCAGAGCAGCAAGGGCAACATCTGTTGATCCACCAACTGCCCCAGCTCAGGACCAGGCTCCAGCTATGGATGATCCAGCAGCACCAGTTCATACACCAGCTGTGCCCATCGTGATTCCGGGTCTTCAGGAGGTCCTGGCTCAGATCTTATCGATTTGCACTGGCCTGGCTCAGGCAGTTTCAGCTACCACAACAGCAGCTACTTCACAGGCTGGGGGAGGCAATCAGACCCCTGCTGCTCGCACACCTGAGCAGGTAGTGCAGGGATTGCAGACACCGGGAGCACCTCTAGCTCAGCCGGTTGCACCAGTTCAGGAGTTCGTAGTTCCAGCTATGCCAGATGATGAGCAGCGTCATCTTGAGAGGTTTGGTAGGCTCCAGCCTCCTTCATTCAGTGGTGCTGAGGGCGAGGATGCCCAGGGTTTTCTCGACAAGTGTTAGCGGATGCTCCGTACGGCAGGGATTCTTGAGTCTAGTAGTGTGGCATTTACCACATTTCAGTTCACTGGGCTGCCTTCACTTGGTAGGAGGCGTATGAGAGGCATAGGCCGATAGGTGCAGTGCCTTTGACTTGGCAGGAGTTCTCCACTCTCTTCTTGGAGAAGTATGTACCGCAGTCCTGCAGGGAGGAGCTGCGTAGGCAGTTTGAGTGGCTTCGGCAGGGGGATATGGTTGTGTCTCAGTATAAGGCGAGGTTTTCTGAGTTGGCTCGTCATGCCGCCTAGATGGTCCCGATATATAGTGAGAGGATCAAGAGGTTTGTGGATGGCCTTAACTATCATCTCCGTATTCTGATAACTGAGAGACTCTTGGGTATTTCATTTGAGGAGGTGGTTCATATCGCTCGTAAGATTGAGACGGCTCACCAGCAGGATAGAGAGGAGAGGGAGGCCAAGAGGCCTCGAGGTTCTGGCAGTTTTAGTGTGCTCCGTCTAAGGGCTAGTTCCAGCATGGTAGAGGCCGTTCTTTCAGGCCCGCTCAGTCGGACCGTCCCGAGTATCGTGGGGCATCTTCAGGCCGTGGTTATCATGGTTCTCAGTAGGGTCAGCCTTCACTCAGTGCCCTTCCAGCTCAGAGTTCATCTCGTGCCCCGTCTATTCAGGGTTCTTCCATGCCAAGTGGATCAACTAGTCACTCCGGTGCGAGAGGTTTCCTTTAGTCCCATTCTCCAGCACCTGGGAGTTGTTTTGGGTGTGGAGAGTTTGGACATGTGTGGAGACAGTGTCCTCGTCGTGCTGCTAGTTCATCACAGCAGAGGGGTCCGCCCTCATCTTCTGCTCCAGTTACTTCAGCACCCGCCCAGCCAGTTAGAGGTGGAGGTCAGGCAGCCAGGGGTCGCCCCAGAGGTGGAGGTCGATCAGGCGGTGGCCAGGCCCATTTTTATGCTATTCCAGGCAGGACCGATGCTATTGCTTCTGATGCTGTCATTACAGGTATTATTTCAGTCTGCCACAGAGATGCCTCTATCTTATTTGATCCTGGTTCCACCTATTCTTATGTGTCCTCATATTTTGCTCATCATTTAGGTACGTCCCGAGGGTGTCTTGCTTTACCTATCCACATATCTACCCCGGTGGGCGATACTATTGTTGTAGACCATGTGTACCAGTCATGTGTTGTGACTATTGGGAGTCTGGAGACTCGAGTTGATCTATTGCTATTGAGCATGGTGGACTTTGATGTTATTTTGGGCATGGATTGGTTATCTCCGTGTCATGCTATTCTAGACTGTTATGCCAAGACAGTCACTTTGGCTATGCCGGGTGTATCGAGGATCGAGTGGCGTGGTGTGACTGATTATGTTCCTAGTAGAGTGATTTCTTTCTTGAAGGCCCAGCGTATGGTTGGGAAGGGTTGTCTTTCCTATTTGGCGTTTGTGAGGGATGTTGGAGCTGAGACTCCTAGTATCGATTCCGTCCCAGTTGTGAGGGATTTTCCTGATGTGTTTCCTACAGACCTGTCGGGCATGCCACCGGATAGGAATATTGATTTTGGTATTGACCTGGTGCCCGACACTCAGCCCATTTCCATTCCGCCATATCGTATGGCACCAGCATAGTTGAAGGAATTGAAAGAACAGCTTTAGGAACTCCTAGATAAGGGGTTCATTCGGCCTAGTGTGTCACCTTGGGGTGCACCGATTTTGTTTGTGAAGAAGAATGATGGCACGATGAGAATGTGCATTGATTATAAGCAATTGAACAAAGTAACAATTAAGAACAAGTATCTTTTGCCTCGCATTGATGATTTATTTGATCAGCTTCAGGGAGCGAGGGTGTTCTCTAAGATTGGTCTCCGTTCAGGCTATCACCAGTTGAAGATCAGGGATTCAGATATTCTTAAGACTGATTTCAGGACTAGATATGGTCACTATGAGTTTCTTGTCATGTCTTTCAGGCTGACCAATACCCCAGCAGCGTTCATGCATTTGATGAATAGTGTATTTCGACCTTATCTGGATTTGTTCGTTATTGTATTCATTGATGATATTCTGGTGTACTCGCATAGTCAAGAGGAGCACGCGGAGCATTTGAGAGTTGTATTACAGAGATTGAGGGAGGAGAAGCTTTATGCAAAATTCTCCAAGCGTAAGTTTTGGCTCAGTTCAGTGGCTTTCTTGGGGCACGTGGTGTCCAACGAGGGTATTCAGGTTGATCCAAAGAAGATAGAGGCAGTTCAGAGTTGACCCAGATCGTCCTCAGCCACAGACATTCGTAGCTTTCTTGGGTTGGCAGGCTATTATTGCCGGTTTGTTCAGGGATTCTAAGCTATCGCATCGCCCTTGACCAAGTTGACTCAGAAGGGTGTTCCATTTGTATGGTCGGACGAGTGTGAGGAGAGCTTTTAGAAACTCAAGACAGCCTTGACCACAACTCCAATGTTGGTTTTGCCATCAACTTCAGGTTCATATACCGTGTATTGTGATGCTTCGAGAGTTGGGATTGGTTATGTATTGATGCAGGAGGGTAGAGTTATTGCTTATGCTTCTCGTCAGTTGAAGCCCCATGAGAAGAACTACCATGTTAATGATTTGGAGTTGGCTGCCATAGTTCATGCGTTGAAGATTTGGAGGCATTATTTTATGGTGTATCTTGTGAGGTATTCACCGATCATCGCAGTCTTCAACATTTGTTCAAGTAAAAGGATCTTAATTTGAGGCAGCGGAGATGGTTGGAATTACTTAAGGATTATGATATCACTATTCTGTATCATCTAGGAAAGGCCAATGTAATGGCCGATGCTTTAAGCCGAAAGGCAATGAGTATGGGGAGTTTGGCATATATTCCAGTTGGGGAGAGGCCCCTTGAAGTTGATGTTCAGGCCTTGGCGAATCGGTTCATGAGATTGGATATTTCGGAGCCCAGTCGGGTGTTGGCATGTGTGGTTTCTCGGTCTTCCTTATATGATCACATCAGAGAGCGCCAGTATGATGATCCGCATTTGCTTGTCCCTAAGGACAGAGTTCAGCATGATGATGCTAGAGATGTGACCATCGGTGATGATGGTGTGTTGCAGATGCAGGGCCGGATTTGTGTGCCCAATGTGGATGGGCTAGAGAATTGATTCTGGAGGAGGCCCATAACTCGCGGTATTCTATCCATCCGGGTGTCGCGAAGATGTACCAGAATTTGAGGTAGCACTATTGGTGGAAAAGAATGAAGAAAGATATTGTGGGATTTGTAGCTCGGTGTCTCAACTATCAGCAGGTAAAATATGAGCATCAGAAACCGGGTGGCTTGCTTCAGCAGATGGTTATTCCTAAGTGGAAGTGGGAGAGGATTACTATGGATTTTGTGAGTGGCCTTCCTCGGACTTTGAAGAAGTTCGATGCTATTTATGTGATTGTGGATCGGCTGACCAAGTCCGCGCACTTCATTCCGGTGTGTACTACTTATTCTTCGGAGCGGCTGACAGGGATCTTTATCCGGGAGATTATTCGATTGCATGGTGTTCTAGTGTCTATTATTTCAGACAAAGGCACTCAGTTTACTTCCCAGTTTTGGATGACTTTTCAGCGAGAGTTGGGTACTCAGGTAGAGTTGAGCATAACATTTCATCCTCAGACGGGCGAACAGTCCGAGAGTACTATTCAAATATTAGAGGATATGTTGTGTGCCTGTGTTATTGATTTTGGAGGTTCTTGGGATGAGTTTTTGCCGCTTTCAGAGTTTGCCTACAACAATAGTTATCAGTCAAGCATCCAGATGGCTCCGTATGAGGCGTTGTATGGGAGGTGGTGTAGGTCTTCAGTTGGTTGGTTCGAGCCTGGCGAGGCTAGGCTACTGGGTACAGATTTGGTTCAGGATACCTTAGAGAAGGTGAAAGTGATTCAGGAGAGGCTTCGTACAACACAGTCACGTTAGAAGAGTTATGCGGACCGGAAGGTTCGAGATGTGTCCTACATAGTTGGTGAGAAGGTCTTGCTGAAGGTTTCGCCCATGAGAGGTGTTATGAAATTTGGAAAGAAAGGGAAGTTGAGTCCGCGGTTCATTGGACCTTTTGTGGTACTTAGGAGGATTGGAGAGGTGGCTTATATGCTTGCTTTTCCACCCAGCTTGTCGAGTGTGCATCCAGTATTTCATGTTTCTATGCTCCGGAAGTATGTTGGGGACCCGTCCTATATTTTGGACTTCAGCACAGTTCAGTTGGATAATGATTTGACCTATGATGTGGAGCCAGTGGCTATTTTGGGTCGTCAGGTTCAAAAGTTGAGATCAAAGGATATAACTTCAGTGAAAGTGCAGTGGAGAGGTCAGCCCGTGGAGGAAGCTACCTGGGAGACCGAGCGGGAGATGCGGAGCAGATATCCTCACCTGTTTGAGGCTTCAGGTATGTTTCTTGAGTCGTTCGAGGACAAACGTTCATTTAAGTTGGGGAGGATGTGACGACCCGACCCGTCGTCTCATGAGTTACCGCTCCATTTTCCCCATTTTCAGCTTATTTATGCTTCATTATCTGTAATTGGTGTGATCGAGTCGATTTGGATTGGTTTTGGTAGGAAATGAGACACTTAGTCTCTTTAAGGAAGACTTAGTTTAGAAAAGTCAACCAGATGTTGACTTATGAGTTAAATGGCTCGGATGTGATTTCCGGTGATTCGGTTAGCTTTGGGGGATGATTTGTGACTTAGGAGCGTGATCAAAAGGGGGTTTGGAGGTCCGATGTGGAAATTAGCTTGTTTGGGCGAAGTTAGTATTTTGGTGATTTCCGGTTGGTAGGTGAGATTTTGATCCGAGTGTCGGAACGGAATTCCAAGTGTTGCAGCAGCTTCGTTAGGTGATTTGGGATGCGTGTGTAAAATTTCAGGTCGTTCGGAGCTGATTTGGTCGGGTTTTTTGTCGAATGCGTGTTTCGGAAGTTTTAGAAGAACTTAGGCTTGAATTCGATGTGAATTGACGGTTTTGGTATTGTTCGAGGTGATTTGATGATTAGAACAAGTTTGAATGATGATTTAAGATGCGTTGGTGTGTTTGGTTGAGGTCCCGGGGGCCTCGGGGTGGTTTCGGATGGCTAACCGGAAGAGTTTGGACTTATGTTGTTGCAGATTTTCTGGTGCTTCAGGTATTTTCGCACATGTGGTTTGGGGACCGTAGGTGCGGTGTCGCAGAAGCGAAAAAGGCAAGGATTGGCTGGGACTGCAGATGCAGCTATTGGACCGCAAATGCGGCCAGGCGGGACTTAATGAGGTTCCGTAGATGCAGAGTATCAACCGCAGAAGCGGTACAGCAGAAGCGGCTATTTGACCCAGATGCGGTTATGGCTGGGCAAAAGGTATTTAAGTTCTTCTTCGCGAATTTTGAAGGGTTTCTCATTTCTAACTTCGGACTTGGAGAATTTTGGACGATTTTGAAGAGGGATTTCAAGGAGCTTCGATAAGGTAAGGATTTTTGGACCTAAAACACAATCCTATGGTGTTATTACATGAATTAAGACTCGAAATTTAAGAAAAATCATGGACTAAAAATGGAGGTTGGGGCTTGAACTTAAAAGAGCTAAGATTAGGGATTTGAGGGGTCAATTGAACTCCGATTCTTGTGATTTTTATATGTATGAACTCATGGCGAGATAAGGAATCTAATGATGAAAAAATTTCTCAGTTTCGAGAAGTGGGCCCGAGGCTCGGGTTTTGCTAATTTCGGGTTTTTTGATATTTTTTGATTGTTTTTTATTGGGTATTGTTCCCTTAGCCTATTGTGACGTATTCGTTGTGGTTTTGGTCAGATTCGACGCGCGAGGAGGCCGATTTGAGAGGCAAGGGCATAGCGAGCTAGAGTTTTGGCCGGCTTGAGGTGAGTAATGATTGTAAATGATGTCCTGAGGGTTTGAAACCCTGGATTGCACAACGTAGTGCTATATTGAGGTGAGACACGCGATTAATGGCGGGCGTGGGGTCGTTTACTATTGGGGATTGTGACTTGGTCCATACCGATTGATGTTTTTACCGCGTATTTGACTGAGACTTAATTGTTATCATCATGACTTGAGCTTATTGCCATATTTGGGCTTCGTGCCGACTATTTGAATCCTTCGTGGACTTTTATTACTGTTTCCTCACTATTTTGACATACTACTTGAACTCAGTCCTACTGATTTACACTGCTTTACAAACTCAACCACTTTTACTTGAATTTGAGACTTAAATGATCTTTCAAATGTTGTTTGGGCTGAGCACTACTGTTTTACTGATGCTCAAAGGGCTTGTGATGATTTCTGAACTGAGTGAGGTCGAGGGCCATATGTGAGGACATGCTGAGTGATATGAGATACTTTCTATGCCACGAGGTGGCTTGAGTGATGTGAGGCCGAGTGCCGAGTGATGTTGCCACGAGGTGGCTTGATATAGCGCTTGGGCCGTAAGGGGCCCCTCCGGAGTCTGCACACCCACAATGAGCGCGGGTACCCATTATGATTTAAGAGTGAGCCCGAGGGGCTGATACTGCTCTGAGTGATTGATACTGAGCTCGAGGGGCTTATGATCTAAGAGTGAGCCTGAGGGGCTGATAATGTTTTGAGTGATTGATACTGAGCCCGAGGGGCTGATACTGTACTGAGAGTGAGCCCGAGGGGCTGATACTGTTCTGAGCGATTGATACTGTGACCGAGGGGCGGATTTCTACTTGTTATTTACCTGTTTTACTTGTTTTTAAAGGAATATCATTTGATTTCTTCACTGATTTACTGCTTTAAGTGATTTTACTGCTTGATATAGAATTGCTTTGTGCCTTTACGTGTTTTTATACTTTCATCCATTATTTATAATTATTACTTACTGAGTCGGAGTACTCACATTACTCCCTGCACTATGTGTGCAGATTCAGGCATCGCAGAGTCCGCTCCTGAGTGCTGATTCTCCTAGTTCAGGCAGTGATTCCGAGACTACGAGGTAGCTGTTGGCGTTCGTAGCCCCGTGCCTCCCTTATCTTATCATTTTCATGTTTGTAGAACTATCGTATCGGATTTAGTGTTCTGAAGACTTGTATTCGGATTTCTTAGTTGCTCATGACTTGTGACACCCCGGTTAGGGCTGTGTCGGGTTGGATTTCCACACTTTTATCTATACTTTCCACTATTTGGTATTATTAAACCATGTTTATACTATAATTGTGTTAACTTATTGTTTTAAAGGACGAATTGGGTTAGACTGGCTGGCCTTGTCTTCACGAGAGGCACCATCGCGACCAGGTTCGGGATTTGGGTTGTGACAGTATCTTTTTGTGATCACAGCATTGACGAACATGTCTGTCTTCTTGGTGTGTTATGGTCACAAGACACTTTTCGTCCCTTAATGTCGAAATTTCTAACAAACTTCAATTGATTAAACATCCTCAAGCCCGATCTTCACAATGATTTGAAGGTGAATTTTACTCTACCTTAATTCCAAAGTATTTCAACTCTTTATTCATCCTCAAAAATGCATTTTCCTCAGTTGTCCAACTCAAACTTAAATCAATTTTCTAAGATCTGGCCAAAAATTCCGCATGCATGTCATGTCATTAAGACAAGCGGAAAAAGAACTAATCATGGAACGACACAAAAGAACAAACTGTATTTCATTAAGTAAACAACAAGACAAACAACCTAAAATCCAAGTTACAACCCTAAATAACCTGGCTAATGAAAATAACAACAGAACAGAAAGACAAGACTCACACAAACAGAATAGAGGGATAGAAGGGTTTGACTCAATAAAACAAATAAAATCTGGATCACAACCCTGAAATAACCCAGATAAGAGAAAAAACATCAAAACAAACTACCAAGATTCCTTCCTAGTGAGGAGGGAATGACTTTTCAATTGCTAAGCTTGACATTTAGCCACAAATTTGCTCATCAGGATCAGCAGAGCCTTCTCCAATTTCAAAATCATTAACTTCAGTTAGCAAATTCCCGAAAGGATTATCACACTCCCTGTCACCACGCAATATCCCCACAAAGTGTGCATCATCATGTGCAGGTAAAGGATTCTGCGCGATATTCTGGGTGTCACTGTCTTGGATCACAATCAGGTTTTCCTGGATCATCCTTTCTATTTCTCTTTTCAAATCCCGACAACTTTCAACATTGTGCCCCTGGGCATTGGAATGGTATTCACACCTTTTAGAAGGGTCAAAGCTTCTTGCACGTGGGTCCACATGATTTGGAGGAATAGGTGCAATCATGTCATAATGCTTTAATTTCTCAAACAAGCTTGCATAGGACTCTCCTATTGGTGTAAAATTATTTTTTAACTTTTGTTCCCCTCTATACCTCTGGCCTGGATGTGGGTTATAGGGTACCTGAAAATTTTGTGGAAGCTGGTGGAGATTTTGTGATGCTCGTGCTCGCCTTTTGGGGTATTTTGGTGGTTGGACAACATACTGATGTGGAGCGACAGAGTATTATGGGTTTTGAGGTGGATAGCAATGCTCAGGGGAGTCATGGGAAACCTGATGAGGCTGCGCATACCTTCGAGGTGTTTTCCTGGGACCTCTTCTCGAACTTGTTGTCATCATGATTTCTTCATCCTTCTCATTCGTGCCACTGAAATTATCAGATTCATCCTGGACAGCCTGAGTTGCGGCTTTAAGAACTGCTTGACTTATAATTTTGCCTGTCTTAAGACCATTTTCTACCATTTCTCCCATTTTGATTGCTTCCGAGAAGGATTTGCCCACTGCAGACATCATGTTTTGAAAATAATATGGCTATTGAGCGTGAAGAAAGACAATGATTAGCTCGTGGTCGTCTATGGGTGGCTTAACTCTAGCTGCTTGCTCTCTTCATTTAATGGCATATTACCTGAAACTTTCAGTTGGTTTCTTCTTCAAGTTTGAAAGGGAATTGCGGTCTGGGGCAATGTCAATGTTGTATTGGAATTGTTTGACAAAGGCATGTGCCATGTCATCCCAGACATACCAGCGAGACGTGTCTTGATCCATAAACCATTCGGAGGCTACTCCCGTAAGGCTTTCCCCAAAATAAGCCATCAACAATTCTTCATTTCTTCCCGCACCTCTCAGTTGATTGCAATACCTTTTTAGGTGGGCTATGGGATCTCCATGTCCATCATACTTTTCAAATTTGGGAGTCTTGAAACCAAGCGACAAATGGACATCGGGGAACATACATAGATCTTTGAAGGCAACAATCTTTTGACCTACCAACCCTTGCATGTTTTTCAACCGTTGTTCTAAGCTTTTCACTCTTTGGGTCATTTCTTCCTGTACCATCTTTCGGGCAGGCTTCTCAATGTTTGCAGGAAGATCAAACGAGTACGAGGGGTACTCAGGAGAGTGGTAATGCCCTTGTTGTGTAGCAAATTGTGACTCATAACAAGGCTGTCCTTAACCACTAGCCCTTGCTTGACACATTTCGGTCATTTGCTGTTTCAGCATTCTATTTTTCTCAAACACAGTAGGCTCTTGTTGAACCCTCTGACCTTGAGTCTCTTGAGTACTTGTAACAGCTTCGATGTCAGTTATCATTTTTCCTTGGATCTTGTGTTTCCAGCTTCGATGTAATAAGGACCGACTGTTTTACCATCGAACCGACCACCTCAACTTTATTCACAATTCAAAACAAAACATGTTAGAATGGAATCAGTCGGTCCTTATTATTACCAATATTTTTTCATTTCTTCATTTTTTTTCATTTCTTTTTAATGGTGATCGAACCTGATGTGGGTTGCCTACGTATCATGTGGAAACATGAATTAGATCTTGCGTAGTTCGGGAAGATCATGAATAAAGTAAATAAACTAACTTTTTGTTTGAATTTTTTATTTTATTTTTTCGAAAGAAAGACTTATAAAGAAGAAAGGGAATATTTTTGGATTTTGATTTTTCTTCAGCATTTTTGCAAAGAAAGACTTCTAAAGAAGAAAGTTTTTTTTTTAGTTTTTTTTTTTTGAATTTCGAAAGAAAAACTTCTAAAAAAAGAAAGAAAATATTTTTGGAATTTTATTTTGAATTTATGAAAGAAATGCTTCTAAAAAAAGAAAATATTTTTGAATTTTGAATTTTGAATTTTGAATTTTCTTTTCAATTTTGAAAGAAGAATGAAAATATTTTTGTATATTTTTTTTTAAAAAAATAATTAGGGTCTAAAAGAAAGGCTTTCTAAAGAAGCAAGTAATGGAAAATATTTTTGGATTTTTTTAAAAATTGGGGTCTCAAAAAAAGACTTTTCTAGAGAGGAGGTAAAGGAAAATATTTTTGGATTTTTTTTAAAAATTATGGGCCGGAACCGATGAGGTTTACCTACGTATCTCACATCCGGTGAGAATCAGACTCGCGTAATTCGCCCAATTTTGACGGTACAGGAAAAACATGACTTATTTTGAAATGACTTTTTTTTTCAAAAATTCGGTAGAGTTTCAGGATATTGCAAATACCTACATCTCACTCTCTTTTCTTTTTTCTTCTTTCTTTTTTTTTTTTGATTTTTTTTCCTTGTTCTCTTTTTTTCATTTTCTTTCCTTATTCTAGAAACCAGTCAATATGCAAGTCGAAACAGAGAGATACGCAAGTAGCACGTAAGATGCATCAGGATGGTCTTTTAATTTGGGTGCACCTGTCCTAGACGGACCCAACCCCTGTGTTGAGTCCCCAAAGTTAAATGCACGTGATGCAAACAAGCGCTCCTACTAGGGATTCGGCATGAGGCTATGTTATTCTAGGTTTAAAACCTAGGTGTATTGTTCTAGACCTGGCTTACCCGAGCGGACAGCTAGAGCCGAGAGGGGCAGCGTACCAGGAATACAGAAGCTTCACCGGCTTTGCAACTTATCCGAACATCGTTATAAAATTGAGATATGACTCTAACAGAAAAGAAGTCACACGAAGTGCACACTTCCTAGATGATTTAGAAGACTCAGAGAGAAGAAGGGTCTCGTAACAATTTATATACAGTTCAAGCAAAATCAAAGCGATAAAAAGCAGCATTTAGCACATTAGGCTCAAACATGTAAAAATCAGATAACAAATAAAAGCCAATCATAACAGCTATTCTAAGCTCGAATTCTGAACCTTGAACCAGAAGTTCTGGGTTCTTTTCCCCAGCAGAGTCGCCAGAGCTATCACACCTCCTTTTTACCACCCGAGAGGGATATAAGGGAGTTTTTCCAATTTAAGTGACATTATTCGAAATAGGATTATTTATTTATCAAAGTCGCCATTTGGGATAGTTTATTTGGTGTCCTAAGTCACCGGTTTATTTTAAAATCCCAAATCAAGGAAATTCGACTCTTCTTTTGAAGTCCGTGAACCAGAAATTCTAAATAAGGAATTCTGTTAACCCGGGAGAAGGTGTTAGGCATTCCCGAGTTCCGTGGTTCTAGCACGGTCACTCAACTGTTATTATTGGCCTATTATTTGATTTTAGAACATTTTGAACCTATGTGCATTTTAACTTTATAACCGTTTTTATTCATTTTAAGGAAGATTTCAACGTCAGTCAAAACACATCTTTTGACCGCACCACATGAAATGCACCCGCAGTCTGAGACATATTCTATTTGACGTTGTTAAGATTTGGATTTGGGTCACATGAAATGCGCACCCGAGTCTAGAAAGGTAATATTATTAAAATAACGCGCCTAAAGCGACTACGCATTTTTAACTTTGCGAGGGCCATGGAAATTCCACTAGGTGGCACGCCTCGAATTCTAAGGAATCAAATATCAATTAAATGAGGCCATGCATTTTGAGATCTTATTTGGCACGGCACGCCTCGAATTATTTTAAAAGGATGACATCACATAGTTTACAATCAAATACGCGGTAAAATCATCAATCGGGACGGACCGAGTGACAATCCCCAATAGTGCACGACCCCACGCTCGTCATCGGGCATGTGTCTCACCTCAATATAGCACTACAATGTGTCACACCCCTTTTCTCCCTCCAAGAAATATGTGTGCAAAATGTAACGGATTGTGAGTTAAAGAGCTTTTCCAATTAAAGTGACAACTTTGAAGTAGGGATTATTTTATTTACTGAGTCGCCACTTGGAATTGATTTTTACTGGTGTTCCAAGTCACCTTTTATTCGAATCCCTATTCAAAGGAAGGTTTGACTCTATTATTATTGGTCTGCGAAAACAAAGTCCGGGTAAGGAATTTTATTGACCGGGGAGAAGGTGTAAGGCATTCCCTGAGTTACGTGGTTCTAGCACGATCGCTTTATTGACTACATTTGGCTTGAATTAAACTTGGATAAACTGTGGTTCAGTTGATTTTTATGCTTTTCTTATGTCCGTTTTTATTTATTTTAAAAATAATTAAAGAAAAGATTTGAATAATAATCTACAACTTAACTAATGAGAGAAAATTATTGTTATGAGTACTATTTTAAAAGATAAGAGTAATGAGAGAAAATTATCAATTGACATTGCTTAAAACTAGTAAGATGTGGGCTTGTCTTGACATTGAATGAGGCAGCCCACTATTGGGTTGATGGAGTCAAATGGGCTCATGTCCAAGACAAAATCCAAAAGCTCATATGCTTTTGGACTTTAAATCTGCAGATATGGCCTTTTAAAGCTATGTTACAGATTTGGCCATATCTTGCTATTTGCAATCCGTAGCCAACTATTTACAAAAATAAGTTTACAGATTGTCTTTCTAATCTACAACTTAACTACCTTACTAAATAAGTATTTTTTAAGAGATAAAAAAAGATTATTGGGACTCTAAAATATAATAATAATAATAATAATAATAATAATAATAATAATAATAATAATAATAATAATAATAATAATAATAAAAACTTAGCTTGGTGACAACAAAGGGACAAACATGGCTACAAGGGTTCAAATTTTAATATATATGCTCCTTTCAGACAACCAAATGCCAGTGGAATTATATCTAATGCTTTGCAAAAATAAAAATAATTAAAGATGCTTAACACAATTTAATTAACTAACATATCGTTATAACATTATCAAACATTCAAGAGCATATAAAAATGAATTACAATAGAAGGATAAAACTACTAATATTTTCCAGCGTCATTATCTTTCATTCCAACTCGATTTTATGAGTTTACATGGTCCGAAAATTACCGTGACAGCAGAAAGAAGAACAAATACAACAGAGTCAGCTCTTTCCAAAATCAACAGTAGAACAATTAAACGGGCAGCAACAACATCAAAAGACAGCGACAACGGGCAGATTCAAACCCAAGAAAATAAACTAGAAATACTCCAGCAAAACAGTACAATTATGTAACCCCAGAAAAATCTTTCAAGACTACTCTGTTTTCCTTAAACAAGTTTTTCACTTAAGAATCAACTCACAAAAGCTGCTAAGGGATATTATAGCTACTGATTTTTTTTTTCTCTTTTTTGTGTGTAGAGCTCCCTCAGTAAAATGGAGTGTCCTCCTATATATCAAAACAATCAGCTATTTCAAAAAAAATTAAAAAATCAATCTTTTTGACAGATTTTTCTACAAAATCTGTTCTTAAATTCAAAATGCCAGGCTTTCTGGTTCAAATCTTGTCAAGTATTTCAAACAAAATCTGCTCTCCACTATTCAAAGACAGACTTTTATTCAAACACTGTCCAAAGGTCTACATTTTCTTACCAAACAATTTGACTTTTTAGTGTTGTACTTAAAGGGTCTTGAAGCAGTAAATAAACAACCAAACAAGTACCATATACTCTTAAGTATTTTTCACTACCTCACTTTTATCACCACAAAACTATTTTACTACTTCAACAAGTGCAAAAAACAGAAAATTTAACATTTCAAACTTCAAAAACTATAATTAATAATAGACAAAAATAAAATCTGAAAAAATAAAAATAAAATAGAAAAAACAGACACAAAAGAACAAAATTTTTACCATTTTATAATTCAAGTGGCCCAAAAAATGGTGGTATGCCCAAAGAGGGTGTTCGGGGAGGTCGCCGGAATTTGGCCGCTGGATTTTCAGGGTAAAATTGGCATTAATAACTAGGTCTTGGGGAGCTCTATCCATTGATGTAGGTATTGTGGTGCGGTAGTGGTTGGAGCTTCAAGAATTTGGGCAAAAAAGTGACGGGAAAGTTTCCTAGATCTAAGATTCAAGGAGTTTGAGGGATTTTTGAAGGATTTGGTTTGGAGATATGGAAAGAGGAAGTTGTGGAGATTACATGGTGTGAATTTGGAGGTGTTTGGAGGTGGTCCGCTGGCGGCGGCGATTTCCGGTCGGCGGCGGTGGGCGGAGCTGGGGCGGCGTAGAGAGAGTGAAGAGAGAGAGAAGAGAGAAGAAGGAGAAAAGAATTATGGGTGAAAATGGGGACAATTTTCAGATTTTTGAGGCTTTAAATACTTAAGCCAAGAGTGAATGAGATCCATTGGATCAAGATGGAATTGATGGGTATGATTTGATCTTGTTTCATTTAGTGAAACGATGTAGTTTTGAGGCAAAACTACGTAGTTTCAGACCCTTTCAATGGCAGCCCTTTACCTTGCACTCTTGGACACTTTTTCTTTCAAATTTGGCCAAATTTCTTCCTTAATCCTACTTATTAAACTAATTTTACACAAATAAATTAATTAAATAACTTATTCTAATGATCAATTAACTAGATTAATTCACCAACTGAACAACTAGTTAATTCTTAAAATGCACAAATGAAGAAAGAACTATTTTTTTTTAGTATTTTATGATAGGAAATATGCAATTAAAGTCACAAAAATTGAGAAAAATAATTAAAATAACAAAACACTAATAACTTTAGGAGGTGTTAAAATAGTGCAAAAATTAGGTGTTCACACAATGTGAAATCCGGGGTTTCAAACCCTCAGAGCATCATTTACCATCATTACTTACCTCGAACTGGCTAAATCTCTAGCTCACGATGCCCTTGCCCCTCGAATCGGCCTCCGCGCACGTCGAATCTAACCAAAATAAGAACGAATATGTCACAATATGCTAAGGGAACAAAGCCCAAGCGAAAACAAATCAAAAAATACCAAAAATCCCAAAATTAGCAAAACCCGAGCCCTGGGCCCACTTCTTGAAACTCAGAAATTTTTACATCATTAGATTCCTCGTCTCCCCACGAGTACATACATATTAAAAACACAACAATCGGAGTTCAAATGACCCCTCAAATCCTCAATTTAAGCTCTCTTAAACTCTAGCCCTAAACCTCTATTTTTAGTCCTTTAATTCCTTAAATTTCAGTCCCAATCCATGAAATATTACCATAGAAGTGTGTTTTAGGTCCAAAATCCTTACCTCAATGAAGTCTCTTTGATTTCTCTCTTCAAAATCTCCCAAAGCTCCCAATTCCGAGTTCAAAAATGGTTAAACCCTTCAAAAATCGCGAAGGATGAAATATATACCTTCTGCCCAGGCTTTTCCGCCTCTGCGGTCCTAAACCCACTTCTGCGGTACCGCATATGCGGTCCACACATCCGCTTCTGCGGAAATTCATTTAACCAGCCAAACCGCATATGTGATTCACTCGCCGCATCTGCGACTCCGCAGGTGCGGTTCCCCTACCGCATCTGCGGTTACTGACCAACCCTCTCGAATCCGCTTCTGCGGCTCCCTTTCCGCATGTGCGGCACCGCCCGTGCGGAAAACCAATGTATACACAAGGTAATGACTGAAAGTAAGAAAACTCGTATAATTCTATAATGAAGCTGTTAAATAAGTAATTTGTAAGCAGTAAACCAATGAAAAGTAGAATAAAATACTTCTACAACAGATAAACAGGAAATTGACAGACAATTAAGATAAAGTAAACACATAGAAGTTCGCCCCTCGGGCACAGTATCAACAATTTCTTCCCCTCGGGCTCAATCTCACATCACAATGGATACCCGTGCTTACTGGGGGTGTGCAGACTCCGGGAGGGGCCCCTTACGGCCCAAGCGCAATAACAAGCCATCTTGTGGCATCAAATCTAGGACCTTGGCCTCATATCAATCAAGCCACCTCGTGGAAAATATATGTATCTCAGGCCCTCGGCCTCATATCAGTATCAGTATTCCTCACAATATAGACCATCGGCCTTACTCGGTCCAAAAATCATCACAGGCCCCTCGGCAATAGTAAAATAGTATTTTTAGCCCAAACATCATTTAAAATATCATTTAAGTCTTGAAAAACTGATAAAGAATGTCTGAATAGTAAAACAGTGGGAAAATATCATGACTGAGCTCAAGTAACAAGTCAAAACAGTGGGGAAATATCAATAAATAGCCCCGAAGAGTTCAAATAGTCGGCACTAGGCCCAAATATAGCATTCAGCCCAAATAATGATGACAACACATAGTTTACACTGAAATACGTGGTAAAATCATCAATCGGGACAGACTGAGTCACAATCCCCAATAATGCACGACCCCACGCTCGTCATCGGGCGTGTGTCTCACCTCAATATAGCACTACAATGTGCAATCCGGGGTTTCAAACCCTCAGAGCATCATTTACCTTCATTACTCACCTTGAACCAGCTAAATCTCTAGCTCGCGACGCCCTTGCCCCTCGAATCGGCCTCCACGTGCGTCGAAACTAACCAAAATCAGAACGAATACGTCACAATATGCTAAGGGAACAAAGGCCAAGCGAAAACAAATCAAAAAATACCAAAAAATCCGAAATTAGCAAAACCCGAGCCCCGGGTCCACTTCTCGAAACTCAAAAACTTTCACACAATTAAATTCCTCGTCTCCCCACGAGTTCATACATATCAAAAACACAACAATCGGAGTTCAAATGACCTCTCAAATCCTCAATTTAGGCTCTCTTAAACTCAAGCCCTAAACCTCCATTTTTAGTCCTTTAATTCCTTAAATTTCAGTCCCAATCCATGAAATATTACCATAGAAGTGTGTTTTAGGTCCAAAATCCTTACCTCAACAAAGTCTCTTTGATTTCTCTCTTCAAAATCGCCCAAAGCTCCCAATTCTGAGTTCAAAAATGGTTAAAACCTTCAAAAATCGCGAAGGATGAAATATATACCTTCTGCCAGGCTTTTCCGCATCTGCGGTCCAAAACCCACTTCTACGGTACCGCATATGCGGTTCACTCATCCGCTTATGCGGAAATTCATTTAACCAGCCAAACCGCATCTGCGATTCACTCGCCGCATCTGCGACTCCGCAGGTGCGGTTCCCCTACCCTCTCGAATCCACTTCTGCGGCTCCCTTTCCACACGTGCGGCACCGCACCTGCGGTCCCCAAATCGCAGGTGCGAAAACACCAGAAGCAGCTATATCAGCTACTGCAACCAAGTTCCAAATTCTTCTATAACCCCCCGAAATGATCTCGAGGCCCCCGGGACCTCAACCAAAAGCACAAACATAACCCGATATCTTAAAACTTGTTCCAATCATGAAAACACCCCAAACAACATCAAATCTACTAAATCATACGCTTTCGATCAAAAACCCAACCAAACCACGTCCAAATGATCTGAAATTTTGCACACACATCCCAAATGACATAACAAAGCTACTGCAACTCTCGGAATTCCATTCTGACCCTTATATCAAAATCTCACCTTTCAACCGGGAATCGCCAAAATATCAACTTCGCCAATTCAAGCTTAAATTCTACTCCAAACCTCCAAAACTAATTCCGATCACGCTCCTAAGCCATAAATCACCCCCGAAGCTAACCGAACCATTGGAACTCACATCCGAGCTCTCTAACACATAAGTCAACTTCCGGTTGACTTTTCCAACTTAAACCTTCTTAAAAGGGACTAAGTGTCTCATTTCTTACCAAATCGTCTCCGAACTCAATCTAATCAACCCGATCACATAAAACACTGATAATGAAGCATAAAGAAGTAGAAATAAGGGAAACGGAGCGGTAACTCATGAGACGACTGGCCGGGTCATCACATCCTCCCTAACTTAAACAAACGTTCATCCTCGAACGAGTCAAGAAACATACCTGTAGCCTCAAATAGGTAAGGATATCTGCTCCGCATCTCCCGCTCGATCTCCCAGGTAGCCTCCTCCACGGGCCGACCTCTCCACTGCACTTTCACTGAAGTTATATCCTTTGACCTCAACTTTCGAACCTGACGACCCAAAATAGCTACTGGCTCTACATCATAGGTCAGCTCATCATCCAACTGAACCGTGCTGAAGTCCAAAACATGAGACGGATCCCCAATATACTTTCGGAGCATAGAAGTATGAAATACCGGATGCACACTCGACAAGCTGGGTGGCAAAGCAAGCTCATAAGCCACTTTTCCAATCCTCCGAAGCACCTCAAAAGGCCCAATGAACCGATGACTCAATTTCCCTTTCTTCCCAAATCTCATAGCACCCTTCATGGGTGAAACCTTCAACAGAACCTTCTTGCCAACCATGTAGGACATAACTCTTTTGCCTCGACTGCGCCGTACAAAGCCTCTCCTGAATCACTTTCACCTTCTCCAAAGCATCATGTACCAAATCAATCCCCAATAGCCTAGCTTTGCCGGGCTCGAACCAACCGACTGGAGATCTACACTGCCTCCCATACAAAGCCTCATATGGAGCCATCTGAATACTCGACTGGTAACTGTTGTTGTAGGCAAACTCTGCAAGCGGTAGAAACTCATCCCATAATCCTCCGAAATCAATAACACAAGCACGCAACATGTCCTCCAATATCTGAATAGTATGCTCGGACTGCCCATCCGTCTGAGGATGAAAAGCTGTGCTCAACTCCATCTGAGTACCCAACTCTCTCTGCACGACTCTCCAAAATTGCGAAGTAAACTGAGTACCTCTGTCTGAAATGATGGAAACCAGAACACCATGCAAACGAACAATCTCCCGGATATAAATCCCTACCAACAGCTCTAAAGAATAGGTAGTACACACAGGAATGAAGTGCACAGACTAGGTAAGCCGATCCACAATCATCCAAATAGCATCAAACTTCTTCAAAGTCCGTGGAAGTCCAACAACAAAGTCCATAGTGATCCTCTCCCACTTCCACTCAAGAATAACCATCTGCTGAAGCAAGCCACCCGGTCACTGATGCTCATATTTCACCTGCTGACAATTGAGACACCGAGCTACAAATCCCACAATATTTTTCTTCATTCTTCTCCACCAATAGTGCTGCCTTAAATCCTGATACATCTTCGCGGTACTCGGATGGATGGAATACCGCGAGCTATGGGCCTCCTCCAGAATCAACTCCCGAAGCCCATCCACATTGGGCACACAAATCCGGCCCTACATCCTCAACACCCCATCATCACCGATGGTCACACCTCTGGCATAATCATGCTGAACTCTGTCCCTAAGGACAAACAAATGCAAATTATCATACTGGCACTCTCTGATGCGATCATATAAAGAAGACCGAGAAACCATACAAGCCAATACCCGATTGGGCTCCGAAATGTCTAACCTCAAGAACCGATTGGCCAAGGCCTAAACATCTACTGCATGGGGTCTCTCCCCAACTGGAATATATTACAAACTCCCCATACTCACTGCCTTTCGGCTCAAAGCATCGGCCACTACGTTGGCCTTTCCCGGATGGTACAATATGGTGATATCATAATCCTTAAGCAACTCCAACCATCTCCGCTACCTCAAATTAAGATCCTTTTGATTGAACAAATGCTGAAGACTGCGATGATCGGTGAACACCTTACAAGATACGCCATACAAGTAGTGCCTCAAAATCTTTAATGCATGAACTATGGCAGCCAACTCCAAATCATGAACGGGGTAGTTCTTCTCATGGGGCTTCAACTGACGAGAAGCATAATCAATAACTCTACCCTCCTGCATCAATACAAAACTAATCCCAACTCTCGAAGCATCACAATACACGGTATATGAACCTGAAGTTGATGGCAAAACCAATACTAAAGCTGTGGTCAAAGGTGTCTTGAGCTTCAGAAAGCTCTCCTCACACTCGTCCGACCATGCAAATGAAACACCCTTCTGACTCAACTTGGTTAAGGGCAATGTGATGGATGAGAATCCCTGAACAAACTGGCGATAATAGCCTGCCAAACCAAGAAAACTACAAATCTCTGTGGCTTAGGACGGTCTAGGCCAACCCTGAACGGCCTCTATCTTCTTTGGATCAACCCGAATACCCTCGCTAGACACCACGTGCCCCAAGAAAGCTACCGAACTGAGCCAAAACTTACACTTGGAGAACTTTGCATAAAGCTTCTCTTCCCTCAATCCCTGCAACACAACTCTCAAATGCTCTACGTGCTCCTCCTAACTATGCGAGTACACCAGAATATCATCAATGAAGACAATCACGAATGAATCAAGATAAGGCCGAAACACACTGTTCATCAGATGCATGAATGCTGTTGGGGCATTGGTTAGCCCGAAAGACATAACAAGGAACTCATAATGACCATATCTGGTCCTGAAGGCAGTCTTAAGAATATCTGAATCCCTGATCTTCAACTGGTAATAAATCGAACGGAGATCAATCTTGGAGAACACCCTCGCTCCTGAAGCTGGTCAAATAAATCATCAATGCGAGGCAAAAGATACTTGTTCTTAATTGTTACCTTGTTCAATTGCCTATAATCAATACACATTCTCATTGTGTCATCCTTCTTCTTCACAAACAGAATCGGCGCACCCCAAGGTGACACACTAGGCTGAATGAACCCCTTATCTAGGAGTTCCTGAAGCTGTTCCTTCAATTCCTTCAACTCCGTTGGGGCCATACGATACGACATAATAGAAATGGGCTAAGTGCCCGGCACTAGGTCAATACCAATATCAATGTCCCTATCCGGTGGCATGCCCGGTAGGTCTATAGAAAACACATCAGGAAAATCCCTCACAACTAGGACAGAATAAATACTGAGAGTCTCAGCTCTGACATCCCTCACAAACGCTAGATATGAAAGGCAACCCTTCCCAACCATATGCTGGGCCTTCAAGAAAGAGATCACTCTACTAGGAACATAATCAGTCACACCCCGCCACTCGATCCGCGGCACACCTGGCATAGCCAAAGTGACTGTCTTAGCATGACAGTCCAGAATAGCACGACACGGAGATAACCAATCCATGCCCAAAATAACATCAAAATCCACCATGCTCAATAGCAATAGATCCACTCGGGTCTCCAGACCCCCAATAGTCACCACACATGACCGGTACACACAGTCTACAATAATAGTATTGCCCACCGGGGTAGATACATGAACAGGTAAAGCAAGAAACTTACGGGGCGTACCCAAATAACGAGCAAAGTTTGATGACACATAAGAAAAGGTGGAACCGGAATCAAATAATACAGAGGCATCTCTGTGGTAGACTGAAACAATACCTGTAATGATAGCATCTGAAGAAATAGCATCGGGTCTGCCCGGGAGTACATAGAAACGGGCCTGACCGCCCCCTAATTTGTTATGACCCGGATTCCCCACCCTCGAAAGTCGTGATGGCGCCTACTAATGTGAGCTAGGCAAGCCAATTATTGAATCATCTACCTTTTTACTAATTTTATTCTCTTTAACAATTACGAAGAAATAACGTTTAAACAGCGGAATTTAACATAAGCGGAAGAAAAATAATAAACTATCTGAACATGACTATCTAGTACAATTGTTTGAGTCTTGACTACCCAGAACTAGTGTCACAGTTTCACAGACGGTCTAAGAATACTACAATTAAAGGTTTGAAAGAATTAAATACAACACTGTCTTTGGAAATACATGTAAGAAACAGGAAAATGGATAGAAGGAGACACTAAGGCCTACAGACGCCTGCAGGGCTACCTCGAGTCGCTTGATGAACAAGGATTAGCAATATCACTGCGGTCCGAAGTCTAAAACACTGGGGTCTGCACAAAAGAGCGCAGAGTGTAGTATCAGCACAACCAACCCCATATGTTGGTAAGTGCCTAGCCTAACATCGGCGAAGTAGTGATGAGGCTAGGGCCAGACTACCAAATAAACTTGTGCAGTTCAAATATATATATACAGCGGAAAGGAAATACAGAAATAAACAAATAAAGATAGGAGGGGGGAACATGTTTTGGGGAATAACAGGTAAAAACAGAATATCAAGAGAATTATAAAGGAATCAAAATCAACTGCTACAAGAATAAGGAAAAACAAAGGCATATTTCACTTTCTTTTCACATCTTGTGGTAGGTGTACCACCCGCTCCCATTTCATTATATCTTGTGGTAGACGTACCACCCACTCCCATTTCATTATATCCTATGGTAGGCGTACTACCCACTCCCATTTAATTATATCTGTGCTGTGGCGTGCAACCCGATCCACATATAATATTGTTGCGGCGTGCAACCCGATCCATATATAATATTGTTGCGGCGTGCAACCCGATCCATATATAATATTGTTGCAGCGTGCAATCCAATCCATATATAATATTTACAATTATAACGAGAGTCCCGACAAGGGATCAATAAGGTCTACACTATCCCGGCAAGGGATTCGAGAGCATAAGTAAATACGTCCCGGCAAGGGAGAAACAACTATAACCAAACTGATTACAACATCCAACTACCTTAGTTATAATCAAACTCGTTACCACACCTAACTACCTCCGCTACAACCAAACTTGTTACAACACCTAACTGCCTCAGCTATAACCAAACTTGTTCCGACACCTAACTACCTCAGCTATAACCAAACTTGTTTCGACACCTAACTACCTTAGCTATAACCATAATCCCTACCCAACACAAGGAATCATCAACCTAAGCATCCGTAATATCCATTAAGAACACAATGCAAGGAAACCACAACTCAACAATAGCCCGGCAAGGGGGTAACATAATGATCTCTTCTCTTTCTCACTTTTACTTCACAATTCACTTCACAACTTGAGCCAATGCTCTAGAGTTTCAATTATCACTTATACTTTCACAATTCATTATACAACTGGAGACAACGCTCTTCAATGTTCATAGGTCACAATTCTTTCCACAACTTTACACAACAAATAGAAATCTTCACCAAGGCATGAATAACACAACGAAATCATGAAAATCACAATATAAGACTCACGATCATGCTTGACACCAACGTATCGATACTCGTCACCATGCCTATACGTCGTACTCAACAAGAAACAAATAGCAAATAGGACACAACTCCTAATCCCTCAAGCTAAGATTAGACCAAACACTTACCTCGATATCACGAACATAATTCAAGCCTCAACTATCGCTTTACCTCTTGAATCCGCCACTGACTCGCTCGTATCTAGCCACAAGTTACTTAATTACATCAATAAACGCTAAATGAATCAATTTGAATTCATGAAAATGAATTTCCCAAAGTTTTACCCAAAATGTCAAAAATCGCCCCCGGGCCCACATGGTCAAAACCCGAGGTTCGAACCAAAACCCGATTACCCATTCCCCCACGAACCCAAATATATAATTTATTTTGAAATCGGACCTTAAATCGAGGTCCAAATCTCCAATATTTGAAAAACCTAGGTTCTACCCAAAACACCCAATTTCCCCCATGAAAATCTTTGATTGAAGTTGAATCATGTTAAAAGATGTTAATGATTGAAGAAAATGAGTTAGAAATCACTTACCAATGTTTTGGAGAAGAAAGGTTGGTTGAAAAATCGCCTCTTATGTTTTTGGGGTTTTGAAAATGAAAATAACTAAAAATTCTGTCTAAATATACTACTCTTAGATGCCTTATGCGGACCGCACAAAATCGATTGCGGCCGCAAAGCCCTTCTTGTGTATTGCAGTGACATGCTGTAGTATTTTGGCCATAACTTTCTCTACAGATGTCCAAATTGTGATTTCTTTATCTTTCTGGAAATTAGACACGAAGAGCTAAAACTTTTGTTTTTGAATCATCTCAACATTCCTAGTAGATCAAAAGATATAGGCTTCCGAAGTCGGTCCAGTGAAATGTTCTTCACCGCGGATTGAACAGAATCTAGTACGGCCGCACAGGCCCCTCCGCGGTAGCACTCCATTTTGTGTGGACCGCACTGGTTTGTTCAGAGGCCTTCCACTTCTCTGAGCCTGCAACAGCTATGTTTTAGGCCTAAGACACCTCGGAACCTACCCGAAACTCACCCAAGCCCTCGGAACTCCAAACCAAGTGTACACACAACCTCAAAAACATCCTACGAACTTATTCGTGTAATAAAATCACCAAAATAACATCAAGGACATCGAATTAAACCTCAAGATCGATAAAATTTCTCAAAACTTCTTTAAACATCAAATTTGGCATTTAAGGTCTGAATCACATCAAACGGACTCCGTTTCTCACCAAACTTCACAGAGTTATCTTAAATCACATATAAGACCTGTATCAGGCGCCAAAACCAAAATACGGGCCCGATACCAACATGTTCTAATCAAAATTCATTTCAAATTCCTTTAAACAATTGCAGAAAATAATTTTCTTTAAAAATTTATTTCTCGGGCTTGGGACCTTGGAATTCGATTCTAGGTATACGCCCAAGTCCCATATTTTTCTACGAACCCTTCGGGACCGTCAAATCACGGGTCCGTTTACCCAAAACATTGACCAAAGTCAAATTTACTCATTTTATAGCCAAAATTTATCATTTTTCATAGATTTTCACATTTAGGCTTTCTGGCTATGTGCCCGAACTGCGCACGCAGATCGAGGTGATGCTAAATGAGGTTTTCAAGGCCTCGAAACATAGAATTTCATTTTAAAACAAGTGATGACCTTTTGGGTTATCACATGATCGACCTCCACCTCTAGGGCGACCCCTGACTGACTTACATCCACCCCTAGCTGGCGGAGTGGGTGGTGATGAAGAGACTGGCGCCGAAGCCGAAGACTGGCCCCTCTGCTGGGACGAACTAGCAACACGATAAGGACATTGCCTCCACATGTGGCCCATATCGCCACACTCATAACAACTCCTAGGTGCTGGAGAAGGGGACTGAAGGGAACCCCTCGCACCGGAGAGACTAGCAGATGCACTCGGCATAGAAGAGCCCCAAGCTGATGGAGCACGAGATGAACTCTGAGCTGGGAGGGCGCTGAGTGATGACTGGCCCTGCTGAGATCTATGATGACCATGACCTGAAGATGCCCTACGGTAACCTGGGCAGGCGGACTGAGCAGGCCTGAATGAACGGCCTCTACCATGCTGAAACTGGCCCCTCAAAGGAGAACCACTATAACTGCCCGATCCTCGAGGCCTCTTGGCCTCCCTCTCCTCTCGCTCCTGACGGCAAACAGTCTCAATCTCCGGGACGATATCAACAACCTCCTCGAAGGTGGCACCTATCACTCTCTCTCTGGTCATAAGACTATGAAGCCGATAAGTAAGACCATCAACAAACCTCCTAATCCTCTCTCGATCTGTCAGAACCATCCAGATGGCATGACGAGCCAACTCAGAAAACCTCGACTCATACTATGACACAGTCATATCCCCCTATTGTAACCACTCAAAATGTCTACGCAGCTCCTCTCTGCGGGACTGCGGGACATACTTCTCTAGGAAGAGAACGGAGAACTACTGCCAAGTAAGGGGCGCTGCACCAACAAGCCTACGCCTCTCATACGCCTCCCACCAAGTGAAAGCAGCTCCAGCAAACTGAAAGGTGGTAAATGTCACACCACTAGACTCAAGAATACCTGATGTACGAAGCCTCCGCTGGCAGTTATCCAAGAAACCCTGGGCATCCTCGCCCTCTGCTCCGCTAAAAGTCGGAGGTTGGAGTCTACCAAACCTCTCAAGTCAACACTGCTCATCATTCGGCATAACTGGTACTACAAACCCCTGAGCTGGTACAACCAGCTGGGCTGGAAGTGCCCCCGGCGTCTGAAGTCCTTGCACTAACTGCTCAGGTGTGCGAGTAGCGGGGGTCTAATTGCCTCCCCCGGCATGTTAAGTAGTTGCTGTTGTAGTGGCTGAAACTACCTGAGCCAGGCCAGTGCAAACTGATAAGATTTGTGCCAAGGCCTCCTGAACTGGTGCTGCTGGAGCATCCATAGCTGGAGCCTGATCCTGAGGTGGGGCAGCTGGTGGATCTACAGGTGCTGCCCTTGCTGCTCTGCCTATACCACGACCACGGCCGCATCCTTAGCCTCTAGCGGCCACAGCTGGTGGCACTGGGGTCGTCCACCCCATCCGGTAGCGCGTGTCCTCACCATCTGTGAGAGAATAGAATAACAGAAGTTTAGTACTTGGATCAACAAGTTCGCACGATAAGAATTTCGAGAATATGAAGTTTTTCCTAAGGGTTCTGCAACCTCTCGAGGATAAATAAAGACGTCTCCATACCGATCCGTGAGACCCTACTAAACCTGCTCATGACTCGTGAGACCTATGTAACCTAGGCTCTGATACCAACTTGTCACAACCCTAACCCCGAACCCGGTCATGATGGCGCCTCTCGTGAAGACAAGGCCAGCCAATTGAACATAATTCACCCTTTTAAGCAGTTAAATAACATAAAGATACTTTAAACATGATTTAATAACAATATTTAGCGGAAATAGAGATAACAAAACGGAAACCCAACCCGACACTGCCCTAACCGGGGTGTCACAAGTCATGAGCAACTAAGGATCCTGATACAAGTCTACTAAATACGATATCTGGTACAAATGTTTGAAAAACATAAAAATAATGAGATAAGGGAGACACGGGGGCTGCGGACGCCAACAACTACCTCGTAGTCTCCGAAACACCGCCTGAACTGGAAGGATCAGCACTCAGGAGCGGGACCTGCTACGCCTGAATCTGCACACACGGTGCAGGGAGCAATGTGAGTACTCCGACCCAGTGAGTAATAAATATAAATAATGACTAAAAGTAAGAAAATACATAAAACACAAGGAATTCTATACCGAAGCAATAAATCACTTAAAATTAGTAATCAGTGAAGAATCAGGTAAAATCCCCTTTTCAGCAGGTAAAACAAGTAATTAACAGGTAAATAACAAGTAAAAGTTCGCCCTTCGGGCACATTATCAACAAAAAACCGCCCCTCGGGCAACATCTCAGTACAGTACCAGCCCCTCGGGCTCAATCTCACATCACAATGGGTACCCGTGCTCACTGGGGGTGTACAAACTTCGGGGGGGCCCGTACGGTCCAAGCGCAATATCAATCCATCTCGTGGCATCAAATCTAGGCCCTCGGCCTCATATCAATCAAGCCACCTCGTGGCGTATATATTTCAGGCCCTCGACCTCAAAAACAATATCAACAAGCCACCTCATGGCGTACATATATCAGGTCCTCGGCCTCAAATCAGTATCAGTGTTTCCTCACAACTAGGCCCTCGGCCTTACTTAGTCACAAATACTCACAAGCCCCTCGGGCTTTAGTAAAACAGTATTTCTCAGGCCAAAACATCATTTAAAATATCATTTAAGTCTCAAAACGGAGTAAAAATGGCTGAGTAGTACAATAGTGGAAAATAACATGACTGAGTTCAATTAATAAGTCAAAACAACGAGGAAATAGTAATAAAAATCCCCGAAGGGTTCAAATAGTTAGCACGAAGCCCAAATATGGCAATCAGCCCAAATCATGATGATAACATATAAGTTTCAGTCAAATACGTGGTAAAATCATCAGTCGGGACGGACCAAGTCACAATCCCCAATAGTGCACGACCCTACGCTCGTTATCAAGCGTGTGCCTCACCTCAATATAGCACTACGATGTGCAATCTGGGGTTTCAAACCCTCATAGCATCATTTACAATCATTACCCACCTCGAACCGGCTAAATCTCTAACTCGCGATGCCTTTGCCCCTCGGATCGGCCTCCACGCGCATCGAATCTATCCAAAATCAGAATGAATATGTCACAATATGCTAAGGGAACAAAGCCCAAGTGAAAACAATCGAATTACCATAAAATTCCAGAAATTGGTCAGACCTGACCCCCAGGCCCACATCTCGGAATTTGACAAAATTTACAAAACTAGAATTCTTATACTCTCACGAGTCTAACCATACAAAAATTATCCAATTCCGATACCATTTGGTCCTTCAAATCATCATTTTACATTTTTGAAACATTTCACAATTCTCTTCCCAAATTCCATCCCAAATCACGAATTAAATGATGAATTCAATGATAGATTCATGTACTCTATCCAAATCTGAGTTAGAATCACTTACCCCGATAAATTTCTTGAAAAACCTTCGAAAAATCGCCAAAATCCGAACACTCTAGGTCAAAATATCAAATAAAACTCAAAACCTCGTATTTATAGAGTACCTCACAGATTTCCACCTCCGCGGACTGCACAAAATCGACCGCGGTTCGCACAAAACCAGTGTGGTCCACACAAAAAGGACCGCAGCCACACAGGCTTTCCTCTGTAGTGATAGGCTTTAGTGTTTTGGCCATAACTTTCGCTACAAATGTCCAAATTGCAATATCTTTACCTTTGTAGAAACGAGACACGAAGAGATACAACTTTCGTTTTTAAATCATCTCAAAAATTTTTGTAGATCAAAAGATATGAGCTTCCGAAGTAGGACCAGTGAAATGTTCCCCACAGCGGCCGCGCTGCATTTTGTGCGGTCCGCACAGCACCTACCGCGGCCGCACTTCATTTTATGCGGTCCACACAGCGCAGAACGTGGCCGCACTTCTTTTTGTGTGGACCGCGCGGGTGGGTTCCGGGGCCTGCAACCCTTCTGGACCTGCTACAGCTATGATTTTTAGCCTAAAACATCCCAGAACCTACCCGGAACTCCCGGAACTTCAAACCAATTGTACCAACACATCCCATGACATCGTTCAAATTTGTTCAAAATTTCGGAACGCTCACAACAACATAAATCACCAATTTAACATAGGATTCAAGCCTAAGAACTCCAAGAACTCTTAAATTATGCTTTCGATCAAAAAGTTTACCAAATCTCGTCCGAATGACGTAAAATTTTGCACACACATCCTAAATGACACAACAAAGCTACTGTCATTCTCGGAATTCCATTTCGACCCCTATATCAAAATCTTGCCTATCAACCGGAACCGCAAAATATCAACTTCGTCAATTTAAGCCTAAATCTTCTCTACAACTCCAAAACCAATTCCGATCGCGCTCCTAAGTCACAAATCACCTCCCGAAGCTAACCGAACCATCGGAACTCACTTCCGAGCCTTCTAACACATAAGTCAACATCCGGTTGACTTTTCCAACTTAAGCCTTCTTAGAAGAGACTAAGTGTCTCAAACTTCACCAAACTCATTCCGGACTCGATCCGACCAATCCGATATCACAAAAACACGGATAATGAAGCATAAAGAAGCTGAAATGGGGGAAACAGAGCGGTAACTCATGAGACGACTGACCGGGTTGTCACAAGAAACTTGGTATCTAGAACAATTTATTGAAATTAAATAATTTAATATTTTATTTCCTGTATATTACACTGGAGGTATATATTTTTAAACATTAATGTCCAGTATTTAATACTGCACATGAATAATCTAGAATTTTTTATCCAAAATTCGTCCAATTTGCTTACTCCCCATGAATTATGCTGGGAATGCTACTTATGAAGGCATATAAGCAAGTATATTTTAATGGAGAAGTTGAAAATAGTAAAAAATTGATATATAGAACAATTTATTGAAATTAAATAATTTAATATTTTGTTTCCTGTATATTACACTGGATGTATATATTTTTAAACCATAATGTCCAGTATTTAATAATGCACGTGAATAATCCAGAATATTTTATCCTAAATTTATCCAATTTTGGTTAATCCGTATAAAATATGCTGGAAATGCTACTTTTGAAGGGATATAAGCCAGTATTTTATAATTGAGAAGTGCAAAATAGTGAAAACTTGGTATCTAGATCAATTTACTGGAATTAAATAATTTAATATTTTGTTTCTTGTATATTACACTGGAGATATATATTTTTAAACATTAATATCCAGTATTTAATACTGGACGTGAATAATCCAGAATTTTTATCCTAAATTCGTCCAATTTTGCGTAGTCGCTATAAATTATGCTGGAAATGCTACTTATGAAGCCATACAAGCCAGTATATTATAATGGAGAATTCAAAAATGGTGGAAACTTGGTATCTAGAACAATTTACTCGAATTAAATAATTTAATATATTTGTTTCCTGTATATCTCCAGTATTTTTAACCCGAATATGTACAATAAATTATATTATGCTGCAGATATATCATATGCAAGTATATTGATTTATGCATAATAAGTTTGATTTCATAGGTTGGTTCCTGAAAATTCTAATTATGAAGCGATATAAATCAGACTACAACAATTAGTATGTTATCACGTAATAGCTATTATATGACGTTATTATATGAGGTGACATACAACTGACTCTAGTGTACTTGCCTATAATATGTCATTATTAGCTATAATATTTCATCATTACCTATGAATTTCATTAAGTAACCATTGGGTGCAGTTTTTTATGCATTTTTAATCACAAATCATATTATATGTGTGGGAGTTGTATCACAATAATTAAAGCATTTATACTTATCCATTATACTGGAGTCTAATTTTGATTTTTTTCTATATCTTATACTAGAGTTCTAAATATATAATAAGAAATATGGAAAACTCGGAAATTGTTTATCCAAAATAAATTGCTGGAATATCATACACATTGCTTTGTGTTTCGTAATAAATATGGTATTTTATGACGTAACATGCAAGTAATTCTAATTTAGTTTTCTATAATATATTATTATTTCATCTACATTTAATTACTTTATTAGGTGCAGTGTTTGATGCATTTTTAACCACTAAAATTAATTTATATTTCACATTGGGAGTTGTGTTACAGTAATAATTACATTTTCACTCTTTCATTAAATTGTGATTCATGAATCTTTATGTTTACCCCTAACGTTCAATTTGCCTTCAGTCTTTTCATATACAGTTTAAAAAAAATCCGCTATATAAGGAGGGTATCGTTTCCCTATTTATTCATACAAACTCATCTGGTTTTATACAAAAAATAGAAAAAATAACGAAAAATGGATGCCGCGATCAAAACAATAATTGATGAAATGAAAGAAGATATCATTGAAGCATTTGAGATCAAGTTTGATGAGTTCATTGAGAAGTATAAAAGGGATTTAAGAAGGCTCAAGGACAAGCTGGATAGGCTGGAGAGGATTGTACGATATGGGGGTAATGGTGGCAGTATAGACTATAGTTCCTTTGACTCTGATGATATGGGGGATGATTAGTTTTTTATTTTTATGCTTTTTTTTGTGGTTTTGTGCTAGTAAACTATGTTTTGTGGAAGTATTTGGTATCCAAAAGATGGCAATGTAATTTTATTTTATATTAATATAATATATTTTTGTTTAAGTCTTTATCTGTCTTACTTTTGATCATAATTCCTCTTCAAATTCAAGAAAAAACTAAATAATGATTATACTTTTACGGTTAGATATGTGAAAAAATCAAACAATCCCACAAATAGTATTGAAAGCTATATAACCCAGTGTATTATAATGGAGAGAAGTCTAAAATAGTGCATAATTGGTATCTAGAACAAGTTAGTGGAAATAAATAATTTAAAATTTTGTTTCCTGTATATTTTGCTGGATGTATATATTGCGAAACCATAATGTCCCTACAAAAGATGTGCACAATCCAGATTTTTTACCCTAAGTTTGACCAATTTATTAATTGAAATAAAGTTGTAAGGATTGAAGATTATAATTTCGATGGTGTGTTTTTAAGTATAATATGTTAAATTTAATAATTTTTGTTGATGCAACTCTTGTTGGAGTTCTTATTTTGCTTGTTTCCTGTAAATTATGCTGGAAAAACTACTTATTAATCCATATAGGCCAGTATATTATTGTGGAGATGTGTAAAACAGTGGAAAATGTCCTCTTGAAATTCAAGAAATAACTGAATAATTACTAAAACTTTTACGGTTAGATTTGTGAACACAATCCAGCATAATGGAGAGAAGTGTAAAATAGTGCAAAATTGGTATCTAGAACAAGTTAGTGGAAATAAATAATTTAAAATTTTGTTTCCTGTATATTTTGCTGGATGTATATATCGCGAAACCATAATGTCCCTACAAAAGATGTGCACAATCCAGATTTTTTACTCTAAGTTTGACCAATTTATTAATTGAAATAAAGTTGTAAGGATTGAAGATTATAATTTCAATGGTGTGTCTTTAAGTATAATATGTTAAATTTAATAATTTTTGCTGATGCAACTCTTGTTGGAGTTCTTATTTTACTTGTTTCCAGTAAATTATGCCGGAAAAACTACTTATTAATCCATATAGGCCAGTATATTATTATGGAGATGTGTAAAACAGTGAAAACTTTCCTCTTGAAATTCAAGAAAAAACTGAAAATTACTAAACTTTTACGGTTAGATATGTGAACACAATCCAGCATAATGGAGAGAAGTGTAAAATAGTGCAAAATTGGTATCTAGAACAACTTACTAGAATTAAATAATTTAAAATTTTATTTCCTGTATGTTTTGCTAGAGTTATATATTGCAAAACTATAATTTCCAGTATTTTATACTGGATGTTCAGAATCCAGATTTTTAACCTAAGTTTGTTGATGCAATTCTTGTTGGAGTTCTTATTTTAGTTGCTTTCTGTAAATTATGCTGGAAAATCTAGTTATTAAGTTATAGAGGCCAGTATATTATAATGGAGATGGGTAAGACAATGGAAAAATTGTATATACTTAATTTGCTTGAATTTTAAATAATTTAAAAGTTTGTTTCTTGCATATTACTCTGGAGGTATATCGCTTGAAAGTATAATCTCTCGTATTTTCTATTGAATGTGCACAATGCAGATTTTTTTTAGCACCAAATCAAGAAACAAAAAAAAATAGACTAATAATATTTTGAAAAACAAGAATACCGAACAAATTATTCGGGATTACAATCAGTTTTTCATATGAACCAATGCAACTTTATTGTATATAATCAATCATTTTTTCCCTGTATTTTCTTGCATAAGGATGAACTACAGCAGAATTTGTGCAATTTGTTCTGTTATGCTCATATATTTTGCAATGATCACATCTTGGTTCCTTCTTGAATTCTGTACCGGAAACATGTCGATTCTTCTGTCTTCTTCCTAGCATTACTTTTGCATCTGGAGGCTTAGTGATTTCTGATTTAACATTGTCTAGTATAACCCATGTTGTTGAATCACCTACAAAATTTATTTGTCCTTCATATGTTTTCCACCAAAAGTTTCTTGAATAATAGGCTGAGCAAAAGGCCGATTTCTTTTGATATATACTGTCAATTGCAGCAATTGCATGTTCACAGGGTATCCTCATCTAGCTGAAATTCAGAACAATCACATGTTCTTTTGTCTAGATCAACAATAAATTCCATACCCCTTCTTTGACATAGAATTTGAGTCGATTAATAGGAAATACTCTAAATGTAAAAGCTGGTTTAATTTTTTTCTTCCAATGTTGCTTCTGCCCAATTTGATATCTCACGGAATATTCCTTCTGCAGTTGTCCTTCTTTCATAGAACCAGCTATGCAATTTTTCTTGTATGAAATCCATCATTGTTAAAAGTGGCAATTCTCTTGCACGTCTCAAAACATTATTTATTGACTCAACAATATTTGTTATTAACATATCATATCATCGTCTTGGACAATCTGAACGAGCTCATCTTCATGGTGGTTCCTCCATCAAATAATTGAATGTTTTCTTATCAACAACAGCTATTTGGGACATGAAGTCATTAAATTCTGATTGAAGATATTCTCTTGCAGCACTTTGAAAGAGGTTTATTACAGTGTTTCTTACTCTTCTTTGCTTTAGATTCTTTTATAAATGATATATGCTAATACCATGGTAGCACTCAGGGAAATTTTTTGCAATTCCATTTCCAATGGCCTTGTGTCGATCTGACAAAAACATTAAATCTTTACAAATCCTAATTTCTTTTCTTAATTCTCTGAAATACCATCCATATGATTCGTTATTCTCTGAATCCGCTACGCCAAATGCTATAGGGAATATCTGGTTATTTGCATCTTTTGTAACAACCACTAACAGAACACCTCTATATTAATTTTTTAGAAATGTTCCATCAACGGCAATAAGTGGTCTACAATACTTCCACCTAGAAATTGACGCCCCATACATAAAAAACATGTAAGCAAACCTGTTAGATTGAAAAGTAAATAACATTCAGTTATACCATATGACAAGCTGAATAGTAATAACATAGTGGACAACAAGCTTAAAGACGACAGACTTTCGTTAAAATATACTGAAATCAAAGAAAACTCAAGTATTATATACTGTATTAAAGATCATAATAAAAAAGAAGACAAATAATCACTCAAAAAAGTAATGACAAATAAAACAAAGTTCTAGGTTAAACATAAATCATCTAGTATAATATACTTGAGAGAAAGCTTACACACGGCAGACGTCCAGTAAAATATACTGGAATCAAACAAAACTCAACTATATTATAATATTCATCCAGTATAACATACTAGAGGACCTACATTTACACGAGATTTATGTATAATATACTGGAAAAATTTTATTACTAAATTCAATTAACAAAAAACATTAGCAAAAACCATACTCAAAAGACAGATTTCCCGTAAAAAATATTACACCATATTTATATATGAAGGCAACGATATTTTAATCAAACATAACAAATTTACCCGTTTTCTGCATCTCTCTGAATATTAGTATATGATCCTGGATTTTTTTGTTCGATCATATACAAATATGATGGCAGCTGCTCATAATTCTGTTCAGTTGTTCCTCTTAATAAAGATAACCCTTTTTGAATAACATGCCATGCTTTTCCATAACCAACATCAATCCATATGCTTTATTCATTTCTGAAATGGCAAACTTAGGCTTTACTTCAGTAGCTATGTCCTTTAAGTTGTCAATCATATAATCTCTAATCACATTTGAAGTTGCTTGTCTTTGATGTGACTTTCTAATATCAACCGAGTTGTGACGATCCGACAAGTCGTCTCATGAGTTACCGCTCTGTTTCCCCTATTTCAGCTTCTTTATGCTTCGTTATCCATATTTTTTGTGGTATCAGGTTGGTCGGATCGAGTCCGGAATGAGTTTTGTGAAGTTTGAGACACTTAGTCTCTTTTAAGAAGGCTTAAGTTGGAAAAGTCAACCGGATGTTGACTTATGTGTTAGAAGGCTCGGAAATGAGTTCTGATGGTATTGTTAGCTTCGGGAGGTGATTTGTCACTTAAGAGCGTGATCGAAATGTGTTTTGGAGGTTCGGAGTAGAATTTGGCTTGAATTGGCAAAGTTGATATTTTGGCAATTTTCAGATGTTAGGCAAAATTTTGATATAGGAGTCAGAATGGAATTCCGAGAGTTGCAGTAGCTTCGTCGTGTCATTTGGGATGTGTGTGAAAATATTTAGGTCATTCGGACGTGGTTTGGTTGGGTTTTTGATCAAAAGCGTATTTCGGAAGATTTTTTAAACTTAGGCTTGAATCCGATGTGATTTGGTAGATTTGATGTTGTTTAAGGTGTTTTGATGATTGGGACAAGTTTGAATAAGGTATTGGGTTATGTGTGTGCTTTTGGTTGAGGTCCTGGGGGGCCTCGGGGTGATTTCGGATGGTTAGCGGGAAGATTTGAAACTTGGGAGATTGCAGAAAATATTGTTGCTTCTGGTATTTTTGCACCTACTGTTTGGGGAGCGCAGGTGCGGCGCCGCATAAGCGGAGAGTTGGCCGCAGAAGCGAAAATTTGGACAGGTGTGCAGATACCGCAGAAGCGGTCAAGTAGCCGCATCTGCGAAGCCGCAGATGCGGAAGTCCTATCGCATATGCGATTTTGGGTTTTAAATGAAGGACCGCAGAAGCGGTGGTTTGGATGCATATGTGGTAATGCAGAAGCGGGCATTGTACCGCAGATGTGGAAAGTCCTGGGCAGATGAATTAAAAGAGCCCTTCGCGAATTTTGGGTTATTTCACCATTTTTGACTTCGACTTGAGAGCTTTTGGACGATTTGGAAGAGGGATTTCAAGGGAACTTCGTTAAGGTAAAGATTTTTGACCTAAAACACATTTCTATGATAGAATTTCATGGATTAAGGATGTAATTAAAGAAATTAAAAGGTTAAAATTGGGAAAACTAGGGCTTGAGAACTTAGGCCTTTAATTGTGAATTTGAAGGACCATTTGGGGTTGGATTTGAGAACTTTTGATATGAATGAACTCGTGGGGAGTAAGGAATCTATTGATGTAAAAATTTCTGATTTTCGATAAGTGGGCCCGGGGGTCGGGTTTTGGTAATTTCGGGATTTGTGCCATTTGTTGATTGTTTTCGCTTGGGCTTTGTTCCCTTAGCATATGTTGACGTACTCGTTATGATTTTGGATAGATTCGACGCGTGTGGAGGCCGATTCGAGGGGCAAAGGCATTGCGAGCTAAGGATTTAGCCGTGTCAAGGTGAGTAATGATTGTAAATGATGCTATGAGGGTTTGAAACCCCGAATTTGTACATCGTAGTGCTATATTGAGGTGACACACACGCTTAATGACGAGCGTGGGGTCGTGCACTACTGGGGATTGTGACTTGGTTCGTCCCTATTGATGATTTTATCGCGTATTTGACTGAAATTTATTTGTTATTATCATGATTTGGGCTGATTGCCATATTTTGACTTTGTGCCAACTATTTGAACCCTTCTGGAATTTTTATTACTATTTTCTTACTGTTTTGACTTATTACTTGAACTCAGTCATGTTATTTTTCACTGTTTTACTACTCAGCCATTTTTACTCAGTTTTGAGACTTAAGTGATATTTTTAAATGATGTTTTGGGCTGACAAATATTGTTTTACTATTGCCCGAGGGGCTTCTGATGATTTTTGGACTGAGTAAGGCCAAGGGCCTAGTTGTGAGGATACATTGATACTGATATGAGGTCGAGGGCCTGAGATACATAAATATGCCACGATGTGGCTTGATTGATATGAGGTCGAGGGCCTAGATTTGATGCCACGAGATGGCTTGATATTGCGCTTGGGCCGTAAGGGGCCCCTCCCGGAGTCTGTACACCCCCAGTGAGCATGGGTACTTATTGGGATGTGAGATTGAGCCCGAGGGGCTAATATTATTCTGAGATTGAGCCCGAGGGGCTGGTACTGTTCTAAGATGTTGCCCGAGGGGCGGATTCGTTGATACTGTGCCCGAGGGGCGAACTTCTATTTGTTTACTTACCTGTCAATTACTTGTTTTACTTGTTGAAAAGGGATTTTACTTGACTCTTCACTATTTTACTATTTTAAGTAATTTTTTTACTGCTTAAGTATAAAATGCCATATGTTTTACGTGTTTTCTTACTTTCAGTCGTTATTTAAATTTGTTACTTACTGAGTTGGAGTACTCACTTTACTCCCTGCACCCTGTGTGTAGATTCAAGCATAGCTGGTACCGCTCCTGAGTGCTGATTCCTCCAATTCCAGGCGGTTTTCAGAAACTACGAGGTAGTCGTTGACGTCCGCAGCCCCGTATCTCTGCTTATCTATCATTTTTGTTTCCTTTCAAACACTTGTAGTAGTTTATGACTTTAGCAGACTAGTATTATGGTTTAGAGATGCTCGTGACTTGTGACACCCTGGTTAGGGTTGTGTCGGGTTGGCCTTTCCGCATTATTATCGATATTTCCACTATTTAGTATTATTTAAATCATGTTTAGACTATTTTTATGTTGATTAACTTCTTTGAAAGTTGAGTTGGGTTGAACTGGCTGGCCTTGTCTTCACGAGAGACGCCATCATGATCGGGTTCGGGGTTAGGGTCATGACAAGTTGGTATCAGAGCCTAGGTTACATAGCTCCCACGAGTCATGAGCAAGTTTAGTAGAGTCTCGCGGATCGGTATGGAGACATCTATATTTATCCTCGAGAGGCTGCAGAACCTTTAGGAAAACTTCACATTCTTGAAATTCTTGTCGTGTGAACTTGTTGATCTGAGTACTAAACTTCTGTTATTCCATTCTCTCACAGATGGCGAGGACCTGCGCTATCGGGCAGGGTGGACGACCACCAGTGCCACCTGCTGAGACCACCAGAGGCCGAGGACGCGGTCGTGGCAGAGGCAGAGCAGCGAGGGCAGCACCTGTTGATCCACCAGCTGCCCCAGCTTAGGATCAGGCTCCAACTATGGATGCTCCAGCAGCACTAGTTCAGGCACCAGCTGTGCCCATCGTGATTCCGAGTCTTCAGAAGGTCTTGGCACAGATCTTATCAGTTTGTACTAGCTTGGATCAAGCGGTTTCAGCCACTACAGCCACCGCTACTTCACAGGCCGGGAGAGGCAATCAGACTTCCGCCGCTCACACACCTGAGCAGGTAGTGTAAGGACTTCAGACATTGGGGGCGCATCCAGCTTAGCTGGTCACAACTTCTCAGGACTATGTGGTTCTTGTCATGCCAGAGGATGAGCAGCGTAGATTGGAAAGGTTTGTAGATTACAGCCTCCGACCTTCAGTGGCGCAGATGGCGGGGATGCCTAGGGCTTTTTGGATAAGTGTCAGAGGATGCTTCGTACTACCGGTATTCTAGAGACCAGCGGGGTCTCTTTTACCACCTATCAGTTTTCAGGAGCTTTTTTTACTTGGTGGGAGGATATTGAGAGGCGTAGGCCTGTTGGTGCAACGCCCCTTACTTGGCAGCAGTACTCCGTTCTCTTCCTAGAGAAGTATGTGTCGCAGTCCTGCAAAAGGAGCTGCGTAGACTGTTTGAGTGGTTACGACAGGGGATATGACTGTGTCACAGTATGAGTTGAGGTTTTTTGAGTTGGCTCGTCATGCCATCTGGATGGTTCCGATAGATCGAGAGAGGATTAGGAGATTTGTTGATGGTCTTACTTACCACCTCCGTATTCTTATGACCAGAGAAATGGTGACTGGTGCTACCTTCGAGGAGGTTGTTATATCGCCTGTGAGATTGAGAATGTTCACCGTCTGGAGTGATAGGAGAGGGAGGCCAAGAGGCCTCGAGGATCTGGCAGCTATAGTGGTGCTCCTTCGAGGGGCCAGTTCCAACACAGCAGAGGCCGTTCATTCAGGCCTGCTCAGCCAGCTCACCCAGGTTATCGGGAGGCATCTTCGGGTCTTGGTTATCATGGATCTCAGCAGGGCCAGTCCTCACTCAACGCCCTTCCAGCTCAGAGTTCATCTCGTGCCCCATAGGTTCAGGGTTCTTCTATACCGAGTGCATAAGCTAGTCACTCCGGTGCGAGGGGTTCCCTTCAGTCCCCTTCTCCAGCACTTGGGAGTTATTATGAGTGTGACGAGATGGGCCACATATAGAGGCAGTGTCCTCGTTGTGTTTCTAGTTTGTCCCAGCATATGGGTCAGTCTTCGGCTTCAGCGCCAGTTTCTTCACCACCACCCGCTCAGTTAGCTAGGGGTGGAGGTCAGTTGGCCAGGGGTCTCCCTAGAGGGGGAGGTCGATCAGGGGGCGGTCAAGCCCATTTCTATGCCATCCCAAGCAGACCAGATGTTATTACTTCAGATGCTGTCATTACAGGTATTGTTTCAATCTGCCATAGAGATGCCTTTGTATTATTTGATCCTGGTTCCACCTTTTCTTATGTGTCATCATACTTTGCTCGTTATTTGGGTATGCCCCGTAAGCTTCTTGCTTTACCTGTTCATGTATCTACCCCGGTGGGTGATACTATTGTTGTAGACCGTGTGTAACGGTCATGTGTGGTGATTATTGGGGGTCTGGAGACCCGAGTAGATCTATTACTATTGAGCATGGTGGATTTTAATGTCATTTTGGGCATGGATTGGTTATCTCCGTGTCGTGCTATTCTGGACTGTCATGCTAAGACAGTCACATTGGCTATGCCGGGTGTGCCACGGATAGAGTGGCGAGGTGTGACTGATTATGTTCCTAGTAGAGTGATCTCTTTCTTGAGAGCCCAGCGTATAGTTGGGAAGGGTTGTCTTTCATACCTAGCGTTTGTGAGGGATGTCGGATCTGAGACTCCCAGTATTGATTCTGTTCTAGTTGTGAGGGATTTTCCCGATGTGTTTCCTACAGACCTACCGGGCATGCCACCGGACAGGGATATTGATTTTGATATTGATCTGGTGCCGAGCACTCAGCCCATTTCTATTCCGTCGTATCATATGGTACTAGCAGATTTGAAGGAATTGAATGAGCAACTTCAGGAGCTCCTAGATAAGTGGTTCATTCGGCCTAGTGTGTCACTTTGGGGTGCGCTGGTTCTATTTGTGAAGAAGAAGGATGGCACAATGAGAATGTGCATTGATTATAGGCAATTGAACAAGGTAATAATTAAGAACAAATATCTTTTGCCTCACATTGATGATTTATTTGACCAGCTTCAGGGACCGAGGGTGTTCTCCAAGATTGATCTCCGTTCAGGTTATCACCAGTTGAAGATCAGGGACTCGGATATTCTTAAGACGGCTTTCAGGACCCGATATGGTCATTACGAGTTCTTGGTGATGTCTTTTGGGCTGACCAATGCCCCAGCAGCGTTCATGCATTTGATGAACAACGTGTTCCGGCCTTATCTCGATTCATTCGTCATAGCCTTCATTGATGATATTCTAGTGTATTCGTGTAGTCAGGAGGAGCACGCGGAGCATTTGAGAGTTATATTGGAGAGATTGAGGGAGGAGAAGCTTTATGCAAAATTCTCCAAGTGTGAGTTTTGGCTTGGCTCAGTGGCTTTCTTGGGGCACGTGGTGTCCAGCGAGGGTATTAAGGTTGATCCGAAGAAGATAGAAGCGGTTCATAATTGGCCCAGACTGTCCTCAGCCACAGAGATTCGTAGCTTTCTTGGTTTGGCAAGCTATTATTGCTGGTTTATTCAGGGATTCTCATCTATCGCATCGCCCTTGACCGAGTTGACTCAGAAGGGTGCTCCATTTGTATAGTCGGACGAGTGTGAGGAGAGCTTTCAGAAGCTCAAGACAGCCTTGACCACAGCTCCAGTATTGGTTTTGCCATCAGCTTCAGGTTCATATACCGTGTATTGTGATACTTTGATAGTTGGGATTGGTTGTGTTCATGATTTGGAGTTGGCTGCCATAGTTCATGCATTAAAGATTTGGAGGCACTACTTGTATGGCGTATCTTGTGAGGTGTTCACTGATCATCACAGTCTTCAGCATTTGTTCAAGCAAAAGGATCTTAATTTGAGGCAGCAGAGATGGTTGGAGTTGCTTAAGATTGTGATATCACTCTATTGTACCATCCAGGAAAGGTCAATGTGGTGGTTGATGCTTTGAGCTGAAAGGCAGTGAGTATGGGGAGTTTGGCATATATTCCAGTTCGGGAGAGACCTCTTGCAGTTGATGTTCAAGCCTTGGCCAATCAGTTTGTGAGATTAGACATTTCGGAGCCCAATCGGGTATTGGTTTCTGTGGTATCTCGGTCTTCCTTATATGATCGCATCAGAGAGCGCCAGTACGATGATCCGCATTTGCTAATCCTTAAGGATAGAGTTCAGCATGATGATGCCAGAGATGTGACCATCGACGATGATGGGGTGTTGAGGATGCAGCGCCGGATTTGCGTGCCCAATGTGGATGGGCTTCGGAAGTTGATTTTGGAGGAGGCCCATAGCTCACGGTATTCCATTCATCCGGGTGCCGCGAAGATGTATCAGGATTTGAGGCAGTACTATTGGTGGAGAAGAATGAAGAAAAATATTGTGAGATTTATAGCTCGGTGTCTCAATTGTCAGCAGGTGAAATATGAGCATCAGAGACCGGGTGGCTTGTTACAGCAGATGGATATTCTTGAGTGGAAGTGGGAGAGAATCACTATGGACTTTGTTGTTGGACTTCCACGGACTTTGAGGAAGTTCGATGCTATTTGGTTGATTGTGGATCGACTGACCAAGTCCGCGCACTTCATTCCTGTGTGTACTACCTATTCTTCAAAGCGGTTGGCAGGATCTATATCCAAGAGATTGTTCGCTTGCATGGTGTCCCAATTTCCATCATTTCAGATAGAGGTACTCAGTTTACTTCGCAGTTTTAGAGGGCCGTGCAGAGAGAGTTGTGTACTCAGGTAGAGTTGAGCACAACTTTTCATCCTCAGACGGACGGGCAGTCCGAGCATACTATTCTGATATTGGAGGACATGTTGCGTGCTTGTGTCATTGATTTCGGAGGATCATGGGATGAGTTTCTACCGCTTGTAGAGTTTGCTTATAACAACAGCTTCCAATCGAGTATTCAGGTAGCTCCATATGAGGCTTTGTATGGGAGGCGGTGTAGATCTCCAGTTGGTTGGTTCGAGCCCGGTGAGGCTATGCTATTGGGGACTGATTTGGTACAGGATGCCTTGGAAAAAGTGAAGGTGATTCAGGAGAGTCTTCGTACAACGCAGTCAAGGCAAAAGAGTTATGTTGATAGGAAGGTTGGAGATGTATCTTACATGGTTGGCGAGAAGGTTCTGTTGAAGGTTTCACTCATGAAGGGTGTTATGAGATTTGGGAAGAAAGGGAAATTGAGTCCTCGGTTGATTGGGCCTTTTGAGGTGCTTAGGAGGATTGGGGAGTGGCTTATGAGCTTGCTTTGCCACCCAGCTTGTCGAGTGTGCATCCGATATTTCATGTTTCTATGCTCTGAAAGTATATTGGGGATCCGTCTCATGTTCTGGATTTCAGCACGGTTCAGTTGGATGATGACCTATGATGTCGAGCCAGTAGCTATTTTGGGTCGTCATGTTAGGAAGTTGATGTCAAAGGATATAGCTTCAGTAAAAGTGCAGTGGAAAGGTCGGCCCGTAGAGGAGGCTACCTGGGAGACCGAGCGGGAGATGCGGAGCAGATATCCTCACCTGTTTGAGGCTTCAGGTATGTTTATTGACTCGTTCGAGGACGAACATTTGTTTAAGTTGGGGAGGATGTGACGACCAGCCAATCGTCTCATGAGTTACCGCTCCGTTTCCCCAATTTCAGCTTCTTTATGTTTCGTTATCCGTGTTCTTTTGTGGTATCAGGTTGGTCGGATCGAGTCTGAAATGAGTTTGGTGAAGTTTGAGACACTTAGTCTCTTTTAAGAAGGCTTAAGTTGGAAAAGTCAACCGCATGTTGACTTATATTTAGAAGAGTTGGAAGTGAGTTCCGATGGTTCGGTTAGCTTCGGGAGGTGATTTTTGACTTAGGAGCGTGATCGGAATGGGTTTTGGAGGTTCGGAGTAGAATTTCGCTTGAATTGGCGAAGTTGATATTTTGGTGATTTTCGGTTGTTAGGCGAGATTTTGATATAGGGGTCGGAGTGAAATTCCGAGAGTTGCAGTAGCTTCGTCGTGTCATTTGGGGTGTGTGTGAAACATTTCAGGTCATTCGGACGTGGTTTGGTTGGATTTTTAATCAAAAGCATATTTCGGAAGATTTTTGAAACTTAGGCTTGAATCCGATGTGATTTAGTAGATTTGATATTGTTTGAGGTGTTTTGATGATTGAGACAAGTTTGAATAAGGTAATGGGTTATGTGTGTGCTTTTGGTTGAGGTCCCGGGGGGTCTCAGGGTGATTTCGGATGGTTAGCAGGAAAATTTGAAACTTGGGAGATTATAGAAAATATTGATGCTTCTGGTATTTTTGCACCTATGGTTTGGGGACCGCAGGTGCGGCACCGCATAAGCGGAGAGTTGGCCGCAGAAGCGAAAATTTGGACAGGTGTCCAGATACCACAGAAGCGGTCAAGTAGCCGCATCTGCGAAGTTGCAGATGCGAAACTCCTATCGCAGATGCGATTTTGGGATTTAAGTGAAGGACCGCAGAAGCGGTGGTTTGGCCGCATATGAGGTACTGCAGAAGTGGGCATTGTACCGCATATGTAGAAAGGCCTGGGCGGATGAATTAAAAGAGCCCTTCGCGAATTTTGGGTTATTTCACCATTTTTGACTTCGGCTTGAGAGCTTTTGGACGATTTGGAAGAGGGATTTCAAGGGAACTTCGTTAAGGTAAGGATTTTGAACCTAAAACACATTTCTATGATAGAATTTCATGAATTAAGGCTGTAATTAAAGGAATTAAAAGGTTAAAATTGGGGAAACTAGGGCTTGAGAACTTAGGCCTTTAATTGTGGATTTGAAGGACCATTTGGGGTCAGATTTAAGAACTTTTGATATGTATGAACTTGTGGGGAGATAATGAATCTATTGATGTGAAAATTTATGATTTTCGAGAAGTGGGCCCGGGGGTCGGGTTTTGGTAATTTCGGGATTTGTGCCCTTTGTTGATTGTTTTCGCTTGGGCTTTGTTCCCTTAGCATATGTTGACGTACTCGTTCTAATTTTGGATAGATTCGACGCGCATGGAGGCCGATTCGAGGGGCAAAGGCGTCGCGAGCTAGGGATTTAGCCGGTTCGAAGTGAGTAATGATTGTAAATGATGCTCTAAGGGTTTGAAACCCCGGATTTGCACATCGTAGTGCTATATTGAGGTGAGACACACGCTCGATGACGAGCGTGGGGTCGTGCACTATTAGGGATTGTGACGTTCGTCCCGATTGATGATTTTACCGCATATTTTTGACTAAAACTTATTTGCTATCATCATGATTTGGGCTGATTGCCATATTTGGGCTTTGTGCCAACTATTTGAACCCTTTGGGGATTTTTATTACTATTTCCTCACTGTTTTGACTTATTACTTGAACTCAGTCATGTTATTTTCCACTGTTTTACTACTCAACCATTTTTACTCAGTTTGGAGACTTAAATGATATTTTTAAATGATGTTTTGGGCTGAGAAATACTGTTTTACTGTTACCCGAGGGGCTTGTGATGATTTTTGGACTGAGTAAGGCCAAGGTCCTAGTTGTGAGAATACACTGATACTGATATGAGGCCGAGGGCCTGAGATACATAAATATGCCACGAGGTGGCTTGATTGATATGAGGTCGAGGGCTTAGATTTGATGCCACGAGATGGCTTGATATTGCGCTTGGTCCATAAGGGGCCCCTCCCGAAGTCTGTACACCCCCAGTGAGCGCGGGTACCCATTGGGTTATGAGATTGAGCCCGAGGGGCTGATATTGTTCTGAGATTGAGCTTGAGGGGCTAGTACTGTTCTGAGATGTTGCCCGAGGGGCGAATTCGTTGATACTGTGCCCGTGGGGCGAATTTCTATTTTTTTATTTACCTGTCAATTACTTGTTTTACTTGTTGAAAAGGGATTTTACTTGACTCTTCACTATTTTACTGTTTTAAGTAATTTTTTTACTGCTTCAGTATAGAATACCTTGTGTTTTACGTATTTTCTTACTTTCAGTCGCTATTTACATTTGTTACTCACTGAGTTGGAGTACTCACTTTACACTCTGCACCCTGTGTGCAGATTCAGGCGTAGTTGGTACCACTCCTGAGTGCTGATTCCTCCAGTTCCAAGCGGTTTTCAGAGACTACGAGGTAGTTGTTGACGTCTGCAGCCCCGTGTCTCTACTTCTCTATCATTTCTGTTTCCTTTCAAACACTTGTAGTAGTTTATGACTTTAGCAGACTAGTATTATGGTTTAGAGATGCTCGTGACTTGTGACACCCCGATTAGGGCTGTGTCGAGTTGGACTTTCCGCATTGTTATCGATATTTCTGCTATTTAGTATTGTTTAAATCATGTTTAGACTATTTTTATGTTGATTAACTGCTTTAAAAGTTGAGTTGGGTTGAACTAGCTGGTCTTGTCTTCACGAGAGGTGCCATCACGACCGGGTTCGGGGTTAGGGTCGTGAGACGACCACTCATGTGTTCTCTGAAATTTAACTATTTTAAAAAGTGTTGATTCCTTAATTCTTGAACCTCAAACAGTCTAACCACACTTTTCATCAGTACATACCAAAGAGTATCTCGTGTTACTTGACCTCTCAACATAGAACTCAAAGTGCTCCTTTAGCTGCTAAGCAAAAACATCTAATCAAAGCATTTTTGTCTTGAAAAACAGATGCGAGTTTTACATCATCCAATGATGCATTTTCCTTTAGTATTATTGATGGGGATTCTTTTGCCTTTCCTTTTGCTTTCCTTTTTCTTCCTTCAATAGTGTCTAGTGATTCAGTGTTTTGATCTTCCACAGGAATTACAATTTCATTTTCCATTGTAATGTCATAAATTGACATCTCCTGCTCTTCTGCTATTTGAGATAACAACATCACTTGTTCTTCCGGAACATATGTAGTTCTGTGCAATAATTGTTGATTGTCAATTTCCATTATTGCATTACCTTCTGGTTGTTAATTTTGTATTTCTGATATTTCAACAACAAATTTGGAACCTTTATAGTATGGATCGTTTTTTAAAAGCATCATACACAAGGTGAGATCTTCATCTTTTGTCACTTGTATTCCCTTAGCAGTACCTAGGTTGATGTTAAGTCATACTTTTGATTCAAACTTGTTGTTGTCGAACTATATAACTTGAAAAATTTTACTCATGAATTCTTCAAATAAAGTCCCATCATTTATAAGAAGAAGCTTTGTTTTATGATCTAAATACTTGTAATCTACTGTCCATTTGCCATCGAATGCGATAAGCAAGAAATTTGTATGCATCCTATATTTAATGAACCCAAATAATTAGATATTTAGAAGTAATACTGTTTAAAAATAAAACTCTGGTATAATAAGCTGGAATTATTTGAGATATTCATATTTATAAAGCAAATCCAGCTTATTATGCTGGGGTTACTGCAGTCACACATACTTCCAGTAGAATATACTGGAAATGTCTAAGTTTTACATGTTAAATTAACAAATGTCCAGTATTCTACACTGGTGTTTTGTTCTATACCATTTTATTTACAATTTTTTATAGTAGTTTGGATAAAGATACTTCCAGTGTAATACATTGTAGCTTTTTGAGTTTTGCAGATTAATACAAAAAGCTCCGGCGTATTATACTTGATTTTGTTCATTTTTGGAATCAAGTACTGTAAAGCCATTTTATGAGATTTTTCTAGTATAATAAGCTGGAAGTATCTCAGCTTTAGATATTAATTTAGAAAGGTCCAGCAAATTATGTTTTGCGGGATTGTATATTATTTTTTGTGGTTTTGAACAATGTAGATTTTATTAGTTACGATCTAAATTACAGAAAAGAAGGTATATAATACAAATAAGCACAGATTAACGCATTGAGAAAATTAGACATTAACACAGATTAAAGCATTAAAAACAAACCAGAAAATTCGAAGAATCAAAAAATTTACTGATACTTTGAATTTTCTAGTTTGAATTACAAAGAGAAGAATCATAGATTATCACAAATCAATTTGTGATTGTAGAAGAAATTCAAACTAGTTAAATTCAAATAATCAGACAAATAATTGAGAGAGCTTACTTGGATTTGCAGATTAACGCCGCAAGATTGTGCTAAAGAAGAATATGAGGTCAAGTCGCGTAAATTTAAAAAACAGAGTAGGGGTATTTTAGTCAACAAATTGTTACCTTGCTAACTTCGCGGCTAAATATCGTTGACCTTTGATTTTGTGGCTAAATTTGATTGACCAAGCGTAAAACTAGCGATTTATAAATTTTTCGCCACTAAATTAGGTAGTAAGAGGGACTTGACATATGGGCTTTATAAGGATTAAGCCCAAGCAAATGGGAGTTTTTATACGTTTAGATCGTAAATCATAAGAGTAAAGTCGTCAAGAATTGATTTTTTTGGAGAAAAATAACTAATCACTCGAGCAAAATAAACTTACGTACAATGAAAAGTAACACAAAAGTAAGTTGTTGTAGAGCTTAGCCGCTATCTTCGACTTCATGGACTAGTTTGCTTGCTTCCCTGAGCTCATCTCTTTTCCTTACCCGAATATGTCATACTCTCAAAAATAATTTATCACGACTCAAAATTCACTAAGGGTCGTGATGGCGCCGGACACCGTTATCGGGCAAGCCAACCAAAATACTTAATTAAATTTCAATTTTAGTATTTGTTTAAAAATCTTTTTTTTCTTTCTACATTAAATAACAAATAATGAAATTTACAGAAATAACCATGAATTGCATTGAAATAGGGAAATATCTTTAACCAATTAAATATTGATCAATACTATAACCATCCCAGAACCCAGTGTCACAAGTGCATGAGCAATTTTCTAGGAAATAATATAATACAACAACCGTCCGGACTACGATATTGGACAGAAAATAAATACAGAAAAACTGAAAGAGACTCTGCTGGCTGCGGGTCGCCTCGAGAAGTACAACTCACCTAAGTCTCTGTATCAACCATGCCGCTATGCCATAAGCCACTAGCCACATGCGAACTTGTGCAACAAAATGCACAGCAAGTATAGTATGAGTACGAAAACAACGTGTACCCAATGAGTATCCCGTCTAATCTCGAAGAAGTAGAGACGAGAGGTCGACTTCGACACTTACTGGAGGTCCAATAATGTTATATCAATAATATAGTAAATCTGGGATTTTTATTGACATGATTATAATTCAATGGAATGAATCAAGTAAGCCGGGGAGAAGGCAACAACAACTTCATCATTTAAGCATAATTTCATAAGCCGGGGAGAAGGCAACACCAACTTCAATAAGTTTCAGGGCAAGCAATAAAAGCATGCGCAATCATGCCGAGGTCGTACGGCCCGATCCAACAATATTTAAACTGTGGAATGTCGAGGGTCGAACGGCGCGAACCATAGATGCATCTATTTAATCTACCGAGGCATTCGGCCCGTTCCAGAAATAAACACACGGACAGTCAATCAAGAAGTCAACATGGAACAATTATCCAAAGAAAAGCCAATTCTCGTTTAACAACTTAACAAAATGAAGTTTAAATCTTATTAGAAATTCATTTACTAATTCGATAGGATTTAAACAATCAACTGTCAATAAAGATTACAGACATTCCAAGTATAGCATGCTTTTAGGTCCTAGACCCGGACAATAGCATAATAGTAGCTACGCACGGACTCTTATCACCTCATGCGTACGTAACCCCCACAAATAGGAGCACATAACCAATTAATTTACCTATGGGGACAATTCCCTCTTACAAGGTTAGAAAGGAGACTCACCTCGCTCCGAAGATCCATAACCGGCATTCCACGCTCTTCCGAAGACTCGAATCAATGCACAATGCTCCAAAACTAGCCAATAATCATGCAAATCCAATAATATATGCTCAATTACTCATTACAATCCAATTTATAGCAATTTCTAACCCCGATCAAAATGTTGACAAAAACGCCCTCGGGCCCACGTGCCCGGATTTCGAAATTTCGCGAAGATAAAGTTTACCCATGAACTCACGAACTCAAATGTATGATTTTTTTCTTAATTCCATACCCAAAATCGTGGTCAAATTTCAAGAATACTAATTTTCTAGGTTTTTCCACAAACCCTAAGTTTTCTACAAATTCTCATGCCTAAATCCATATATAAATCTTGTATTTACTCAAAAACTAGTAGAATTCACCTACCTCATGCTTGGTGGTGAAAATGGCACTCCAAAGTTGCTCCAAAATCGACTCCCATTGAAGAAATGAAGTGAAAATGAGCCAAGACCTGGTTTTAAAAAAACACACTGCCTCCAGCACTTTCCGCACATGCGGTCACTCGACCGCTTTTGCGGTTCCGTAGGTGCGAGCCACTCTACCGCATCTGCGATTTCCACCAGGCTCCCCTTCTCCGCTTCTGTGTTCCTTCTTCCGCAGGTGCGGTCCCGCTTCTGCGGCACCCTGACCGCATCTGCGGTCCCTTCGCTTCTGACCAAAAGCCGCACATGCGCCCTCCTAGCCGCTTCTGCGGCTCCGCACCTGCGGCCCCTTTCTCGCAGGTGCGGTTATGACAGCAACCAACACGTTCAAGCCTTCCAAAAATTCCATTTACGATCCGTTAACAATCCGGAATCCACCCGAGGCCCTTGGGACCCCATCCAATCATACCAACCAGTCCCAAAATACATTACGGACTTGCTCGAGGCCTCAAACCATATCAAACAACGCCAAAACCACGAATCGACCTCCAATCCAAGCTTTATGAACTTTAGAATTTCAAACTTCTACATTTGATGTTTAAACCTATCAAATCACGTCCGATTGACCCCAAATTTTGCACACAGGTCATATTTGACATTACGGACCTACTCCAACCTTCGAAATCGGATTCTGACCCCGATATCAAAAAGTTCACTTCCGGTCAAACTTCTCAAAAACCTTCAATTTTCTATCTTTAGCCAAATGACTTCAAAATGACCTACGGACCTCCGAATTCACTTCCGATCGCGCTCCCAACTCCAGAATCACCATACGGAGCTACTCCCAGACTTGGAATCCCAAACGAACATCAATAACATTGAAATGCACTTCAAGCCAAACATATGAAATTTCTTCCAAAATGTTGACTTCAACAATATGCGCCAAAACGCTCCCGGTCATCCAAAACCCGATCCGGGCATACACCCAAGTCCGAAATTATCATACGAACCTGCTGGAACTTTCAGATCCCAATTCCAAAGTCGTTTACTCTGAAATCCAATCTTAGTTACTTCCTTCAACTTTAAGCTTCCAAAATGAGATTTCTCTTTCCAAATCAACTCTGAACTTCCCGAAATCCAATTCTGACCACGCGTACAAGTCATAATACCTTAAATGAGGCTGCTCATGGCCTCAGACTACTGAACGATGCACTAGAACTCAAAACGACTAGTCGGGTTGTTACATTCTCTCTCACTTAAACATACGTTCGTCCTCGAACGTGCTGAGAACTACACTGAAGTAGTTTGAAATCACTGTTTAATACCTCGTGCACCTTTCCGTGTTACCACAACTCAGTTGAGCACATTAGCTCGATCAATTCTGAAGATATTCCCTTTTATTCAAGCAAATAAGCCTTAGAACCCAATTCCAACATTCAGAATTCTACGCCAGACCTATTTCCAACATACGAACACCGTGTCAATCACCCCACGATGCACCAGAACATGACTGCACACCTTTTCTGAATTCACACCTTGCACCGCTTTATCCACAGGACCACAATAACATTCTCTAAGCATAATAGTCGAAATTTCACGAATCTGATGCTCCCATTGCACCTCATGACATACACAGGTCTTACTCTAACTCCTACAATACCGCCATGAAGGACGAGATGTGCAGAAATTCATAACCAACTACCGAGTCAACCCATCATTGAGTTTATACTTCTGACAAGAACCATTACCTCATTTTGAACCAAATAATGATCTTTGCTCCTTAATATATTTCATGTAATCAGATTGCACTGATCCTAAATCCAATGATCTCATCTCACCCAGTACGAACTGTTCAGGCAATAGCCACCCCGGACATGATCAAAAGTCTCATATGTTGCCACAATATGCCAATAGGCTACCAATTCGAACGCGATACAAAAAGGAAAATGAACTCTAGAAAGGAGATCCAATTACCCCGCTCGTGAATCATACATGCGACGCGGGCAACATACTAAACAGACACCCCGCTCGTAAATCATACATGCGACGCGGGCTCACAGCTAATACGAATTTTCCTCAGAAAATAGGAAACGAAACACATAAAAACAGATATAAGGAACTGTACTCAACATCACACTGTTGCGGCGTGCAACCCGATCCGAATAACATAGCACTCACCTAAGGAGATGCGCATCGAGCTAGATTGCTCATTACAACAAAATACCAAATATCGGTCATAAACACGCTAAGTGCATAATACTATCCCTGAGGGAACATATAACGCTATAAGCTACAAAACTCAAGCACATCTGAGGTACGATATACGATCTGAATCTCAAAAGCCACCCTGCTCATATAATATCATCTCTACGTAGAGCCTCATCACATAAGAAATTCACCAAGCTGTTTCACAAATCGCACGGCGCAATACATCACTACATGAAATAGCTGACGACAAAATAACACCCCAACTACTCTTCCATGAAATGAACACATCTGGCCTGACATAGAGCCCATACTCACATTTAATCCATCCACCGACCTCAAGTCGATATTGATCGTACCAAACTAGGTCGATAACCTTCCAAAGGTCCATACTAACTTCCCTTTTTCTCATAACACACAAGAACAACCATCGTAACTGGAGTACTCATCCACAATCCACAACGCAGTAAGCCATGTGCCCTCCAAGCATAAATTCTCAAATTGACGATATCACCACAATTTCATGCTTGGTTTAAATCTTTAATCAATCAAATGACTACATGCCACACTTATACAATCTTCCTGTGGGACACGCTTCCACAATCTACCATAACAATTAACAGGTCTGTACATCCAAACCACCGGTCGTACTAACGCTAAAAAGCGATCAAGAATCCTTAACCAGGATGCAAAACATTTTCACGAAACACCGATCTCAGGTGACGCTAAAGACAATGCCAGTTTACTCTAAACATTCAAATCCCGCTCCTGCTCATCCGAGCTCATGACATCCTTTTCAAAACCGAATCGCAACATTGATCCTCACTTCAAATTCCATATCATTCACTGCACCCAACGTGCCAATATACGATAGAATACAATTTTTCATCATAACTCCGGAACCACTAATAGACTAACACTTTATCGTGTAAAACTTTTCACTTAACTCACTTCAGGAGAACCATAGCAACACACATGCAAATTCTCATAACCGTAGAATATGCAAATCTCTAAGTAGTGGTCCAAGCCACCATAGCTCTTCCGGGATCCGCCTACACATAACCGAAGGATACTTCTGAATAACATCAATTACGGCGGTGGAAAAGCCTCACACGTACCGCCACAAATCACACGCATAACTTGATCACGCTGAATAGACTGATCATTACCACCAATATGCCAAGCCAATTGTGGCTAACCAATATATCTTCCTTCGATTTACCCTGATGGCCTTAGAAATAATGATGACTCCATTCGATACATAACACACTTTATCCGCACTCATCCCGAGTGACCTTGAATCACGAGACCATGTTTTCCCAAATTCCATGAACCATTTCATACCTTCCTTGTGCGCACATTCGCACCCTCAACCGATATGCCCATTTTGCAAATCCTTCTACGAATCTGAAGTCTTTTCTCATTCTTCCTCTCAAATTCTACACTGCAAGCCAAAACACCATAGAACATTCTGGGCCTCCACTCATAAGCTGCTGCAAAAGCTTGATTCTCAACCGCACCTATAGGCTCGAAATCATTAGGCACCACACTTTACCCCTTTGAATCCATTGGGACCATTATTGAGAGCCACCCGCTCTGACTTGGCCCCGAATATAACCAATCCCATGAGTCCTCTAGCACATGAATACCCTCTCGACGAAGCACCCGGCAGAATCACTTCCCTTGAAACCCGCATCTATACAAGGCATAAATCCTGAATCCTTCCCCAAGTCTGAACATGGGCCAATAAGGCCAACCCTAACACCCCTTTAACAAGTCCTTTGCTCAACTTACCACTTACGGTTTTTCCCGTAGCGGAAATAACCCAACAATATGCTAATAACCAGAAATCTTGCAAGTAGTTAACTATGCAACCCAATCATAAGTGGTGGGACTCTCCCACTTAGCTCAAAGCCACTATTACACAACTCTGGAATTCACCCAAATTCTTTATCTCTTATTGACATAACCTTGCACAATCAACCGCCAAAATTCTCGGAATCTTTCTGTAAACCTCCCCCCCTCTTTATACTCTGAATCGTCAACCACATTTGCACGGCCGATCTCTTCGCTGCATAACCAATAGAACTCTTTGCAGAAGCTTCGCCAACCACGCGACCGCTAACCTGGTCACAGGGAATAACCCACCTGTGGAAATCACTTCCCGACATCTTTCAACGCTGTTGCACGGGGTACAATCACTTATAACACCAATAACCCATCCTGAGTCCGAGCTCACTCTCCAGCTGCACAAGTCTATTCACCCTTCGTGGACATCAATTAGATGTGCGACAACAACCTTCCAATCCGAAATTATGTTGCATCCTTCTTCATTTCAAGCAGCTCATTCCCGTTATATCAAATCTTCTGCCGCATAATGGCCCATGCTTCCAATTAACCCCGTAGGCCCCAATCACTAATCTCTAGAATCCTCAAATCATTCTGAACTCTCTTTATGGTGCGTAATCATCCTACCGCAATGCCCATATGCAACTCCGCCACTCTTCCACTTTGGCGGAACTCATCCCTTTAATCAACTACTCGACCCTTGCTCCTCATACTTGGCCTTCTAGAAATTTTAGCCACCGCCTGACACCTCCCACATGTCCTTCCTCATCCTTTGCTGCTCAGTTGTTGCCTTAAATAAATCCATCTTTGTAACACTTGAACCCAGGAATCGCTACTAAATTTAAACCTCTCCGAAGAACATCTTTCTCGAGCCGTCAACATTAGGAACACCGATTCAATCCTACACCACCGCACCCCGCGATGTCTAACAGTCATTTCTTCAATACTGACCCGCAATATCCTGCTCCAGAGGCGAATTGTAGAAGTTCATAACACCGGCGAACTTAGTACATTCAATAAGGACAACGACACCTCATCATAGAAGAAAACTCCACCACGCTCGCAATTACCAAGTCTTGTTACCCCATCAACCCAAACCTGAACATTCTCAGCCCGATTGCTTTTCCCCTGTCGGGAATAAAATATCGAATCTCTAGATCATACACTGAGTAAACCTACCTTCAAGTCATTCACTACCTCGGCACGTAGGCAAACATTCTACCATCATATCAATACTGCGGAATAATCGTTCATAAGCATCATGGCAACCTGTGCCTAGCCTCAAAGCTCTCAGAAGTACCTACTGAGCTGAAATGACAAAATATCCTTCCACGAGGCGACGATAATGGCTCAAATAACCCCGCAGGGAGAAACACTCTGCACCACATTCGTAGTACCATTACATTCCTTAAATTCTTGATTTATAACTAGCGGCTCGCGTCACGTAAGATCGAATAGGAAGGAAATAAAGGCATAGGCCTCAAAGAAATCAAACCGCACGATGAGGAATCAAGAAGGGAAGTACTCCTAACAGCCCTGTAGCCTCCCGAAGATAAGTACAAACGTCTCCGTACCGATCCGCGAGACTCTACTGGACTTGCTCATGACTCGTGAGACCTAAGGAAACCTAGTGTTCTAATACCATGCTGTCACGACCCAAAATCCACTAAGGGTCATGATGGCGCCGGATACCGCTGTCGGGCAAGCCAACCAAAATACTTAATTAAATTCCAATTTTAGTATCTGTTTAAAAATCTTTTTTTTCTTTCTACATTAAATAACAAATAATGAAATTTACAGAAATAACCATGAATTGCATTGAAATAGGGAAATATCTTTAACCAATTAAATATTGATCAATCCTATAATCATCCCAGAACCCGGTGTCACAAGTGCATGAGCAATTTCTATGAAATAATATAACACAACAACTGTCCGGACTACGATATTGGACAGAAAATAAATATAGAAAAACTGAAAGAGACTCTGCTGGCTGCGGGTCGCCTCGAGAAGCACAACTAATCTAAGTCTCTGTATCAACCATGCCGCTATGCCATAAGCCACTAGCCACATGCGAACCTGTGCAACAAAAATGCACAACAAGTGTAGTATGAGTACGAAAACAACGTGTATCCAATGAGTATCCCGTCTAATCTCAAAGAAGTAGAGATGAGGGGTCGACTTCGACACTTACTAGAGGTCTAATAATGTTATATCAATAATGTAGTAAATTTGGGATTTTTATTGACATGATTATAATTCAATGGAATGAAGCAAGTAAGCAATTCTTTCATTTATAGAAAATTTCCAAATTTCTCTTCATCATTTAAGCGTAATTTCATAAGCCGGGGAGAAGGCAACACCAACTTCAATAAATTTCAAGGCAAGCAATAAAAGCATGCGCAAATCATGTCGAGGTTGTACGACCCGATCTAACAATATATAAACTATGCACTGCCGAGGGTCGAACGACACGAACCATAGATGCATCTATTTAATCTGCCGAGGCGTTCGGCCCGTTTCAGAAATAAACACACACGGACAGTCAATCAAGAAGTCAACATGGAACAATTATCCAAAGAAAAGCCAATTCTCTTTTAACAACTTAACAAAATGAAGTTTAAATCTTTTTAGAAATTCATTTACTAATTCGATAGGATTTAAACAATCAACTGTCAATAAGGATTATAGACATTCCAAGTATAGCATGCTTTTAGGTCCTAGACTACCCGGACAATAGCATAATAGTAGCTACGCACGGACTCTCGTTACCTCGTACGTACGTAGCCCTCATAAATAGGAGCAAATAACCAATTAATTAACTTATGAGGACAATTTCCTCTTACAAGGTTAGAAAGGAGACTCACCTCGCTCCGAAGATCCATAACCGGCATTCCACGCTCTTCTAAAGACTCGAATCAATACACAATGCTCCAAAACTAGCCAATAATCATGCAAATCCATTAATATATGCTCAATTACTCATTACAATCCAATTTATAGCAATTCCTAACCCCATTCGAAACGTTGACAAAAATTCCTTTGGGCCCACGTGCCCGGATTCCGAAATTTCTCGAAGATAAAGTTTACCCATGAACTCACGAACTCAAATATATGATTTTCTCTTAATTTCATACCCAAAATCGTGGTCAAATTCAAAGAATATTTTCTAAGTTTTCCCTCAAACCCCAAGTTTTCTACAAATTCTCATGCCTAAATCCATATATAAATCTTGTATTTACTCAAAAACTAGTAGAATTCACTTACCTCATGCTTGGTGGTCAAAATGGTTCTCCAAAGTTGCTCCAAAATCGACTCCCACGGAAGAAATGAAGTGAAAATGAGCCAAGACCCAGTTTTAAAAGAACACACTATCTCCAGCACTTTCTGCACCTGCGGTCCCTCGACCGCTTCTGCGGTTCCGCAGGTGCGAGCCACTCTACCGCATCTGCGGTTTCCTCCAGGCTCCCCTTCTCTGCTTCTCCGCTCCTTCTTCTGCAGGTGCGGTCCCGCTTCTATGGCACCCTGACCGTATCTGTGGTCCCTTCTCTCCTGACCAAAAGTCGCACCTGCGCCCTCCTAGCCGTTTCTGCGGCTCCGCACCTGTGGCCCCTTTCTCGCAGGTGCGGTTATGACAACAACCAGCAAGTTCATCCCTTCAAAAAAATCCATTTCCGATCCGTTAACCATTCGGAATCCACCCAAGGCCCTTGGGACTACATCCAATCATACCAACCAGTCCTAAAACAGATTACGGACTTGCTCGAGGCCTCAAACCATATCAAACAACGCCAAAACCACGAATCGACCTCCAATCCAAGCTTTATGAACTTTAGAATTTCAAACTTCTACATTCGATGCCGAAACCTATCAAATCATATCCGATTGACCTCAAATTTTGCACACAAGTCATATTTGACATTACGGACCTACTCCAACTTTCGGAATCAGATTCCGACCCCGATATCAAAAGGTCCACTTCCGGTCAAACTTCTCCAAAAACCTTTAATTTTCTATCTTTAGCCAAATGACTTCAAAATGACCTACGGGCCTCCGAATTCACTTCCGATCACGCTCCCAACTCCAGAATCACCATACGGAGCTACTCCCATACTCGAAATCCCAAACGGACATTAATAACACTGAAATGCACTTCAAGCCAAACTTATGAAATTTCTTCCAAAATGTTGACTTCCACAATAGGCGCCAAAACGCTCCTGGGTCATCCAAAACCCGATCCGGGCATATGCCCAAGTCCGAAATTATCATATGAACCTGCTGGAACCTTCAGATCCCAATTCCAAAGTCGTTTACTCTGAAATCCAATCTTAGTTACTTCCTTCAACTTTAAGCTTCCAAAATGAGAATTCTCTTTCCAAATCAACTCTGAACTTCCCGAAATCCAATTTCGACCATGCGTACAAGTCATAATACCTGAAATGAGGCTGCTCATGGCCTCAGACTGTTGAACGACGCGCTAGAGCTCAAAACGACCGGCCGCATCGTTACATAATTTGTAAAAACAAATGAAGATTGGCATATATTGGATTTCAAATAGGTTAATATCTTGCCGTACTTACTTATTTGTTTATTTTTGAAAGAGATTTCATGTTCACTGATTGTTATATTATGTTAGGTTGTCTACATGACACCTACGTGATGATGCTTTGTGCACCGAACTATCTTTTTTATTTTTTATTTTTTGCAATCTAATATTTAGGACAAATATCATCTTGTGCAGCTCCCTATCCAAAAGTCGTTTAACATCACTCGCCGTTGTTATCTATCAAAAAAACTCTATAAAGCACTACTTTTTCTGTTTATATAAAAAACAAATCTGATGTACAATTGCTAGTTCTCGTCGTCAACTTTCTCAAACTAGGAGAGTTCGTTTTGTAACAAAAATTCTGTTGAGTTATTAGGAAAATTAACCTGTTTCGCATTAACCCATCAATTAGAGCCCAAGTAACTAAAGGAGTTACTTTTACATGTCAAGTTATTCTTAGTAGATATCAACATCGGATTTTAGAAAGAAAAATAGACTACACTGAGTAAGTGAATAGAAAATACTTGCAATCCAAATAGCAAATATTTTGCACCAATAATTGCACTTGCTTGGTAATACTGTATGGCACTGCTTACACAAAACCCCACCAGAACCTGAGTGGTTAAATGAAAAACAGAAAAGATTCTAAAAACAATATATTTAAGAAACGACATCAACTATACACAGACATTGTTACGAAGTATTAATATAAAACGAAAATGGCGACATAACAAACATATCTTCTATTCTATATTGACCTTATTGTAAATAATAATGGAAAATGACACAAATGCTCCATCTTACAACAATAACAACATACCCAGTATTATTACACACCATGGAGTTTTGGGAGGATAGTGTGTACACAGATTTTACCCCTACCTTGTGAGGATAGAGACGTTGTTTCCAATAGACCCTCGGCTCAGAAATGCATAAGCACCACATTAATGAAAATATAGACAAGAAGGGACAATACCAAAAATTAATATAAAAGCAGAATAAAAATAACAAGATAGTAAGGTGATCAACAATGAAAGAAAATAATGGTTAGTCATAAAAACCTACTACCAACAAAATGCGAGACTGTGTGTCAATACTACTATTATGAACACTCTAGACTACCTACTCTACTATCCTAATCCTCGACCTCCATATCTTCCTATCAAGGGTCATGTCCTCGGTCAGCTGAAGTTGCGTCATGTCTTGCCTAATTACCTCTCCCCACCTCTTCTTTGGCCTACTTCTACCACTCCGTAGGCCCTCCAATGTCTACCTCTCACACCGCCTCACCGGGGCGTCTGTGCTCATCCTCCTCACATAACCAAACCACCTAAGTCGCGCTTCTTGCATCTTGTCCTCAATAGAGGCCACACCCACCTTGTCGCGAATAACCTCATTTATGATCCTATCTAACCTGGTGTGCCCGCACATCCATCTCAACATCCTCATCTGTGTTACCTTCATCTTTTGGACATGAGCGATCTTGACTAGCCAACACTCAGCCTCATACAACATCGTTGGTCTGACCACCACTCTGTAGAATTTACCCTTAAGTTTCGGTGGCACCTTCTTGTCACACAAAACACGGGAAGTGAGTCTTCATTTCATCCATCCCGACACAATACGATGTGTGACATCTTCATCAAATTGAAATCCGGTTAGCCAATAAGTTAGTTTTGCGGGAAAAGAATTTGGCCAATTGCGCATATTGTAAACACATATTTTTCCCATTGGATTTTTCCATTTTTGTTTTACACATAACGAAATAAATTCTATACGTTTAAATGTCTATTTATAGTAGCATTTTGTTTTAAATGTCATTTTGCGCCGAAAGGTCACCCGATGGTACGTTTTGTGCCAATTTTCTAATAAGAATTGCATCGTAAAGGGAAAATACTGCACTATCCATGTCACTCTTTAAATGTTGACCATATTTTAAAAAAATTACAGATATAGCATGGGGTCAGAATATGATTGCAAGTGTCGACCGACCGTCACATATTTCAATAGATGGGCAAACTTGTGTTGCCATAAGTCCTGACGGATCATTAGGATTTTAGTACAAATAGTGTCATAACTTTGGAAGTCTTCAAGGATAGCCATAAGTTCAAATGGATGGGCAAGTCTTTCCTTGCTACAAATTCTGGCGGATCGTCACGACTATAGTACAAATTGTATCATAACTTTAGTACAAATTATTCAAAAATCATGATGGATTGTAATAACTTATTTGTAAAAAATTCACTAACACCTTTTTTGCCCCGTAATTAATCCATATCGGTCCAAATGACTCTAAATCGCAACATTAATCTCAATGGTAAGATTCAACACAAACCTTCAATCAATAGACCAACTTTGTCTTCTTCAACAACAAGCTCGATAAAGTCTAACAATTATGTTCTTCAATTTTTTTTAACGAAATCAATCAAAACTAACCACAAATAAGCGATAAATCTTCAATATTGACAACACATATGAAGAAGATGGAGTAAGAATGAGAAATTTTGATGGTGTGTTTATATATGCAAAAAATTAAAAAATAAATACAAAAGTTAAATGAGTGTAAAACGAAAGGACACCCCATGAAATTTCTTGCACACTCCCAGAGATACCAAAAGCCAACATCTGGAAAAACAAGTGTTTCTCCTAGTGTAGATGGGGCCTTTTTTTGGGAAGGACCTCAGGTTTATGATTTATTTATATTACACAAAAGGTATTTTAATTGTGAAAATAGCATGGACTAGCCAATTTTCGAATTGATAATTGAAAAATAGCCATTATTTTGTTGCAACACGAAAAGTTTCAGCATAATATACTAGCTAGAGATTGGTACACTTGTATATAAACTTCCAGCATATTATGCTGGAACTCCAACACACGAAAAGTTCCAGCATAATATACTGGAGATTGGAGCACATGTGTATGAACCTCCAGTATATTATGCTAGAAGTCCAGTATATTATACTAGAACTCCAGTATATTATGCTGGAATATTTTCAAGATTTTGAAAAGTATTTTAGTTTAGATTTATCTTTACATGAAAAGTGGCTAAATTTCGATTACTTTTGAAATTGTGGCTATTTTTCAATTACCACTTGTAAATCTGGCTATTTTTAAGTTTATCCCATTTTAATTTGGAGTTGCTTCTCTAAGATCAGTTCCAATATGTATGTAACCCAGACTTTAGATAGAGTTTCACATCGACAAAATGTAAGAGTTAACAAGCTTTAGACCCTAGTGACGCGTTTTAAAATCGTGCGAGCCTAGGTACAGAGCGGACAATATCACTATCAGGCTGGGCTATTACATATAGTATCAGAGCCACTCTAGTGTTAGTCTTGTCGATAGTGGGTGAGAGTTCAACTGAGTTTAGGCAAATTCCGGTTAGGCGGGGCAAACCTCAGTGTTGAGTCTAGGCGAATCCCATGCGGTGGGGCAAATCTCAGTGAGGACGCTGAGTCCATATATAAGAGGGGGTGTATGTAACACCCCAGACTTTAGATAGAGTCTCACATCGGCAAAACACAAGAGGGATGCTAGGTATATAAGTTAACAAGCCTTAGACCCTAGTGACATATTTTAAAGTCATGCTAGCCTAAGCTTAGAACGGACAATATCACTAGGGAGTTAGGTTGTTACAATGTAATCATTCACTCTTAACTTTAACTTTAAACAAATTTCTTCTTTCCAGCCAAAAAAAATGAAGGAAGAATAAATAATTTATACTTGCAAATCCAAATAGCAAGTATTTTGCACCAATAATTGCACTTGCTTGGTATATTGTATGGCACTGCTTAAACAAAACCCCACCAAAACCTGAGTGGTTCAATAAAAACAGAAAAGATTCTGAAAACAACATACTCATTTAAAGTACAACAACTATAGAAAGACATTGTAATGAAGAATAAAATATAAAAAAGAAATAACGGCATAACAAACATATCTCCTACTCTGTTTTTTTTATTCTCATTTATAAATAATAGTAATAGTAATACAATTGCAGCACAGAGAGAAAATAAAAACTGCACTACAAATATCCTAAATTAAATTCATAATGGCAATCCAAAACTTATACACACTAGATTTATTTAGTGGTAATTGCGATTTAGACTAAGTAGAAGTTTCCAATACAATCAGTAGGATGAGTTTGTCTTAGCTTTACCATGAAGTTACTATATGTATGTATATAAAATCGTAAAAAATAAGTTTGTCTTTTTATCAATTAATTGCTCCACAATCCTGTATAAAGTAAGAGTCAACTGCATGAATCATCATGCGCAATTTATTTTGATATTGGTTTTCTTTAAATAATTTTTCTTCTATGGCAGATAAGGAGTTCGCATTAGTGTCTTATAAATCTCTTGTTTGAATTTTTCACAAACATACAAGTTACGATCTGGAGTATCTTTTAACAACCGTCATATTCATATCAACTTGTGTGCACCTCAATTAATTTTTAGATTAATATATCCAGCTCACAAGCACGAGTTGCCAAGTGATCATGTGCATCAAAATTGGAGCAGATGAGCTTACACCGAGTGTTATAGTTGGAATTAGGGGTAGTAAACGGGCGGGTCGTGTGGGATTATGGGATGGATCGAAAATGGGTAATGCAAAAATAGATAAATTATCCGACCCTACTCATATTTAATACGGACAAAAAATGGGTTAACCGGCGGATAATATGGATATCCATATTATCCATGATTTCTTGAATATGATCACTTTTGGGAGAATTCCTAGTCTCCCAAACTTGAGAACTCCCAATTTGAGACTTTACACATATAAAAGTTAAACCCATTAATTATCCATTTTCTAAGTGGATAATATAGATGGATGACTGTTTTTCTTTCATCCATTTTGCCACCATTAATTGGAATCTATACTAGGAATCTCCAAGTACTACTTTTATTCTTCGATCTAAGCATTTCTTGGAGCACATTTCAACTCCAACTAGATTCTTAAGACTTGCAACAAATTTTGAACTTATCATAAGTATGGCAATAATTAATGTTGTATTCTGGGTCGGGGCCGGGCCTAAATGGGCCAAACGGCCCGGGATTAGCGGGCTTGGGCTCTGGCGGTCCCGGACCTTACGGTCCCGGGCTTTGTGGGCTCAACAGGTGGAACCAGCCCGTGACGGGCCTAAGCCCATATGGTCCTGGGCTAAACGGGTCGGGCTCGTGGGCTTAGCGGGCCTAACGGGCTTTTTTATTTTCGGGCTTTTTTTAAAAAAAAAATTGTTTAAGGCAATTTCTTGTAAACCATATCATGGCTATATAAAAAATATATATGTAGTATATATGTAGAAATCTAATTATTAAAGTGCTTGACAAAAAAGTAAAATAACAAAACAATAGTAAAACTAAATTGTCATGCATAATAAATTAATAAGAAAGTACAACATGAAGCATAAATACGTCTAATAATTTTAAAATAACACAAATTGTTGAAAAATCTTAAAGACGAATTTGCGGATAAATACCACCAACACAATACGTTATATGCCTCCTTAAAATGCCTGTGGTACACCCTGAACGAAAATTTAAGACTCTTCCACAGTTCTTGCACTTTAATATTTGGCCTTCTTCATTTTCTTCAAGCACTTCATAGTAGTGCGAAACAAATAAGCGCACTCTTTCCGAACGAGGCATGATGTAACTTGAAAATTAAGATTGAGACTTGAAGTCTTGAAAATTGGAGATTGAGAGATTGAGAGAAATTTAGATTGAGAAATGAGTATTGAGTATTGAAATGAAGAAGAGGGAGGGGGGTATTTATAGTGTTAGAGAAGGTTAGTTTTGTAAATTGAAAAAAAAACGGCTATTTGTGCAATATGGCCGTTGGTGGTCATTGGGGGTGGGGCCCTCATTTTGAATTTTGAAAAATCTTATTTTGTAGTATATATAGTATACTAGTATAGTATACTATATATAGTTGTATGTTATGTATATATATTACCTTATATATTTTCTTGTAGTATATATTGTATGTTATGTATATATATTCCCTTATATATTTTCTTGTAGTATATATTGTATGTTATGTATATATATTATAGCTTATAAATAATTGCAAGTTAAAGACAAAAAAATATTGCAAAAAGATATTCAAGGGCATGTCTTATAATTTTTATTACCAAAAATGGCATATCTTTCTTAGTCTTCCTCCCCCAATGGAATGAGCACAACAAGGTACTAATACCACCATTAAAAGGGAAAAAACTAAAAGAAGATGTGCCAAAGTACAAGTTACACCATAATCTACATTGTATCTCTAACAAATCTCATAAATCCTTCAAGGTTCGGAGGAGGTTGCGTTGGTGGTGGTGGAAAAGAAGCTTGTTCATCACCACTTCCGGACGAAGCAGCATCCTCCGCAAGTTCCGCCATCATTTCTTCATAAGCTTCATCTATCGTCGGTTGTGATTCCGCAATTCCAAAGTTTCTTCTTTCCGAGCGGATCCAATCTCTGAACAGTACAGATTTTTCCAAGCTCTCCCTCATAGACGCTCTATGATCACCTATTTGAAGTTTTGCTTGACTGAAAGCGCTCTCTGATGCAACAGTTGAAGCTTGAATAGATAAAATATCCCGAGTCATCCTTGCAAGAACCGGAAAATATTTTTCCCTTGCCTTCCACCATTCCAAAAGATCAAAAGTGTCGTCTGGATTCTCCTTTTCAAGTCCCTGCGACAAATAAACTTGAAGCTCATTTAGATGTGAAGTTTCATCATAATTATCACCTTGAGAACCCCTGAACTCCGTCCAGGATTTAAGTGTTTTTAAGCCCGCAGCTCTTTTAGACGATTGTGAACTAGACAAAGTAGGGGTTGGAACATTTGGCCTAGCATGCTCTAAGGCAAGTTGATAATCATTATAAATTGTTTGAGCATTAATTTTAATTGAGGCTTTTGCATCTGCAAGTGTAGCAAATTCCTCATTTGAAAGATCTAAAGCCTTATAAATATTTGAGTACCAAAAATGAGGACCTCCTAATTTCATTGTAGGATTTAACATTGCAGCAACACCATAAATAGGAGGGATAGGGAAAAAATATTTTTTAAATTTTTCTTTCATTTCATTTATAGCAAGTTGATAAATTTCCCCACCCTCCGAAAATTCAACAAACAAATCACATAGTACTGCAATATAAACTAAACAGTTTGAAATAGTAGGATAATATTGCCCAGAAAATGCATTTGTAGCAATTTGAAAATGTTCTAAAAAATCTATAAGAATTTTAGCATTCGTCCAATCTTGAGTAGTAAGCATTTCATCATCATCCTCACCACCTACCCGAGCATTAAACGTTGCATTAATTGGGTTTCTATATTCATATGCAACTACTAAACTTTGGTACATACAATTCCATCTAGTCGGACAAGCTTTAGGAACCTTTCTTTCTCTAAGGCCATATTCATCACATTTTTTAAAATAATCTCTAAGTCTACTTCTACGGTTTGAATAAAAAAGCCAATTAAGAGTCATTCTAACCTTTTCAATTTCTAAATTTAAAATTCGCATACCATCACCGACAATTAAATGATAAATATGACAAATACATCTAACATGGAATATATTCCTAAATGCAGAATTTAGTATTGTTGTAAGTATTGTCACACCTCCTTTTTAAGCACCCGCGAGGGCGCAAGGGAGTTTTTTCCAATTAAAGGACAATCGAAAGGGATTTGTTAATTTATTTCAGAGTCGCCACTTGGGAGATTTAGGGTGTCCCAAGTCACCAATTTTAATCCCGAATCGAGGAAAAGAATGACTCCATATTACAGTCTGCGTACCAGAAATCCGGATAAAGAATTCTGTTAACCCGGGAGAAGGTGTTAGGCATTCCCGAGTTCCGTGGTTCTAGCACGGTCGCTCAATTGTCATATTTAACTTATTTATCTGATTTTAATACAATTGTGAACCGATGTGCCAATCTTAACTTTTTACCGCTTTATTATTATTATTTCAAAAGAATGTGAAAATCGCTTAAAACATGTCTTTGGACTGCGTCATATGAAATGCACCCGCAATCCGGAACATATTTTATTTGATGTTTTGGGATTTGGATCTGGGTCGCATGAAATGCACACCCAAGTTTTAAGAAAGTAGATTATTAAATACGCACCCTAAGAGACTATCGTGTTATTATTTTGGGAAAAGCCGCGAAATTCGCTAAACGGCACGTCCCGAATTCTGAATACTTTGATATATATACGTTTCTAGAGGGCCCCGCAGCTTTGTACATTTTGTTTGTCGAAGCTCGTCTCGTTCTATTTTTTAAAAGGAATTTGCGACGTCATGGACATGTATCTCGAACCACGTCACAATCAATGTACCCATGATTAGAAACACATTTCGAATCCGTCGAGATTTGGATTTGGGTCACATAAATGCGCACCCGAATTTAAGAAGGTAAAATTATTAAATACGCGCTTAAAGAGGCTATCACGTTATTATTTCGGGAGGTCGTGGGATTTGCTAAACGACCCACCTCAGGGACTGAATGCTTCAATATATACATTTAACGAGGGCCCCGCAATTTGTGCGTTTTTCTTTATTTTTGTCGAGGCTCATCTCGTCCTTATTTTAAAAGGATATCCTATAGCAACTACGTTCCTTGTTGCGTTTGTCTCTACTAATTGAAAACAGTAGATAGCCCTAGTTAGTTACATGCTTGCAGGCTTATTTATAGCAAGATTCAAAATGTTTTTACAGAATAATAAAAAAACGTGATCACGCCCATGGACAATTAATCGAACATTATGGGCCCAAACCCAGCTCATGCGAGATGGGCCAGACTTGGGCCACTGTTTATCCGATACGGGCCTGCTTAGTCTGTTTCGATCTGGGCTCGACCTTCATGAGGTTGAGGCCCTGAACTGGTTCTTTGTTCTAAAAATGAGTTTATCAATTTATATGCGACAATTTGACAGAAGGGAGAGAACTTAACTAGTAGTGGATAGTTTTCATACCTGACCTACATTAGAGAATATACTACACAATCAAACTAAGTCTAAGATACGACTTATTGCAATGGGAATATTTTCATCTAACAGCATACATATATGAACTAGCATTCACTAACCTACATTGATATACTAGGCATGCAGGCTACTTCTATTGTCCAAACGAAAATGTAACTATTATATAATACATGACATTTAATACAACAGTCCATGTATATATAAAGACAATCTGCAGGTCTTCTCTTTTGCATTCATGCTCAAACTTTCAAGTTACATTGGTGGTATTAGTCGTGTACCTGGTAAGGAAAGGAAAGGAAGAAGGAGAGTAATCAGTTGAGTAGTATGCAAGAAGCAACAGCAACAACAACCAAACAGCAACAAACACAGCAGCAAACCAACAACCACAAATGTTCTCCGCAGTCCACAGACAAACAGCAACAGTTTCCAGAACAAAGAAAACCAACAGATGGTCGAGCACCAAACAAGTAATTCCAGAAAAGAGTAGTGAAACAAAAGAAATAACAGAGTATTCGATGCAGCAACACCAGCAGTTCAACAATCACAAGCAGCTCAATCAGTGCAAACAGCAGAACTTGGCCAAGACAGCTCGACCAATATGAATTCTTCTGTAGTTTTCAGACAGTGTTTGGTTACAGTGTTTTCTGGAAATTTCCTTATGTTTTTCAGTTTTCTTTAAACTCACAAGACCTCTCCCTCAAGACTAAAATTTCCAGCCCCTTTTAAGTTCTGAAATGGCCTATTTATAAGCCAAACAACCAGTGCAGTCAAGCTGCCTGGATTCTGCCAATTTGCAGACTGCCCATACCCTTTAAACTCATGCCTAAGCATCTTTTGATGCCAGCCATTTGTTCCCCACGCCTGGCTTATTCTTTAATCAAGAGTTATGGGCTCATTTTAGTATTCATTTTAAACCCCATACTCTTGTGTCTTGTTCCCCATTGGTATTAGTTTAATCCCAAATTAGTACCCTACTTGTCAGCTCATTTAAACTAATCATTTTTGTTCTTTTCAAACCCCAGACTACCCCTGTTAAACCCTGATTATTACTGCCCTAAACCCATCGTAGCATCAGGGCATTTTGAACTTCTGAAAGTTCAATTTCAGAATTGCCCTAGCCTGATTCTTTTAATTGTTTACAATGCAGTTACAAACTAGCATTCACAGATAATGTCCAACATTCAATTCACAATATAGGTTCGTTCAGTCATGTGAGGTTGTACGTATTAGCATATCTGAACATTCAGTCGTAGGAAGTTAATCGACGACATTTATCAAGTCGACTATACTAATTACAACAGGTAACAATCAATCGTTCATATAAACAATACGTACATGGACCCAAAGGGCTTCGGACAACTTTTGTGCAATTATTGGGAACCTATATGAATTATTTATGCTACGACTATCCTAATCGAACATGTATATCACAGAATACGTTCAAAACATACACAGAAAACAATCGACCAAATAAAAGGTCTTTACAAGGACGGAAGAAATTAAGAAAAGTATCAGAAAATACCGAACAAACACAACAGAACATGCTAACAGACCCAATCACATTCAAATAAAACAAAAATAGAAAAGGAAAACTTACAAATAAAATGTTCAAAGCAGGCCGACCCCATTCCGAATTAGATTTGACCATTTGAGGCCAAAAAAACTCTAACCAGGGTGTTCTCAACCGAGAACACCTTGGTTAAGGTCTATTAGACCTCAAACCCTCTATGAAGCAGGTCGGATTCCTCAGGCTCTTGTGTTCTAAGGTTCAGATTCTCAGATTTGAGTTTTTAGGAGTTGTGGGTAGAATCTTCAAATCCAGATTCGAGACGATGAAAGGTGATTCGAGGTACAGGGTTAGTAGATTCGTGTTCAGGGTGGTTGGATGTTTCAGGGGTGTGAAGGGGGTGGTCACCGGCGTTCATGCCGCCGGGTTCTGGTGAAAGGGAAACTAGGGCGGCTGCTAGTGTTTGGGGGTTTCAGGGCTTGGGGAAGGAGATGAGTGAAGGGTGGGGTTCGGATAGGGGGCGTGGGGTGTGAGGGAAAACTTATATACGGAGTAGGGGATTGGATATGAGCCGTTAGATCAGATGATCTCAACGGCTTGGATCTGATGGTGAGGGGTGAGACGAGGTCGTTTGATATTAAAACGGGGTCGTTTGGTTTAAGTAAGGGGTTGGGCTGAACCGGTAGCTGGGTCGGGTTTGGAAACGGGTTGCTGAAGGGGGGTCCTGGGCCGTTGGATTGGCCTGGATGGACGGCTCAGATCAAACGCCTTTATACGGCGTCGTTTGGGGATGAGCCTGGGCAGGCCTGATTTGGACTGGACTTGAGTGCTTGGTTTGGGCCTGTTTTTTTGTTTCATTTTTGGGCCCAAACCGATTTTCAACTCTTTTCTTTTTGTTTTCTAATTTTTTTAAAAAAAATAACAAAATAATAATAAAATAAATGAAATTAAAACAACAACAATGTAGCACTTCAACATAATTATCACACCAAATTAAAGTGTTTAAGTAAGTTAAATCACAACCTAGAACGGACGATGCACATATATATTTTTGCATTTTCTTTTAATGACACATATTTTTTGTATTTTGTTTGATAATGATTAAATGCGAAATGGACAGACCCACAAATGACTAACAACACATGTCACGGAAAACTCGAAAAATTGTACAGTGAAGTCATTTGTCACTATTTTTATTTTCTTTTGGAGCAATTGTCCGTGAAGCAAAAATCACGTGCTTACAGCTGCCCCTCTTTGCACGAAGACACGAAGGGTTTTCGCGCAAAGATAAAGCAGGCGATTTTTGCTCGTCCGAGTACTCCGTGTGAAGCATTGTTTTGAAAAAGATTTGACCGAACCTTTGCTTCAAAGGTTTCCTACATATCCTGGGCTGAACAGGAATCAGGTCAATGTAGTTCGGGAAAATTTTGGTAGCTGGGACTACCGTGTGACTGTAGTGCTCGCTGCTGTTGTGCGCTGTTGCATGCTGCTGTAGGATGCTACTGCTCACTGATCTCCTTGTTACATTGTTCTTGAAAGGAAAAACAAGAAGCTAAGCTAGAATATAAGATCTCATCTATCTTCAACTTGTTCTCGCTGCCTTGCTTTCTTGTCGTCTAACGCTTTCCTCTGATGCCTTTATTTTGTGAACTTGGGAGATGATGCTGGTCCTTCGCCCTTTCTGAATGCCAGTTTTCATCACTTTGCTTGATTTGCTGGGAACATGGCCCTCTTCTTTAAACCTTCAAATGGTTTCTTCAGTGGTATCACAGTTTGTTATGTTGGGCATGCTATAACGTTCCCAAACTGCTTCTTTTGAGACGCGTTCCTTCTTCCTTTTGAATCGCGCGCTTGCCTTTGCAGCCTTCTGCTTCTTGGCGCTGGGGATTTTATTGTTTCCTGCTTGGGGGTCTCTGTTGTAACCTTCCGCCTTCAAGTGAGGTTACTGATTCCAAAATCTAGAGCTGAAATGTATTCCCGCATTTTACTGGTGGGCGACCTAGAACTTAAATGTATTCCCGCATTATACTGGTGGGCGACCTAGAACTTAAATGTATTCCCGCATTATACTGGTGGGCGACCTAGAACTTAAATGTATTCCCGCATTATACTGGTGGGCGACCTAAAACTTAAATGTATTCCCGCATTATACTGGTGGGCGACCTAGAACTTAAATGTATTCCCGCATTATACTGGTGGGCGACCTAGAACTTAAATGTATTCCCGCATTATACTGGTGGGCGACCTAGAACTTAAATGTATTCCCGCATTATACTGGTGGGCGACCTAGAACTTAAATGTATTCCCGCATTTTACTGGTGGGCGACCTAGAACTTAAATGTATTCCCGCATTATACTGGTGGGCGACCTAGAACTTAAATGTATTCCCGCATTATACTGGTGGGCGACCTAGAACTTAAATGTATTCCCGCATTATACTGGTGGGCGACCTAGAACTTAAATGTATTCCCGCATTATACTGGTGGGCGACCTAGAACTTAAAATGTATTCCCGCATTATACTGGTGGGCGACCTAGAACTTAAAATGTATTCCCGCATTATACTGGTGGGCGACCTAGAACTTAAATGTATTCCCGCATTATACTGGTGGGCGACCTAGAACTTAAATGTATTCCCGCATTATACTGGTGGGCGACCTAGAACTTAAATGTATTCCCGCATTATACTGGTGGGCGACCTAGAACATAAATGTATTCCCGCATTTTACTGGTGGGCGACCTAGAACTTAAATGTATTCCCGCATTATACTGGTGGGCGACCTAGAACTTAAATGTATTCCCGCATTATACTGGTGGGCGACCTAGAACTTAAATGTATTCCCGCATTATACTGGTGGGCGACCTAGAACTTAAATGTATTCCCGCATTATACTAGTGGGCGACCTAGAACTTAAATGTATTCCCGCATTATACTGGTGGGCGACCTAGAACTTAAATGTATTCCCGCATTATACTGGTGGGCGACCTAGAACTTAAATGTATTCCCGCATTATACTGGTGGGCGACCTAGAACTTAAAATGTATTCCCGCATTATACTGGTGGGCGACCTAGAACTTAAATGTATTCCCGCATTATACTGGTGGGCGACCTAGAACTTAAATGTATTCCCGCATTATACTGGTGAGCAACCTAGAACTTAAATGTATTCCCGCATTATACTGGTGGGCGACCTAGAACTTAAATGTATTCCCGCATTATACTGGTGGGCGACCTACAACTTAAAATGTATTCCCGCATTATACTGGTGGGCAACCTAGAACTTAAATGTATTCCCGCATTATACTGGTGGGCGACCTAGAACTTAAAATGTATTTCCGCATTATACTGGTGGGCGACCTAGAACTTAAATGTATTCCTGCATTTTACTAGTGGGCGACCTAGAACTTAAATGTATTCCCGCATTATACTGTGGGCGACCTAGAACTTAAATGTATTCCCGCATTATACTGGTGGGCGACCTAGAACTTAAATGTATTCCCGCATTATACTGGTGGGCGACCTAGAACTTAAATGTATTCCCGCATTATACTGGTGGGCGATCTAGAACTTAAATGTATTCCCGCATTATACTGGTGGGCGACCTAGAACTTAAATGTATTCCCGCATTATACTGGTGGGCGACCTAGAACTTAAATGTATTCCCGCATTATACTGGTGGGCGACCTAGAACTTAAAATGTATTCCCGCATTATACTGGTGGGCGACCTAGAACTTAAAATGTACTCCCGCATTATACTGGTGGGCGACCTAGAACTTAAAATGTATTTGAAATTGTTTCCCCGTTCTTCCGAGAAAATTTTCGACAATCGGCAGAAAATTTTCTGCCCCGATTTTTTATGGTTTCCCGGGCGTTGCGTTTTCCTGCCCTTATCAATCCTTTGTTTTCCTGCAGCAGACAAAAGGATTTAGTTAGTTTTAATCGTGGTGATAGAGGGTGCCTTTCCGGCGGATGATTTTTCCTCTCTTCCCTTTTTCTTGCTCTATGTCCCCATAATTGGTTGGTGGGCAAAATTGCCTGCTGGGGGTCTCTAGCCTGCTGGGGATTGGTTTTCAATTTATCCCCTTTTCTGCTTTCTCTTTAAGCACATGCTGTGGGAGTCTACTTTTAACTCCCGAAACCATTCCCTTTAGGAGTTTACTTCCTCCAAAACTGCCGGGCACGATCACTGCATTGCCTGGGACCGGCCTTTAAGACTGTTTGTATTATCCTGCATTGGATGAATTCCCCTTCGGTTTCTGGTAGTAAGCTTTGAAAAATCCTTTCAAGACAAATTTTAGGAAAAGAAAATAAAAGATAGAAAAGGAGAAAATCTTTCTGAACCAATATTTGGTGGGAGAAGAAACTCAGAAGAACTTATCTGGAGGATATGACTGGTTCCTGTGATCATGACGTGCACCATAGATTCCCGACCCAGTCTATTTGTATCAATCGATTTGCCCGATGGTCGGACTTGCTGGGGATGATAAATGAGTGTCCATTTCGTTGCGAATGTGGTAGCTTTCGTTGATCTGTCTTATCGCCTCATAGTGCCCTTCGAGGGGTTTTCACTAATGAGACTCTCTCTTTTCTCTCATCTCCCGGCGCCTTATGGTTCCTGTGAAGGTTTTCACCAATAAGACTCTCTCATTTCATATCCCTCATCTTACGTCGCCTCTTGGTGCCTGTGAAGGTTTTCACCGATAAGACTCTCTCATTTTATTTCTTTCGAGGAATCGGGGTGTTGTAGATACGACCCTCTCTTCTGGAGATTCCTTTGACTATCAATTCATTCCCAGTCTTACGATCCTCTTCTTTGCTGGGGATCGGTGTATTATTCTCGGCCTTATTTTCCTGACTTGGCATCTCTTGGACATTGATCGGGAGGTCTTTTGGACGTTGATGCTGGTTTTGGTGTGGGGTTAAAGAAAGGCTATAAAAATGAAAATAATTTGATGGGTGATGTGCTACAACTTTTGGAATCAAACCTTTGTTGGAACTTAAAACATAACCTCTGCCCCAATTTTCTTGCTTGGGGAATTTATTTTTTTACATTTATGTTGAGCTATGTGCGTTACGCACACTTGTGCCTATTATGCACACTATGTACACTATGCATCCTATATTCCCTGTGATGCATACTATGACCGAGCCGTGAGGCACCTACGTATCCTCTTCGAGGAATCAGGTCAAACGTAGTTCCCACGGTTTTGTATTTCTTATGATTTTTATCTTCTTTTTTCTTTTTCCTTCTTTTTATTTTTCTTTTTCTTTTCTTTTAGTGATTCCAAAAGAGGGGTATGAAAGAATAACTTAAGGCTCAAAAGGGGGAAGCAAGGGTTAAAAAGTGTTTGGATAGAAGAAAGAATTGCCTCCGTTATCTCATTATCCAATAAATGCCAAATACAAACAAATAAACCAAAAATTGCCATAATTAAAGAAATTACGCATAATATCTCTTGACTGCATCTGAATTGATAGCCATGTCGACACATCTACCCTCGACATCTGTCAAACACAAAGCACCGTTGGACAATACTCTGGTCACGATATAAGGCCCTTGCCAATTTGGGGCGAATTTGCCTTTTGCCTCGACCTGATGGGGGAGGATCTTCTTCAATACCTGCTGCCCTACTTCAAACTTCCTGGGGCGCACCTTCTTATTATATGTTCTCGCCATTCTCTTCTGGTATAGCTGACCATGGCACACTGCTGCCAATCTTTTCTCATCTATCAAGCTCAACTGTTCCAATCGAGCTTTGACCCATTCATCATCATTAATCCCGGCTTCAGCGACAATCCGGAGGGACGGAATTTCGACCTCTGCTGGTATTACGGCCTCGTTTCCGTACACTAACAAATAAGGAGTTGTACCTATAGAAGTCCGGACGGTAGTGCGGTAACCTAACAGAGCAAAGGGTAATCTCTCGTGCCATTGTCTGGACCCTTCCACCATCTTTCGCAATATCTTCTTGATGTTCTTATTGGCTGCTTCGACCGCTCCATTTGCCTTGGGACGATATGGGGTGGAATTGCGGTGTGTAATCTTGAATTGTTGGCATACCTCTCTCATCAAGCTGCTATTAAGATTCGCACCGTTATCCGTGATGATCACTTTTGGGATCCCAAATCTGCAGATGATATGGGAGTGAACAAAGTCCACCACTGCCTTTTTGGTTACCGACTTGAAGGTTTTAGCCTCAACCCATTTGGTGAAGTAATCAATGGTCACTAGAATGAATCTATGGCCGTTGGATGCTGCTGGTTCGATAGGTCCAATGACATCCATGCCCCATGCTACAAACGGCCAGGGTGCTAACATCGTATGTAACTCTGTTGGCGGAGAATGAATCAGATCTCCGTGTATCTGGCACTGATGGCATTTTCTCACGAAAGTGATACAGTCGTGTTCCATGGTGAGCCAATAACACCCTGTTCGAAGGATCTTTCTTGCCAATACATATCCGCTCATGTGTGGCCCACAAACTCCAGCATGTACCTCTGCCATAACCATCGTTGCTTGACTGGCATCTATGCATCTCAACAATCCCAAATCCGGGGTTCTTTTGTACAATACTCCTCCGTTGAGGAAGAAACCATTCGACAAACGCCGAAGGGCTCTTTTTTGGTCTCCAGTGGCATGCTCTGGATATATCCCCATTCTGAGGTATTCCTTGATATCATGAAACCAGGGTTCGCCATCTGCTTCTTCTACTATGGCATTGCAGTAAGCGTGCTGATCACGGACCTGGATGTGCAGAGGATCAACATACATTTTGTCAGGGTGGTACAGCATTGATGCTAAGGTGGCCAAGGCATCCGCAACCTCATTGTGAACTCTCGGGATATGTTTGAACTTCACCGATCGAAATCGCTTGCTCAGATCATGCAAGCATTGTCGGTATGGTATGAGCTTTAGATCTCGTGTTTCCCATTTACCCTGAATTTGATGTACCAAGAGGTCCGAGTCTCCCAAGACCAAGACGTCCTGGACATCCATGTCAGCAGCCAAGCGCAGACCCAGAATGCAAGCCTCATACTCGGCCATATTGTTGGTGCAATAGAAGCGTAGTTGAGCCGTAACAGGATAATGCCGTCCTGTTTCAGAAATGAGTACTGCTCCTATTCCAACCTCTTTCGCGTTTGCAGCTCCATCGAAGAAAAGCTTCCAACCCGGTTCCTCAGGTAATTCCAACTCATTTGTATGCATTACCTCTTCGTCAGGAAAATACGTTCTTAAAGGCTCGTATTTTTCATCAACGGGATTCTCTGCCAAATGGTCTGCCAGCGCCTGGGCTTTCATGGCCGTCCTCGTTACATAACCGATATCAAACTCTGTGAGCAGAATTTGCCATTTTGCCAACCTTCCCGTGGGCATAGGTTTCTGAAAGATATACTTCAATGGGTCCAAACGGGATATGAGATAAGTAGTATACGAAGACAGGTAGTGTTTCAACTTCTGAGCTACCCAAGTTAGGGCGCAACATGTTTTCTCGAGTTGAGTGTACTTGACCTCATGTACTGTGAATTTCTTGCTAAGATAGTAGATGACTTGCTCCTTCCTTCCTGTGTCATCATGTTTGCCCCAGCACACAACCAAATGAATTTTCCAGGACCGTCAGATAAAGAATTAAGGGCTTCCCTGGCTTAGGCGGGACCAATACGGGTGGATTAGACAGATACCCTTTGATTTGGTCGAAGGCCTCCTGACACTCTGCCGTCCAACCTATCGCAGCATCCTTTCTCAACAGCCGGAATATGGGCTCACAAGTTGCGGTGAGTTGAGCGATGAACCTGCTGATGTAATTGAGTCTACCCAGCAAACTCATTACCTCTGTTTTGTTCCTTGGCGGTGGCAAATCTCGGATGGATTCAATTTTGGATGGGTCTAACTCAATCCCCCGTCGACTGACGATGAATCCTAGAAGCTTTCCTGATGGAACCCTGAATGCGCATTTGGCCGGGTTAAGCTTGATATCATACCTACGGAGTCTTTGGAAAAATCTCCTTAGGTCTGCTACATGGTCCTCCTGACGCCAAGATTTGATGATCACATCATCGACGTACACCTCGATTTCTTTGTGTATCATGTCATGAAACACAGCAGTCATTGCTCGCATGTACGTTGCCCCGGCGTTCTTTAACCCGAATGGCATTACCCGATAGCAGTAGGTTCCCCATGGCGTAATAAACGCTGTCTTTTCTGCATCCTCCTCGTCCATTAGGATCTGATGATAACCCGCATAGCAATCTACAAAGGACCCGATCTCGCGCCCAGCGCAATTATCGATCAAGATATGGATGTTGGGCAATGGAAAATTGTCCTTGGGACTTGCTTTGTTGAGGTTGCGGTAGTCGACGCACATCCTGATTTTTCCATCCTTCTTTGGGACTGGCACCACATTGGCCAACCACTCGGGATATCGAGTGACCCGAATGACCTTCGCCTGCAACTGCTTAATCACTTCTTATTTGATCTTTACACTCATTTATGTTTTAAATTTCCTTAGTTTTTGCTTGACGGGAGGGTATGTCGGGTCAGTGGGCAATTTGTGAACCACTAAATTGGTGCTTAATCCAGGCATATCATCATATGACCATGCAAAAACATCTTTGAATTCCACGAGGGTTTTGACCAATTCTTCCCTGATATTCGGCTCAATGTGGATGCTAATTTTGGTCTCTTGGATGTTATCATCGTCTCCTAGATTCACAACCTCAGTGTCATTTAGGTTAGGCTTGGGTTTCTCTTCAAATTGGCACAGTTCTCGATTTATCTCTTCGAAGGCTTCACCTTCGTCACATTCAGATTCATCGTCACAAACGACCTCTTGCATCATTGAGTCGGATTCAGATTGATTTATTAGACTAGGTCGAAAATCCGCTGTGCATGCCATGTCATTAGAACCAGTAAAAAGAGAACTGTTCAGAAAGAAAAAGAGCAAAACAAAATTAAAATGGGACAAAAGAAAAGAACTTTATTAAACTTGCGGGATAAAAGGGTTCACACTTTTACAAAAACGAAAGTAAAATTTGGATTACACCCTTGAATAATCCGAACAAACAAACAAAAACATAAATCAAAGCCTACTACCAAGACTCCCCTCGGACGGGAAGAGGAGTAACTGTCCAATTGTTGGTCTTGGCCTCAGGCCCCACAAACTGTATCTCTGTTCCGCTGGAACCTTCTCCAGCTTCCACCATACTGACATCAGCGAATAGCCTCTCAAAACTCTGATTCAGGTCCTCATTTATACCGACCAATGGTCCTAGAATCTTCGGGACCGGTGACCCCCTCACACTTGCTTTGACAAAAGACCGTGAGAGACGCGGCACTGGTTTAGGCAGAAACCAAACCCTTTTCTTCATTTTTCGCGCTCGCTTCCTATCTGCTGCGGTTGGTTTGAACCCTAATCCGAAAGTTTCCAGATTTTTAGGCAAGGTGATAGGTTGGACAATCCCCTGAAGCTAGACTCCTAGGCCCTTTTCCCGGCACGAATCCATTACCCAGCATTTCTGAGACCATCATGATTGTTGCGGCAGCTACCCTAGGGTGCGGGATGATTTCTCCTTCAGAAATTTTGTCGGCCGACCCTGTATCGAAAATCTGGCAGACCCAAGGACCTTTGTCATCAGCGGTCTCTATGAAAGGTACAATGGCTCTTCCCGTGGTGCATGTTGTATCCTCGTCGTGTAACACGACTTCTTGTCTTTCCCACTCGAACTTCACCATCTGATGTAGGGTGGAGGGCACCGCTTTGGCTGCATGAATCCATGGTCGTCCCAACAGCAGGTTATAAGATACTGTGGCGTCTAATACCTAGAATTCCATGGCAAACAGGACTGGACCAATAGTCAGTTCAAGTACAACATCCCCCACAGTGGCTGTTCCGTTTCCGTCGAACCCTCGGACACAGATATTGTTCTTGTGGATCCTTCCGTGGTCGATCTTTAATTGGTTCAGGGTAGATAGTGGACAAATATTGGCGCTTGAGCCGTTATCCACCAATACTCAAGTTACCACCGAGTCTTCACATTTGACAGCTAGGTATAGAGCTTTATTATGCTCCGTACCTTCCACCGGCAGATCATCATCTGAGAATGTTACCCTGTTCACCTCGAAAATCTTGTTGGCAATGGTTTCCAGGTGGTTTACAGAAATCTCGTTGGGTACATGAGCTTCGTTCAATATCTTCATCAAAGCCCGTCGATGCTCCTCAGAATGGATCAGTAATGACAGCAGTGAGATCTGGGCCGGTGTTTTTCTCAGTTGTTCGACCACGGAGTAGTCCTGCACTTTCATCTTCCTCAGGAACTCCTCAGCCTCTTCTTCGGACACAGGTTTCTTGGTTGCAACTGGGTTGGTTCTTCTTAGCTCCACCGGAGCAAAACAACGACCTGATCGAGTCAGCCCTTGCGCTTCACAACTGACTTCTTCCACCTGTTTTCCTTTGTACATCACCACCGCCTTTTCATATTTCCAAGGTACAGCCTTGCTATCAATCATCGGCAGCTGGACTACAGGCTTTATGGTGACCAGTTCTCTATGTGCCCCCTTTAACACAACAGCAGGTGTGGGCGGAATCCCTGATATTACCAGCCTGTTTGGCTCGGGTTTGCTTGTTATGGCAGACGGGCTCTTTCCCAATACCACTACCGGCTTGACGCCTTCTCCCTGTGACTGTACACTCGTTCCTCCACTGGTTGAGACTTCTTTCGGGGCGGCCTGGATCATCATCACTGTTTGTGAGGGTTTTCTCAACTCTCCTCCCTCATATACCAACTCAATCATGTGAGTCTCGTGGTGCGCTGGTAGTGGGTTCTGGTTGATGTTAGGAGCCTCCGGTGTCTGGACCTCGATCTTATTGGTGTCAATAAGATCCTGTATGGCATGCCTCAATTTCCAACACTTCTCGGTATCGTGCCCGAGCATCCCTGAGCAGTATTCACAACTTATTGATCGATCCAAATTCTGAGGTGGGGGATTTGGTTCTCGAGTCTGGACAGGACTAACCAAACCCAATTGCCTCAGCTTGTGGAACAAAGCGGTGTAGGTTTCTCCCAACTCCGTGAAAGTTCTCTGTTTCCGCAACCTGTCATTCCTAGCATCTGAATTTCCCCGAAAGCCTTCCCCTGAAGGGTTTCTATACGCCCTCGGTGGAGGGTAGGTGTTTTGTAGTGGTGCATATATGTTCTGGGGAGCCGGCGCGCGCCATTGCGGGTGAACCGGAGGCTGAGTGTATGCTTGGGCCTGGTGTACGGAACAATGTGGTTCTCGAGGTGGATAGAAATTTTGTGGTGGGTTGTATGGGTAGTTTGACCTGTGAGGACTGGGTTGGTTGTAGTGTGGCCGGCCAGCCCTGGACCAACTGCCTGCCTCGATCGTGGCAACCTCTTCTTTCTTTCTTCTCAGCGCACCTCCCGTGCCGCTTTGAATAGCCTGGGTTGTGGCCTTGAGTGCCGAATAGTTCAAGATTTTGTCAGACCTCAGACCTTCTTCTATCATGACCCCTATCTTGACCACCTCGTTGAAAGATTTTCCAACTGTTGTCACCAAGTGGCCAAAGTAGGTTGGATCCAATGTTTGTAAGAAATAGTCCACCATCTCTCCCTCTCTCATGGGAGGATCGACTCTAGCTGCTTGTTCTCTCCAACGGAATCCGAACTCGCGAAAGCTTTCCCCGGGTTTCTTCCCAGTTCTCAATAATGTGAGACGGTCAGGGACTATCTCGAGATTGTACTGGAAATGACCTGCAAAAGCCTGCGCCAGATCATCCCACGTGTACCACCTGCTGGAATCCTGCCTGGTATACCATTCTAGTGCAGATCCGCTCAGACTTTGGCCGAAATAAGCTATCAGCAGCTCATCCTTGCCGCCTTCCCCTCTCATTTTGCTACAGAATCCCCGCAAATGTGCCATGGGATCACTGTGCCCTTCATATAAATCAAACTTAGGCATCTTGAACCCAGCCGGGAGTTGGACGTCTGGGAAAGGGCACAGATCTTTGTATGCTACGCTGACCTGGTTGCCCAAACCGTGCAGGTTCCTGAAGGACTGCTCCAGGCTTTTGAACTTTCTCAATACCTCATCCTGTTCAGGGGCCTTGACCGGCTTCTCAATCTCTGCCGGCACTTCCAAGTGTGGATTGTAAGCCTGTGGCTCGGGAGCGTGAAACGTAGGCTCGGGGGGATAGTATTGTGTATCGTGAGCCTGAAACAATGGCTCACTGGTCGTTCTTTGCAAAGGGGCTGATGTTGGTCCCACAAAAATGGGAATATTGGGTGTTGGGAGAGGTTGATGGGGTGGTGGAGCTTGGGAATCATGAGGGCTTCTTTCTTGATGATAAAGGGGATTTGGGCGGCTTGTGGAAGGGCCGGAGTGAGGGTATTCTGGCATGTGTCCCAGTGTTTCAGGGCTCTTTTGTGTTTTGGCTATGGCTAGCTGCATTGCATTCATCTCTAGTCCCATCCTTTCAATCTTTTCCATCGCTTCTTTTAACAACTGGCTCATCGGCCTCTCTTCCTCATTACTATTCTCTAAAGTAGTCATGCTTGTTACTATCGGTCCTTTGGATCTGGTTTGATAGGAGTGTGTTGCCAGAGTTCTTTAACAACTAACTTGTCTGGATCAGACAACAACAAACTTTGTTAGCGTTAGAGTTTAACAGATTTGATCATAACACATAAAGGATGCCATGCTCCTAGGCAGTTAACCGTTTCTACATGCTTTGCTTCGAACAACATGCGTCATCCCGGCTTGCTCATTTGTCCTTTTATTGTTATTTTTGTTTTTTCTTTTCTTTATTTATTAAAGCGGTCGAATCTTATGGGGATTGCCTACGTATCACGTCCCCGCGCGAATCAGACCAGGCGTAGTTCTGCCTTAAAGTAAAGAAATACAAAATTCTTGTGAAATCATTAAATTCATTCTCAAAATTTTGCTATTACAAATTACTTCAAACAAGGAATAGCAACAATACAGACTCCACGGTTCTTTGACCCTATTTGATTGAAGGAAAAATAGAAAACAACATATGGGAAAACATCAAAGCCTAAATAAACAAGACTCGACCAAAGGTTAATTTTCCAACTTAGGGACCCGCGAGGCATCATTCGGCCTTTTCGCGTTTCTAGGTGCGAGATCCCTTTCGAGCTGCTCCAACTCGTGCATGGTCTGTTTGGCATAACCCATCACTGCTAAGAGAACGGTAACGCAGGTCATGTTCTCACACCGCCGACACCGTCTGATGATGGCATGGGCAATGGCCCAGATCTTATCTCTGGTTTGTTTCTTCTCTATGAGTAGGTGTCTTATCTGATCACTGCACGTCTTGAATACCTGTGAGTCCTGTATATGCTGATTCTTCAGCTGCCGCACTTCTGTCTTCATTTGGGCCAACAAGTCGTAACAGTATCTACTCTCCAATTGGAAATCCCTGGCCTGCTTAACTGCTTTAAACTCAAGTGTAGCCATCTCTCTCTTTATTTTGGCAACAGTCTTCTCGTGGTCACGTTTCAATTGGTTCAAGCATCGGCGATGCTTATCTACTCTTGTTCCCCACTGTGCCTTGAACTCTGCCATGACCTTTTCGGATTCTTCCAACCCGTCTCGCCATTCCGTGATTTCTCTTTTCAAACCCTTTATCAACTGCTGGTCTGATCGACTTCTGGGCTGCTCATCAAGAGACAATCTCAATTTTTGGATTTGGGCCTTAAGTTCTTCATTATCTTGGATCAATCTATTCTTTTCGCTTCGATCCGCCGCGATTTGTACGCTGTTATCGAATTTCAGACTGTCCATTTGTAGCTTCAAATCGCCAATCTCTGCCCGATAACCCTTCTCTTTTGCTAACCAGTTCCATTGCCCTTGGGATGATTCTACGAAATCTTTGAGATGCGGTCTCTTAGCCGGTCTTTTGTAGGACAGGCTACCTCTAAACCAAGCGTGATATCCTAGGGCGACTTCCCCTTTTGCCGTATCAATCACACAAGTGTTTGCTGTCAGATGTTGGCACTCACTCCAGATTTGGCGAACTTCTTCTTCAGGGAAATGACCGTTCGGACTGATTTCAATCACTTGGGTACTCAAATCTTCATCTTTCGGTACCACTTGGTACCTCCCAAGTTGCCTAAAAACCCGATACGGTGCATAGGGTTGGATACTTTTCAGTCTCATCAGCAGAAAGTGAGGCCGGGTTGCCGGCATGTATATGATTTCCTCAATAGGTGACCATCCGAGCGTCCATTGGATTTGGCTGGCAGTGAGAGTTCGGAGAAATGAGGTCTATGATGTGACTCCCTCAGGTAAATTGAGCCCTTTGATTCTCGTGTAGAATACTCCAATACAAGTTTTCTCGGGCGAACCATAACCCAAAAGCGAGGAGCGATGGCATAAATGATCGGTCATCCACATTTGCAACAGTAGGTTACATCCTTCGAAAAAGTCACCCCTGGCTCGACAAGCAGTGAGAGCCCGGAAAATGTCAGCCATAATCATAGGCGCCAGAGTACTTTTATCTTGGGTAAGCAAAGTATTGACGACCCCGGTTACCTTTAGATCAATGTTTCCATCTTTCCTAGGGAATACTATAAGACCCAGAAAGGATGTCATAAAAGCCACTAGCCTGTGTTCGTCCCACTTTTGTCGGTTGCCTCTACTGCATAGTTTGAAATCCGGCATATTGAACCCGCCCACGTGGCCGTATCTAGCATATATGAGGTGGAGAATGCAGAACCCTTTGGCAAGATCTGGATGGTGGAACGTTCGAGGTATTTTTAGGAAATCCAGAAACCGGTGTACCGTGACAGCTCTAGGTGCAATCAAGTATTTGAACCTAAAAGGGGCTTCATCACTTCCGATGTACCCTGCTATTTCTTCCAACGTCGGGGTGAGCTCGAAGTCCAAAAAATGGAATACGTTGTGTGCGGAATCCCAACAAGTGACCAATGATCTGATAATATCACCCCGGGGCTGAACGTTTAGTAGGTCCGGGAGACCTTTCAGATATTTCCTTACTTTGTCTTGCCCTTCTTTGCCTAAGTCGTTCCACCATAACCGCAACTCAAAAGGGATCTTGGTCATTACTGAAAAAGGTTCGTTTTGTATCGTGCTCATCCTGCACATTTATTAGGGTGATTATGCCAAGTGAATAAAATAAATAAAAAAACTTAATTTATGAAAGGACTTTCTAAAGAAGTTAATAATGGAAAATATTTTTGGATTTTTTTTTTGAAAATTAAGGGTCTAAAAACTTTTCAAGACTTTTTGGCAAGACAAATATTTTTATATATTTATATATATATATATATATATATATATATATATATATATATATATATATATATATATATATATATATATATATATATATATATATTATTACTCGGATTTTCATAAAAATAATAAAAAACATTTTTTTTTAAAAAAAAAATAAGACTCTTTTTCATCTTCATTTTTACGACAAGACACACTATATATTTTTGAAAAACAAAATAGAACAACGACCTTTTTTTCTTTTTTTTTCATTTTTCTTTGCTTTTAATAAAACAAACTAATAAGACGTTTTTTTTTCTTTCTCAAAATTTCGGCAGAGTTTTGACAGTATTTTGGCATTGGTTTTTTTCCAAAAAATAAACAATTAGCTCCTTGACCGCTATTTCTTCTTCTTTTTGTTTCCAATTTCACATTGTTCATAATATTCAAACACCGGTCAGCATGCGGGCGCGAGACAAATAAATGCACGGAAAACAAACAGGATGCATTAGGATGGTCCTTTCATATCAGGTTGCTAGTCCTAGACGGACCAACCCCTGTGTTGAGCCCCCTAAGTCAAATGCAACGTGATGCAAATAAGCGTTCCTACTAGGGATCCGGCATGGAGTTTCGTTATACTAGGTTTATAACCTGGGTATATGTTCTAGACTGTGTACCCGAGCGGACAACTCGAGTCGAGGAGGGGCAACTTACCGGGAACCAAAAGGTCGTCCGGCTTCGTAACTTATCCGTCCTCTTCCTTATTTTGGGTATTGACACTAACAGAATAGGGAGCCTCGACCAGCGAGCTTCTCCCCGGAGGTAAGAAGAGAGAGGTTTCGGCACAGTTTATATACAGTTCAAATAATATCGAATCGGTAAAAGCGACATTTAGCACATTAGGCTTAAATATGTAAAAATCAGATAGAACCAAATATAACAATTTATCTAAGCTCGAATTCTAACCCTGAACCAGAGATTCTGGGTTTAGATCCCCAGCAGAGTCGCCAGAGCTGTCACACCTCCTTTTTACGCACCCGCGAGGGCGCAAGGGAGTTTTTTCCAATTAAAGGACAATCGAAAGGGATTTGTTAATTTATTTCAGAGTCGCCACTTGGGAGATTTAGGGTGTCCCAAGTCACCAATTTTAATCTCGAATCGAGGAAAAGAATGACTCCATATTACAGTCTGCGTACCAGAAATCCGGATAAGGAATTCTGTTAACCCGGGAGAAGGTGTTAGGAATTCCCGAGTTCCGTGGTTCTAGCACGGTCGCTCAACTGTTATATTTGGCTTGATTATCTGATTTTATACAAATATGAACTTATGTGCAAATTTTAACTTTTTACCGCTTTATTATAATTATTTCAAAAGAATGTGAACATCGCTTAAAACATGTCTTTGGACTGCGTCACATGAAATGCACCCGCAATCCGGAACATATTTTATTTGATGTTTTGGGATTTGGATCTGGGTCGCATGAAATGCACACCCAAGTTTTAAGAAAGTAGATTATTAAATACGCACCCTAAGAGACTATCGTGTTATTATTTTGGGAAAAGCCGCGAAATTCGCTAAACGGCACGTCCCGAATTCTGAATACTTTGATATATATACGTTTCTAGAGGGCCCCGCAACTTTGTACATTTTGTTTGTCTAAGCTCGTCTCGTTCTATTTTTAAAAGGAATTTGCGACGTCATGGACATGCATCTCGAACCACGTCACAATCAATGTACCCATGATTAGAAACACATTTCGAATCCGTCGAGATTTGGATTTGGGTCACATAAATGCGCACCCGAATTTAAGAAGGTAAAATTATTAAATACGCGCTTAAAAAGGCTATCGCGTTATTATTTCGGGAGGTCGTGGGATTTGCTAAACGACCCACCTCAGGGACTGAATGCTTCAATATATACATTTAACGAGGGCCCCGCAATTTGTGCGTTTTTCTTTATTTTTGTCGAGGCTCATCTCGTCCTTATTTTAAAAGGATATCCTATAGCAACTACGTTCCTTGTCGCGTTTGTCTCTACTAATTGAAAACAGTAGATAGCCCTAGTTAGTTACATGCTTGCAGGCTTATTTATAGCAAGATTCAAAATGCTTTTACAGAATAATAAAAAAACGTGATCACGCCCATGGACAACTAATCGAACATTATGGGCCCAAACCCAGCTCATGCGAGATGGGCCAGACTTGGGCCACTGTTTATCCGATACGGGCCTGCTTGGTCTGTTTCGATCTGGGCTCGACCTTCATGAGGTTGAGGCCCTGAACTGGTTCTTTGTTCTAAAAATGAGTTTATCAATTTATATGCGACAATTTGACAGAAGGGAGAGAACTTAACTAGTAGTGGATAGTTTTCATACCTGACCTACATTAGAGAATATACTACACAATCAAACTAAGTCTAAGATACGACTTATTGCAATGGGAATATTTTCATCTAACAGCATACATATATGAACTAGCATTCACTAACCTACATTGATATACTAGGCATGCAGGCTACTTCTATTGTCCAAACGAAAATGTAACTATTATATAATACATGACATTTAATACAACAGTCCATGTATGTATAAAGACAATCTGCAGGTCTTCTCTTTTTCATTCATGCTCAAACTTTCAAGTTACATTGGTGGTATTAGTCGTGTACCTGGTAAGGAAAGGAAAGGAAGAAGGAGAGTAATCAGTTGAGTAGTATGCAACAAGCAACAGCAACAACAACCAAACAGCAACAAACACAGCAGCAAACCAACAACCACAAATGTTCTCCGCCGTCCACAGACAAACAGCAACAGTTTCCAGAACAAAGAAAACCAACAGATGGTCGAGCACCAAACAAGTAATCCCAGAAAAGAGTAGTGAAACAAAAGAAATAACAGAGTATTCGATGCAGCAACACCAGCAGTTCAACAATCACAAGCAGCTCAATCAGTGCAAACAGCAGAACTTGGCCAAGACAGCTTGACCAATATGAATTCTTCTGTAGCTTTCAGACAGTGTTTGGTTACAGTGTTTTCTGGAAATTTCCTTATGTTTTTCATTTTTCTTTAAACTCACAAGACCTCTCCCTCAAGACTAAAATTTCCAGCCCCCTTTTAAGTTCTGAAATGGCCTATTTATAAGCCAAACAACCAGTGCAGTCAAGCTGCCTGGATTCTGCCAATTTGCAGACTGCCCATACCCTTTAAACCCATGCCTAAGCATCTTTTGATGCCAGCCATTTGTTCCCCACGCCTGGCTTATTCTTTAATCAAGAGTTATGGGCTCATTTTAGTATTCATTTTAAACCCCATACTCTTGTGTCTTGTTCCCCATTGGTATTAGTTTAATCCCAAATTAGTACCCTACTTGTCAGCTCATTTAAACTAATCATTTTTTGTTCTTTTCAAACCCCAGACTACCCCTGTTAAACCCTGATTATTACTGCCCTAAACCCATCGTAGCATCAGGGCATTTTGAACTTCTGAAAGTTCAATTTCAGAATTGCCCTAGCCTGATTCTTTTAATTGTTTACAATGCAGTTACAAACTAGCATTTACAGATAATGTCCAACATTCAATTCACAATACAGGTTCGTTCAGTCATGTGAGGTTGTACGCATTAGCATATCTGAACATTCAGTCGTAGGAAGTTAATCGACGACATTTATCAAGTCGACTATACTAATTACAACAGGTAACAATCAGTCGTTCATATAAACAATACGTACATGGACCCAAAGGGCTTCGGACAACTTTTGTGCAATTATTGGGAACCTATATGAATTATTTATGCGACGACTATCCTAATCGAACATGTATATCACAGAATACGTTCAAAACATACACAGAAAACAATCGACCAAATAAAAGGTCTTTACAAGGACGGAAGAAATTAAGAAAAGTATCAGAAAATACCGAACAAACACAACAGAACATGCTAACAGACCCAATCACATTCAAATAAAACAAAAACAGAAAAGGAAAACTTACAAATAAAATGTTCAAAGCAGGCCGACCCCATTCCGAATTAGATTTGACCATTTGAGGCCAAAAAAACTCTAACCAGGGTGTTCTCAACCGAGAACACCTTGGTTAAGGTCTATTAGACCTCAAACCCTCTATGAAGCAGGTCGGATTCCTCAGGCTCTTGTGTTCTAAGGTTCAGATTCTCAGATTTGAGTTTTTAGGAGTTGTGGGTAGATTCGGACCAAACCAAGCTTGGTTTGGTCACGAGGGAGGTCTGGGGACTGTCTAGTGGGAATCTGGGGTGGTTTGGTATAGATCGAGTTTCGTCTCGAATCTTCAAATCCAGATTCGAGACGATGGAAGGTGATTCGAGGTACAGGGTTAGTAGATTCGTGTTCAGGGTGGTTGGATGTTTCAGGGGTGTGAAGGGGGTGGTCACCGGCGTTCATGCCGCCGGGTTCTGGTGAAAGGGAAACTAGGGCGGCTGCTAGGGTTTGGGGGTTTCAGGGCTTGGGGAAGGAGATGAGTGAAGGGTGGGGTTCGGATAGGGGGCGTGGGGTGTGAGGGAAAGCTTATATACGGAGTAGGGGATTGGATATGAGCCGTTAGATCAGATGATCTCAACGGCTTGGATCTGATGGTGAGGGGTGAGACGAGGTCGTTTGATATTAAAACGGGGTCGTTTGGTTTAAGTAAGGGGTTGGGCTGAACCGCTAGCTGGGTCGGGTTTGGAAACGGGTTGCTGAAGGGGGGTCCTTGGCCGTTGGATTGGCCTGGATGGACGGATCAGATCAAACGCCTTTATACGGCGTCGTTTGGGGATGAGCCTGGGCAGGCCTGATTTGGACTGGACTTGAGTGCTTGGTTTGGGCCTGTTTTTTTGTTTCATTTTTGGGCCCAAACCGATTTTCAACTCTTTTCTTTTTGTTTTCTAATTTTTTTAAAAAAATAACAAAATAATAATAAAACAAATGAAATTAAAACAACAACAATGTAGCACTTCAACATAATTATCACACCAAATTAAAATGTTTAAGTAAGTTAAATCACAACCTAGAACGGACGATGCACATATATATTTTTGCATTTTCTTTTAATGACACATATTTTTTGTATTTTGTTTGATAATGATTAAATGCGAAATGGACAGACCCACAAATGACTAACAACACATGTCACCGAAAACTCGAAAAATTGTACAGTGAAGTCATTTGTCACTATTTTTATTTTCTTTTGGAGCAATTGTCCGTGAAGCAAAAATCACGTGCTTACAAGTATGCCTATAGCACTAGTGTTACTAGAAGCATTATCCATAGAAATTGCCATTATTTTATCTCTAAGGCAAAAATATCTACAAATATCAGCAACAATGTTAGCTATAAACTTACATGTGTGACGTGAATTAATTATTCTATACGCAATAATGCGTTTTTGCATTGTCCACTCCTCATCTATCCAATGACTTGTAACAGTTAGATAATCACAATCATTACCACTTCTACCAATATCAGTAGTAATAGAAATCCGATTAGTTATATGAGTAAATAAATACCGCAAATATTGTTCATATTCATGTTTATATTTATAAATATCGCTCTTAACTGTTGCGCGAGGCCAACCTTTATAAGTAGGATTAAAAACTCTTCTAATATAATGCACCCAATTAGGATTAGAAGGAAAAGAATAGGGTAAGCACATAACGGTAACCATCTTTGCTAATTCTTCACGATCTCTATTTGGCTCGTAATATAAAATACCTCCGGTCACAGTGTTAATTCCTGGTTGAACTAGATTTGAACTTGTACTAGGCCTATCCGCGGAATCTACACATGTCCCCTCTAGCTGCGCTTTCATTTGTAAATATCTAACTTTATCTCTAGGGTATGTTTTTATGTGCCTAGTCAAACTACTCGTGCCGCTACGGTCTCCAGTATATTTATGCGCCAGTAATTTCCCACATGTTTTACACTTAGCCTTATTTTGTTCTCTTACTTGAGTAAAAAAATTCCAAACTAATGATGTTTTTAGGCGTTTAAGAGGTTGTCTATTAAAACTAGGGGTTTCTACAGGTGGGTCGGGAGGTACATCAGTTGGGTTATTAAAAGGACTAGTAGGTGTATCATCTAAATCCGGTTGGGTTTCATCTTCATCCTCATTTTCCTCATCATTTTCAAAGATAGTTTGATTAGGATAAAGAGCATTCATAGTTTCATCATCTAAATTTTCACCTGGTGCAACATTATGGCAAAATTAACTATCGGAAAATTAAAAACAGAGGTTATCACTATCAAGAATAATAGGAGCAGCAAGACGTCTACCAGGTCTGGGTCGGGGAGCCGGGGGAAGGGTAGTAGGTTGGCCACTACTTTCACCAGTTTTAGCTTTTCCCTTACCACCAAACATTTTTATCAAAGATGTCATATTAATTACAATTATGCAAACTAAAACACACAAAAATATATTCTTAAAACTTAAGAGTTGAAACGAGTTTACCGAATTGCCGAACAACTTCTTGAAAATTGAAAACCGTTGAAGACTTGAATACTTCAATTCACCAACTTCACAATTTTTCACGAAATTTCAACAATAAAATAAGCAATTATAGTAGAGAGATTGAGAGAGATTGATGAATTGGTGAGTAAAAATGAAAGAATGAGGGGGTATTTATAATTGAGAATTGGGAAAAAGTGTAATTATATAAAGTTTGGGGTTAAAATAAAGTTTGGGGGCCAAATGACTATTTTTGAAAGTTCCAAACGGTCAAAATTGCAGCCCAACGGCTACTTTTTAAATTTTTTACCGTTGCTATTTTTTAAAAAAAAAAAAATTAAAAGTAGCCGTTAGAGGCCCGTTAGGCCCGGTAAGACCGGCCCATACCCCCCAGCCGGTCCCGGGCTCATGGGCTATTTTATGTGATCCGGCCCGTCTCGGACTTTTTGCACCATTAAGAACCGGTACACTAGGCCCGACCCGTCAGACCCGTTTAGCCCGTTAGACCGCGGGCCCGATCCGGTTTTGGTCACATCCCGGCCCACCATACAGTGTTAGCAATAATATCTAGAATAGTTGGTGTTATAACAACTTATTATTTCTCCTCTTTTCCATTATTTTGTAAGTGTTTGACAGTGACCGGATGTATGGCATGTGGACTAGGCGATGGCACTTGTAAACAAATCACACATTTCAAGAGATACCAAAGACCAACATAATTTATCTCCAAATATTAGTGTCTTGGATCCATTGATAGTCCTCTTTTTACACGCCCTTACACTTCTTGGAAGGACCAAATTCCTAGGCATATATATATATATATATAAGAATGGTCCCATTAATTAAATAATAGAGATTTTAGGTGACCCTATTCATACTAGTAGTTAGACTAGTGGTATTAAAAGAGAAAAAAACAAAACAAAATGAGTAAAATGATTGATGGGCTCACATTGAAAGTTTTTCGATAAAAATAGCACTATATAGTTTTCGAACTGGTCATTCAAAAATAGTCAGTGTTTACAAAGTCAATGAAAAATAGCCACTATTTTGCTGCAATAGAGATCGGTCCAGCATAATATACTAGAGTTCAGTGCACCTGTGTATGAACTCCAGCATATTATGCTGGACCGGTATACTTTGCTGACTCTAGTATATTATACTGAACAATTATACTTGCTGGAACTCTAGTATATTATGTTGGAGTTCTAGTGTAGTTATGCTGGAACTCCATCATATTATGCTGAAGTTCCAACATACTTATCTTGGAACTCCAGTATAATATACTGGCGTATTTTCTGGGTTTTAAACAATATTTTCGCTCAGATTTATCTTTACATGAAAAGTGGCTAAATTTCGATTACTTTTGAAACTGGGCTATTTTTGAACGATCAGTTATAAATCTGGCTATTTTTAAATTTCACGGCCGAATAAAAAAGGCAGTCGTGGGGGGAAATTTTCATATATATACTTACTTTTAAGGCCACCAATTAAGTTATACTCACGTTATGTAGAATTTTGCAAAGTGTACTTGATCGGATTTGAAGTAGTTAAATCACTTCAATGCAACTTCAGAAATTAAATCTGAAGTCCTTTATCTTTCAAATGCAATTTCAGAAATTTGAATCTTAGGTAGTTCAATCTATTAAATACAGCTTCAGATTTCAAATTTTAAGTTCTAAAATATAAAGTTGTTCTTTGAATTTCAACTATCCAATATAGGATTCAATGCAAAAATCTACTCTAAATAAGCCAAATTTGAACATAACTTTTAAATATCATACGGAACGAATCTCAATCATCAAATTGTCAAAACAACAATAAATTTAACAAACCCATTTTACAATTAAGAAAAAGAAGAAAAAACTATAAGCACAAAGAAAAAGAGATACGTATATGAAGTTATCCACAATTTAAGTGCTCCTATCGGTTAAACTTTTTTTAAAAGTGAATACAAATTTAATGAATGGAGTAAACCTGGACACCACATGAAAATTTTACGCCATAAGGGCTTGTGATTTTTGTAACCCTAATTGTTTACCAGTTTGTGTGTATCTTGATTGTTTTGTAAGATATTTACTACTTTCTAATCGTGCGTATAATTTTGCTTATAAAAGCAAATGAAAAAAATTATTCAATATACTTTTTATTGTTTCGGTTAAATTTGAACCTTAATCATTCATGATATTTCATACACTTCCTTGATTTGTTATAGTTGTTAATGTTCTAATGGTCCCAATTAATGATGTTGTGCAAATTCTTCTTTTGTCATGCGTGATGTCGTGCAATCATACTTTCTTTAACATATGCCCGCATACCATAAATCTTCATGAGTGCTTTCCAGAAATTATTTCACAAATGTTTTCAAGTTTTAATCCAAAGAAAGCTTGAAATGGATAGAACATCATTTATCTCACTTGGGCATCATTACTAGAAATCCAGAAAAAAACAATCAAAGTTGATGTCCGGCGGCGTTTGTAAGTTGATAACGGCGCTCCGGCGAGTGTGGTTGAACAGCGGCTGCAGAGAGTGAAGAGGGTGGGATTGGGTGGTTTTTTGGTGTGACGATGGCTGGGGGTTGGTTTGTGGTTGTTAGGTTAGAAGAAGCGAGGAGGAGCAGTGGGGTGGTTGGAATCGCAGTTCCGGCGGCAGTGAGGCATGAGGGGAGCGGGCGGTAGGGGTGGGCGTTTGGTATTTCGGTTCGGTATTTCAGTATTCGGTTTATCAATTGTGTATACCAAATACCGTATCAAAATATTTCGGTACGGTTCGGTATTTGTTATTTTGGTTTGGTATGGTTTCGGTTTAATATTAAAGAGTAAAGACTTGTCCAAATGGACAATGTAAAACAAAATTTGTTTGAGAAATTACTGGAATACTCATTTGAGAAAGAAACTTCTGCAAATCGGAAATTCGGAATTGACCCTGTAACTCATAGGCCAAGAAGTAAGAACTGCTCATATCAATCTTTTTAAGTGGGTATATCCAAGCACACGAGTACGTGGAATTAAAATTACCTAAAAATAAAGGACATGTTAATAAAATTAATCTTTAAAAGGTTGACACCTCCTTCCTTTCCCAGCATAAATAATACATTATCTTAATTCTTATGTATATATCTTTTCCCGTAACTTAACACGAAGAATTACTATTAATTTATAATAGACACGTCTAGATTAATTATATCCCGAAAAAACAAAGAAGCTACTATTCATTCACAGAAGGTCTAATATGTATATGGTAATTGCTCAAATCTTTAGACTTTAGAGACTAGAGTGGGCTGGGGAGGGCGGTGGGCTGTTGGAAACTTGGAATTAAAATTATTTTAAGTGGGCAGGGCGATGGGCTGGGGCACACGGGAAGTGGACTGGACTGGGGCAATATAAGAAAATATTTTTAAAAAAATCGGTATTTCGGTATACCAAAATTTCAAATTTCTAATACCGAGGACCGTACCGAAATACCGAAATACCGAATTAGACCGAATTAGACCGAAATACCGAAAAAACCAAAACCGAAATACCGAATTAATTTGATTCGGTTCGGAATTAAGTTTTTCGGATTTTATGCCCACCCCTAACGGGTGGCTGGTTATTATGTATCTCTAGTCTAGGGTTATAGGGTTTTGGTGGTGTGTCTCTAGATGGAGAAGAAAAGTTTGATTGGTTTTCTCTCCTATAAAATCTAATGGGGTTATGGGCTTTGGGTTAGTGAAAGGTAAGGGAGGTTAGGCTTCAAATTTGAGCTTTAACATTGGGCTAAAAATAAATGTCCAAATCTTATTTAAGTTCCTTTTAATATAAGATAAATATACTACACAATGCAAAATTAATCTAATTAATTAAACTAAGTTATATATAAAATATGAAACTATTTTTTTGGTATTTTCAAAGATTATATTAAAATAAAATAGGTTCAAAGTAATATATCCTTCTAAAATACCTAATGCGTGAATTAAATAGAGAAATATGGATCTATTTTTTTTGTAATTTTCAATTTTTGTTCTTAAAATAAAGTAAAAGAGTCAAAACTAATTAAAATAACGATACTAGACCTAAACTAAATATTTATATACTAAAATATGTAAAATTTTGGGGAGGGTCAAAAATTACATGTCTACACTAATTATCCAAAAATTAAAATTAGAGACCAAAGTTAGTCGCTAAATTTAAATCAGATTTATTTATATTTTATATAATATTTAAAATATTAATATAATTGTTAAACGTTAGAACTGGGTCCCAGATTAGCGACCAAAGTTGGTCTCTTTCTGCTTCCCCTTTCGTAAGCGACCAACTTTGGTCGCTAACTTTGAATTATATTTATTTATATTTTATAATTTTTTTTAAATAATAATATAATTATTAAAATTTTATAACTGGGTCCCAGATTAGCGACCAAAGTTGGTCTCTATCTGCTTCCCCTTTCGTGAGCGATCAACTTTGGTCGCTAATTTTAAATTATATTTATTTATATTTTATAATTTTTTAAATAATAATATAATTATTAAAATTTTATAAGTGGGTCCCACTTTAGCGACCAAAGTTGGTCGCTAATTTTAGTATTTCTTTGACCAAGCAAGTCTGACCAGTCCGGTCAATATTTTGACCAAATTATCGATCAAAAAGCGACCAACCTTGATCGCTAATGTATTTAGAATAATTATTTAATTATTTTTTCCAATTTAGCGACCAACTTTGATCGCTTTTTTTGACAGACCAATTTTGGTTACCAAATTTTGGTCGTTTTTTTTACGAATTTCTAGTAGTGCATTCACATATATTCTAAATTAAAGTAATGAGTTATCGGGTGATTCTTGCTTCTGAAGAGTTAGCAGGCTATGAACTTTCATGAATTTTAAAGTTGGTACCTTAGTATTAGGAGTATATTACTTAGAAGATGATTTAACTATTTGAAATTATGTACTAAACGCATTTTGCTTTCATTTGAAGTATGAAAGTCACTGAACTATGACTATTACATAAAAATAGTCATTCAACTAAAATTATCAAACTTTTTGGTGAAAAAATATGACATGTCAGTAGGAGTATGTGTTCGGGCAGATCGGATTGCGTGTGAAAATTTCGGTTTGGATTTTGATTTTCGGATTGAAGAAATAACAATCCAAATCCAATTCAAATAAGTTTGGATTGGATCTGACTTTTTAAGTTCGGTTTCGATTAATCGATTTGGATATTTTGAATTTTCGGTTTTGAGCTTATAAGTTGAGATGTTTCTTATTTTTACAAAAATGAATATCCAAATGAATTACTCATGTTAAATTACCTGAAAAGTTCCTCATTCTCGCTGCAATCATCCAAATGAAGTATTCAAATAATGAAATTATTATTAAAAAAATACAATAGAGACATTAATACGGCCCATAAGAAGTAGAAATAGTAAAACCATGTCCAAATAGAAAGTGTATTCTCACAATAACTTAGTAATTAATATTAGATATATGAGATAATATCTAATATGTGGAGTATTGAACTTATTACTATTGACATATGGATAATGGACTAAATATAAAGTATAAGAATTTTAAATTTTCGAATATCCAAAAATTTGAAGTACCAAATCCAATATCCAATCCGTAATCCAAAAATTCAAAAAAATTCGGATTTCAATTTGAATTTCGGGTTTGCCCAAACTATGCACACCCCTACGTGTTAGTCCACATGGATATTTTATATTTTTGTACCAAATAAAATAGTTGACACCCAAATAAAACCTAGAAAATCCACTCATACACCCAAAAACCATGTGGACTGCCACATCACATTTTTTTGTCGAAAAGTTTGATAATTTCGGTTGAGTGACTATTTATGTGCGGGGGCATACCCACATGATGTCAAGCGGGTTCAGTTGAACCCGCTTTGCTAAGAACTACACTGTATATATTAATAAATTATATTTGAAACAACAAAAATATGTATAGAAATAAAAATTTGAACCCACTTGAAACCAAATACGTTGTTTGTTGAGGTGGTAAAGAGGGTTTAAAATGTAAGGGAGGTGTGTTTGAATTCCACTTGGGTGGCGCTTGTAAATTTTGTTTTGTAATATCTAGCGGGCCATCGTTATATGCGTAGTCCCGTATGAATTTATTATTCTTACTTTTATCTTCTTCTTTTTATTCACTTTATTTTTTATTGAAATCAATAAAAATTATTCTACAGTTTTACCTACTTCAAAAATTGACCTATTTACAAAGTGAATTTTGGTTGTTTCTTTCTTAATTTTGATAAAACATGAAAGTACATTTGTTTAAATTATTTAAGAACAAAAAAAAGTGTTCAAACTCTACTTGTTTTACCCGACACTACTTATATAAATAGCCACTCATTTTTTATTGAACCCGCTTGTATAAAATATTGGGTCCGTCACTGTGTGTGTGCAAAAATTATAGTACAATGACTTTTCTGTTACAAACAAAAATAAAGTGACTTTAGTCCATAATTTTGAATAGTTGAATGATATTATGACTAATGGACTCTTTGTATTAGTTGCTGCTGCTAGAATTTGGTTTTCAAGCATCTAACAAAGTACCAAGCTGATGAATAAATAGTGATTTACAATTTGAAATACTTAGAATGTGATGTAGCATGTTTAATATATACTTCCAAAAGCTTTTACTTGTTATCAGTTGCAATTACTGCTCAGGGGCGGATTTAGGGGCAGCAAGGGTTCACCCGAACACTCTTCACCAAAAAATTACAATGTATATATAACACAAAATTTATTTTTTATTTTTATATATTATGTTTTGAATCCTCTTGTCAAAACTCAAAAGCATAGCTTAGTGGTCAATAAATTATAAAATTTTTGTGAGATCATAGGTTCAATTCCCACTAGCTACAATCTCATTTAATTTTTTAACTTTTTTCTTTTTTGACCTTTCTTAGCGGAAATTCTGACTTCACCCTTGCTGCTACTCTCCTTATCTTTTATGCAAGTGACTAGGCTAACAATATTTTAAGTCTCTACTCTCTACGACAGTGCCATTTGGAGTTAAGAAAATTTATAGTGATCGGTTCACAGTCACAGGTTGGAATACCGAATACCCAAATTATATGATGTAGGGTGTTCAAATTTCATGATTTTTCGTGTTGTTATTACTTTTTTTTAGGTGTTATTATTACTTATTGTTTTCTTTCTCTACTAAGTGATTTTAGACGGCAACTTTTGAGACCTCCACCATAATTCCATGGAGCCATATATATATTCGTGTAACAAAAAACTTGAGATAAAATATAAAAGGGTCATTATATACATGACATGACAATTTTTTATGCTGCAAAAAGGGAAAAAAAGGATGAAAGGATCAAGCTGTCACCCGTTCACCAATTAATTATTTAAATAATCAGTGTTGGTTTAATATATGTATATAAATATTATTAGTACAAAGTTAGAGTAATGATGAAAAAGAAGTTACTTGGTAACAAAAGTTTTATTTATCAAAACTAGATTACTAGTAGTAGGTAAATGCTGAAGTTTGGTGATTGATCACCCGCAAAAACCCTAGATCGAGGGAGAAGAGAAGGAGAGAAAGAAGAAGGGAAGGCGAAGAAATATCTGAGAGAGAGGAAAAAAGGATGAAAGGATCAAGTTGTCACCTATTCACCAATTAATTATTTAAATAACCAGTGTTGGTTTAATAAATGTATATAAATATTATTAGTACAAAGTTAGAGTAATGATGAAAAAGAAGTTACTTGGTAATAGAAGTTTTATTTATCAAAATTAGATTACTAGTAGTAGGTAAATGCTGAAGTTTGGTAATTGATCACCCGTAAAAACCCTAGATCGGGGGAGAAGAGAAGGAGAGAAAGAAGAAGGGAAGGAGAAGAAATATCTGAGAGAGAGAGGAAAATGAATGTAACAGTGAAAATTTGTTATTCAACTCACTATGTAGCTAACCTCTATAACAAACAAACTATCTCATTAACTCCCGAACTGACTTATCATACATAAATAAGCTAAACCACTTCTCATAATCAGGTTACTCCTTTCTTCTCAACACTCCCCCTCAAGCTAGGTGGTATAAAGATATCAAGTACCCCTAGCTTGGACAACAAATACTCATGTTGAACTCTGGTTAGGCCCTTGGTTAGGATATCTGCTAGATGTTCCTTAGTTGCTACATATTCAGTCCTCACTAGCCCATTATGTATCTTCTCTCTTATAAAGTGACAGTCAATTTTAATGTGTTTAGTGTGTTCATGGAATACTGGATTAGCAGCTATTTGAATTGTTGTTTTGCTGTCTGTGAGTATGTTCACAGAGAGTTCAACAGCTACTCTAATATCCTTGAATAATCCAAGTATCCAAACTAACTCTGCTACCGTTAATGCAATGCTCCTATACTCTGATTCTGCTGAGTTCCAAGAGATAGTGCTTTATTTCTTTGACTTCCAAGACACTAATGATTCACCATACTTGACAAAAAAATCTAGTTACTGATTTCCTTGTGAGAGGACAGGCAGCCCAGTCAGCATCACAGTATGTTGTAATAGTGTTCATCTTCCTGCTAGACAACAGTATGCCTTGTCCAGGATGCCCTTTTACATACCTGACCACTCTTTGTGCAGCTTCCATATGAGACCTCTTTGGCTTCTGCATAAACTGACTCAATGTCTGAACACTATATGCTATATCTGGTCGTGTGATTGTCAAGTAGAGTAGTTTTTTTAGTAACCTCTGGTACTTGCTAGGATCTGTTAGGATTTCATCTGTTGTGCCTTCAAGAACACCAATATTTTCATCATATTTCTTATTAGTGAGCTTAACATTAGCTTCAATAGGTGTAGCTGCAGGCTTTGCAACTCCCAGTCCAAGCTCAGAGATGAGCTCTAGTGTGTATTTCCTTTGATGCATACCTTGATGGGACCTGGCAAACTCAATGCCAAGAAAATATTTCAACTCACCTAAGTCTTTCATTTTGAAAGTCTGTTGTAGTTGAGCTTTGACTTCATTTATAAGTGTCAGATCAGGTCCAGTTAGAAGCATATCATCTACATAGACCAAGATGATGACAGTGTATTTGCCTGTTCCTTTTAAAAATAGAGAGTGATCATGTTGACTCTGCATGAAGCCTAAGTGCACCAATGCTTCAGACAACTTAGCATTCCATTGTCTTAGTGCCTGTTTGAGGCCATACATGGATTTCAAGAGTCTACATGTTGGTCTACTCTCCCCTGACTCTGAAATCCTTGAGGCAGAGTCATATATATATCTCATCATGCAAATCATCCTGTAAAAAGGCATTGTACACATTCATCTGGTGAATGTGCCAATGCTCAGAGGCAGCTACTGCAATAACAGATCTAACTGTAACTATTTTAACCACTGTACTAAATGTTTCCTGATAATCAATGCCATCTTGCTGACTGTACCCCTTGGCCAAAAGCCTGACCTTGAACCTTTCTACCTCACCTAAGGCCTTGTACTTTACCTTGTATATCTATTTGCATCCAATAGGAATTTTACCATCAGGCAAGGAGACCACATCCCAGGTGTGGTTAGATTCTAAAGCAGCAATCTCAGCCTGCATAGCATCCACCCACCTAGGATCTTTAGCAGCTTCTTCAAAGGAGGTAGGTTCCACTATAGTGGAAAAAGCAGCTAGATAGGCCTGACATGTAGGAGAGAGGCCATTATGTGACACATAGTTGGAAATAGAGTAAGGCACAGACTTGTGTCCTGGAAAAAACACAAAGTCTTTCATCCAAATAGGAGCTTGTCTAGTTCTTAATGATCTCCTTAGACCAGGAAAGCTAAGTTCTTGAGAAGGCATGTCTGTTGGAACCACTCTTGCTGGTGATTGGTGTTGTATAGATAAGTCCTGTTCTAAGCTGCTAGCAGCATGGTCAGAATCACTAGAAGAAGGAGGTGAGGTGAACTCAGTATCAACAATAGAAGGTGTAGGGGGCAAGAATACATGTGGTATAGAGGCAGGAGATTCCTTGAAAGGGAAAACATCTTCCCTGAATGAAACATCTTTGTTAATAAGAAAGCAATGAGTATCCAAATCTAACAATATGTAACCTTTTTGAGAATCAAAAAATCCCATAAGGACAGTAGGTTTAGCCCTAGGAAGAAGTTTGTCTGTCTCCTGAATCTGTTTGGCATAACACAGACAGCCAAGCACTCTCAAATGGTCCAAACTGGGTGCTCTGCCATATAACAACTCAAAGGGAGACAATCCATTGAGTAAAGAAAATGACATCCTATTAATAATATAGACTGTTGCAAGAACACAATGACCTCCGTACTTAATAGGAATATTGGCCTGAAATCTTAAGGCTTTAGTCACCTCGAGAATATGCATGTGTTTCCTCTCAGCAACTCCATTCTGCTGAGGGGTGTAAGCACATGTCTTTTGATGAATAATACCATATTTCTAGAACAAGGTGGTGCACACAGAGTTAACAAATTCAGATCCATTATCATATCTGATTGCCTTCAAGGTTTTGTTAAACTGAGTTTGAACTAACTGATCACAGCCTACTCCACACTACTAAAAAGTAGGAAGAGAGGGTCGCAATAGCTTTTACCCGATTTGTGGGTCGGGGTCGATTTCCACAGGGATCTAGGAATGGAGTCGAGTATCTATTTAGACTGGGATTGTGTAATTGTTCCAAATATCACTTCCAACCATTTTTGGGGTTTTCTTTAATAATCTACTATTATCAACTACTAATTATAATTGCAACTAGATTATGCTAAGCGACAATTTCTACAAGTGTATCTAATGGATAAAAACGCACTAGGGTAGTGGTATCCTCCTAGGAGGCCAATTGATGGGTAATTGAACCTAAGGCACGATTGACATGATTGGGGAATATGCTATAACCGTTGCACAATTTTACCCACTCTCACACCTCTCGGCAGAGAGAGTTATTTTGCCCAATTGACTTTCTCAAGACCAATAGGGTAGGCAAATTTTCTCAAGCTACTGGAGTTCAAGTCGAGTATTACTCTCTCGAGGTTTAACCCTTTAATTGGGACTATCAATTCTATTGAGTCCATCCCAATTCCTTGTTGGGTCCATTTTGGAGACTTAGGCTCTCTTTCTCAAGAAGAACCCAAGTCAACTTAGCACAAACTAGTGTTTGCAACCACTAATTCATAGATTAAACCATGAAATTGACCCAAATAACAAACACTCATAGTTAATCTAACCTTAAATCATAACACCCATCAATTACCCATACTAGGGTAGAGCCACAACCCTAGCTAATGGGTTTAGCTACTCATGCTTGAAGAGAAAAACAGAGAAATAGATGAAGATAAAGACATATTAATTAATTGCTAAGGTAATTACAAAGATTCAGTGATAAAAACTAAGTAAAAACGCCCAAAATAGCTAAGAAAAGTCTTCTCTCGAGCGCAGCTAAGGTCTGATAATATCTCATACCCTAAAAATGAAAAAAGGTTCTATTAATACTAAACTGAAAAAACTGGACAAAAATTCCCCTACGGATTCAGTGTGGACCGCACAAAATGGTGTGCGGCCGCACTAGGCTCTTGACTCTGCAATTTCAACTCTCTGAACCCAGGCTCCGCGGACCACGCAGAATGGACCGCGGCCGTGGAGGCTTCCAATGCGGTCCGCACAGAATGGACTGCGGACCGCACAGGCTTGAACCCTGGCACTTGACATCTCTCTAAACATTGCTTCTGTGGACCGCATGAAATGGTGGTGCGACCGCGGTGTCTCCAGTGCGGACCGCACAATATCTACTGCAGTCGCACTGCTTTGTTGCCTTCAAATCCAAGTCTCTAAATCTCCCTAGTGCGGACCGCACAAAGTGTATTGCGGCCCGCACTAGGCCTGTTTGTCCTGAGTTTGTCTTGTCTTTGGTACTTGTGCAGGTTTCACTACTTTTGAGCCGATCTTTGACATCTTGTCACTTTGTTGATCAACCCTGAAATCAAGCACAACTTATGAGCCTTTTGGAACTATTTTGTATGAATTTATAATCAAAGTGTAAGCAAGAAGGAGCATGAAGTGTGGCAAAATCCCTAGTTATCAACTCCCCCAAACTTATACTTTTGCTTGTCCTCAAGCAAACAAAATAGCACCCACCCCTAAAGGGAAAATCCAAGAATTTTCAGCAGTCCTAAAATAACCTCAACTAGCATCAGTTGGGACTAACATTTGCCCTCAATATAGATGAATCATTAACAATATTTAACTTTTGAAAAACCATGGATCAAGTGCGACACGAGAGCATCAAGATTTGACTCAACACATCAAAGAACTCTCTCAATTACTTTGGTTATTGTGGAACCCCAAACTCACACACCCTCAACTCTCCCTAAGCAAACCTCACCTTTTTTAATATTGGCACACAAACCGAGGTTAATGGAAATCCACTCATCTCTCTCAAGAAAAAGTCACAAGTTCGGCTCTAAGTACCATATGCTTGCCCCTCATGTGAGTATCCACTAATGTAAGCATCATTCAACTCAAGATCATATAGGACTTTTGTGGAGTCATTGTGAAGGCTTTTGGTTCAGGGCAGGGAATGTTTTGATCTCTAAGTGGGTTCCATCTTCCAGTAAGCACTTCTTTTGATTCATTCGGCATACATTCTCTTGACTCTTTGAGTCATCTCCCCTCTTTCTAAGGGGTTAGAGATACACGTTATCACTCTTTCTTATGCAATTCAAACCGTTCTCCTTTTTCAACTTTCTACACCTTTCATTCTTTTGCTTTTCTTGAATCTCTTTTTATTCTTTTTCACATAGAGCATTCTTTTTGTCTTTTGCTTTTCTTTCTTTTTCATTGCCTTTCCTTTTCTTCATTTTTGTGCCTTTTACCACTTTGTTGCCACCCTCGTCTCTCCCCCCAAACTTATACTTTTGACATGTACTCAAGGAAAGATCGGGTGCCAAGAGAGGGTATCTTTTAGAACTGGTATAGGCTTGTCTCATGGTTCTTGAAAGAAAAAGGTCTAAGGCTCAAAAAGGGTTAACTAGGGATCATATCATTGGTAGGCTATGGAATTTTTTAAGCTATTATTTGGATCAAGGAGAGCCTATAATCACGTCTCAAGTCGAAATTTACTTAGAATTTCGCCTCAATAAGCATTCAGGGCAAGTTCTAGACCAATGGCTCGGGACTTGGATTTGCAATTCAATTACTCACCACACAAGCTAAAGGATCGCTAAAGACATAGAGTCGGGGTCCCACAACGACCTTAGATACGATTTGAGCACACATTGGTCCCGAAAAACCACTTGATGATTATCGGTCAACACAAGAGTCTCAAGGTCACAACTTTCACCATCCTAAATACAACATTTTGTCTTTGACCATGGGATCAAAGGCAAATGTGCTAGGCCTAAGTGAAGCTTTACTTGAGGTATCCTTAACTATAAACTACAAAAAATAAAAACAAAAACGGACTCAAACCCTTAAAAAGGTTGTCACGCCATCCATCATTGGGAAGAGCTATCCGGTTCACACAACACTCCACCTTTGGAAAGAACCGTGGAATTAAGAAAACCAAAGGCTTATTGAAAATGTCCAAAACAAAACAAAAGCTACGAACATAAATAAGAAGATAAAAACGAGAAATTTTTGCGGAAAATAGAATGAATATATACAATAAGGAGTTTGAATATACAACGGGGGATGAATATATACAATGTGATGTAACTTTATATACAGACCCAAGGAAAGATAGAAAAAATGCAATAAAAGTAACTAAATATATAATTATATACAGACCAAATAAAAAATCAAGAAAGCATAAAGATATCAATATATACAGTCATCCATAAATGTGTAGGGCTCACCCCATCAAATAAAAGCTAGCATTTTCCCCAATGCCAACTAGTCTAAATAAGCACCAAAAACAATAGAAAAAAAAGGATATAGAAGACTCCCTAAGTCGTGTCTGTCTGCATATGCTCATGGGTGGTCCCTGGGTCCTCTGTGTGCTCGAGAACCTCAGACTGGTTCCCGGTAGTTTGCTCTGCTGCTACTGGGACCTGGGCCTGGACCTCGACAGGCTGTGGAACTGGTACATCCTGTGGCTGACTGGAGAAAGCCTCTGGTGGGTCCGCCAACTGGATGATGGCATCATTTGCTCTAGGGATCTTCCTCCTCTTCGGAGGCCTCTGGTCTACTCTGGCTATGGATGAGCTGCTGAGACTGGGTCATCGAGAAACAGGTCCAAAGGCAGCTGGTCTGCCTTCAGTCTATCTACACCTGCCCGCAGCTCCTTTATGGACTCCTTGGAGGCCCGTGTCTTCCTAAGCTTCTTATGCTCCCGAGCAAGCTCCTTGAGAGCCTTGCTGTGTGAATCGACTGCCTTGGTCAATGTCTCCTGAGTAGTAAGGATTTTCTTCTGGTTCTCAAGTATCTCTTTCAAAGCATCCTCTATCAACTGGGGCACCTGTGGGGCTGGAGGAGCTGATTGAGCCTCTACTGTGGTAGTCAATGTGGACAACTTGGATGAGGCAGTCTACATCCAGTTGCTTATACTCAGAAGCGTCTGACTCAGTTGGTGGGCAGTGATAGGATAGGTCTGGGAAGATGAAATCTCTGGACCTGCTGATGTGGAAGGGCCAGGAGGAATGGATGAAGAGGTGGAAGGTCCGGGAGGCATCTCAGTAGAAGTGGAGGCAGGCTCAGCGGGGGCCTCTATCGCAACTGGCTCTTCAGACTGGCCAGTTGGCGCAGAAGTAGGGGCTTTGTAGTTTTTATCCTTGGGGTTGTCATTCCCATTCACGCTATACCAGGAGAACGGGGTTGTCGCCTTGACCTTGATGTCGTATGGCCTCTTGTCCACATGCAAGTCCCAGAGATACATAGTAAGGGTGTTGGGGAAGGGATAGTTTTGGTCGCTCTCGGCACCCACTATAGAAATGATCCGGGACATCACATTCCCTGCGTTAATGGGGTTACCCCGCCATAATGGAAGCAACCAAAACAGCCTGTTGGAGAGGAAGTGTCTGGTCATGGGTAGTAGGGTCTAACCGGCTGCACACAAATGTCTCCCAGCCCCTCGCCTCAAAGTTTAGGGTCCTCTATAGTATTTTGACCCCAGCAGTCAACCACTCCAGAACGGTACCTGTGATTGCCAAGTACTGAGCTAACCATGGACGGACCTCTTCGCCCATCTCCAGCTTTGCTATATAAAGAGACTCATTTTCCTCGTTGAAACCCAGGTATTCGTTGAGCGACTTCCCGTCAAACAACACCTTGAGGTTCCGAACCATGGTCACTTTGGAACCCTTTACGATGTGGGCTACATTACAATAGAACTCTTTGACCAAGTGTTCATTGGCATCCATGCAAGTCATCTAAGAAGTTCTCCCAACCCACTCTCGTTCTGAACTGTCTATGCACGTCGGGGTTGTGGGGTAAAAGATCTCTGTCAATGAAACTCCGCTCCGGTATCAATTTTCTCTCCAGCCACCACTCCCTAAATTTGTGGTACGCCACCTGGCTCACGAACCTATCCTCCTAAACTTCGGGTTTTCTAGTTCGGGCAATGCCCCCAACCTGAGGCTCACCCCCCTCAAATACCTCCTCATCCCTTTGCACCTCTCCCTCATCTCCGTCTGCACTCTCCCTGGATAATGAAGCTGTGGGGAAGGTGGAGTACTCACCACTACCGGCTACTGAGCCCTCAGATGACTCAGTGGGAACATGCTTTGGTGCTTGGGCAATAGGTGATGGTAGAGGAGTGTCATCTGTCAATCTGAAACTTAAGTGGAAATGTGTTGGCACTGAGTCTGAAGAAATATCTTGGGAGGGCACATACTCACTCCCCGACTGATCACAAGCTCTATCAGCCGCCTTAAATGCCTTTCTCATCTTCTTTATGTTTTGACGAGCCTAGGGAGTGAGTTTAACCAATCTCTGCTTCCCTCCCCGGGAGGAATCACCTCTGCCGGGTTGTTTGGAGCCTTTTTTTCTTTGTTTAACCATTATCTGCAAACACAATCATCTTACATTGTTAGTATCAATAGAAGCAGTGAGCAACATTTATGCAGACAGAATTGAAAAGTTGCAGCCAGGATGCAGAAATAGCCTAGTGCGGACCGTACAAAATGGAGTGCGGCCGCAAAGGGACCACCGCGGACCGCACAATAATGACCGCAGTCCGCACAGGGATGGGGTTCAGACTACCCTTCCTCTGAATCTGACCAGTGCGGCCCGCACAAAATGATATCGCAGCCGCACTGGGCCAGTGTGGACCACACAAAATGGAGTGCGACAGCACTGACCAAGAGTAATCTTTTTGAAGTTTGTCAACGCAGTCCGCACAAAGTGGTATTGCGGACTGTATTAGGTCATTGCGGACCGCACAGAAGTGACCGCGGTCCGCACAAGGTGCCCAACAGTGGCACTGATTTAGGGTTCTTAGATTTTGCTTTTAAGTTCAACTTTTGCTAATTTATGTCCCTACATATTTACCTAGTCCATAAAACTCATTAAGTCCTCATGAATCAGCATTACAACCAATCTAACCCAGCTAGTGAACTAATTACGGGAGGAACAAGAATTATAAGCTAAGAAAAATTGAAAATAAAATGAAAATGACAGAATTGAAACAAGAAAATGGAAGATTATGTTACCGGTTGTTAGATGAAGTGAGGACTGATCAATGTAAGTAGTTAATTACCAGAAGAAAGGAAGATGAAACTCTATGCTTCTGAGAGTTAAAATTGCGTAAAGGGTAAAAGGGGGTCCCTAGGGTCTATTTATAGAAAAGCCCCTAGGGCCCAGTCTCACCTACCAGTGCGGACCGTACAAAATGGACCACGGTCCGCACTAGGCTGTTATGATCAAGCTTGGCCTAGTATCCCACTGCGGTCCGCACAAAACAGACCGCGACCGCAGTGGTCCACCGCGGATCGCACAAAGTGTAGTGCGGCCGCAGTGGCAAACTTCAGAGAGGTATCATTTTGGCCTTCACCAGTGCGGACCGCACAAAGTGTAGTGCGGCCGCACTAGCAACTTCAGAGACTGAACATTTTCTTCACTATGTCTTGCACTGCATCAACACAATCCCTGCAACATCTTACAACTAGTTAGCCCAAAAATCAATCCTATACTACAAAGAAAATAAGAAGAAAAACACATGGGTTGCCTCCCAAGAAGCGCCTGATTTAACGTCGCGGCACGACGCATGTTACCACCATATCACTTGAGATGAAAGAGCGCCACCACGTGGCTCTCATCAAACTTTCCAAAATAATGCTTGACCCGGTGCTTATTAACTCTGAAGACTTCACCATTTTTGTTCTTTAGATCAAGAGCACCAAACGGACAAGTAAAGGTGGTCTTCTCTTGATACTCATGGGCAATTAAGATTTGATTATACCCCGAGTACCCATCCAAAAAGCAATAAAAAGCACGCCCCACGAGACGATCAAGCATTTGGTCAAGGAATGGCAATGGGAAATGGTCCTTTCAGGTCACCTTTTTTAGCTTTCGGTAGTCCATGCAAACCCTCCAACCTGTGACTATCTGAGTAGGAATAAGTTCATTGTTGTCATTGGTCACCACAGTCATACCACCCTTCTTCGGTACACATTGCACCGGAGAAGTCCATGAGCTATCAGAAATGGGGTACACAAACCCGACATCCAACCATTTGATCACTTCTTTCTTTACCACTTCTTGCATAGCCTCGTTCAATCTTCTTTGATGCTCCAAGAAAGGCTTTGCATCATCCTCCAAGATAATTTTGTGCATACAAAATGCGGGGCTTATTCCCCGAATGTCAGCTAGAGTCCATCCAATTGACCTTTTCCGCTTTTGAAGCACCGCCAAAGTGGCCTCAACCTGCATGTTAGTAAGGAAAGAAGAAAGAATAACCGGTAAAGTAGAGTTTGAGCCCAAGATTTCATACCTGAGGTGTGGAGGAAGTGGTTTTAACTCCAACACCGGTGGCTCCTCAATTGATGATTTTGTTGGTGGAGTTTTTCGGTTTTCAAGATCCAAAGATAATTTTCGAGGATCATAAGAATAAGAGCCCATCCCATGTAAGGCATTCACGCACTCCACTCTACTTGCACCCTCATTGACATCAAGATTTAATAGCACGGCCTCAAAAGGATTCTCCACATTGATCATAGCACTGGTATCATCCACAATCACAGTTGTGACAAGGTCAACAAATAAGCACACCTTGGTGCTATTGGGTTGCTTCATAGACTTGCAAACATGGAACACAACCTTTTCATCTCCCACTCGGAAAGTGAGCTCACCCGCTTCAACATCAACCAATGCCTTCCCCGTTGCAAGAAAAGGTCTGCCCAAGATAATAGGAACCTCATAGTCCACTTCACAATCCAAAATAACAAAGTCGGCCAGCAAAATGAATTTGTCCACCCGGACAAGCACTGATCAATATTTCCCAAAGGTCGCTTCATCGATCGATCCACCATTTAAAGTCTCATTGAGGTTGGCCTAGGATGCCCGATACCCAAAGTTTTGAAAACCGAGTAGGGCATTAAATTGATACTAGCTCTAAAGTTACATAGAGCCTTGGAAAAATCCGCCCTCCCAATGGTGCAAGGAATGGTGAAAGCATCGGGATCTTCAAGCTTTGAGACCATTGAATGCACTATAGCACTAACTTGGTGAGTCATCTTTATAGTTTCACAATCCATAGAACGCTTCTTTGTAACCAAGTCTTTCATGAATTTTGCATAACCCGGCATTTGTTCAAGTGCCTCTACCAAAGGCACATTAATAGATAAGCTCTTCATAATGTCAATGAACTTTTTAAACTGATTATCATTCTTCTATTTCGCGAGCCTTTGAGGATAAGGTGGAGGTAGCCTTGGCAAAGGAGCCTTGGCTTTTGTCACAACCGGCTCTGGCATGTCAATTATGTGTTCCCTAAATGGGTTCACATCATTTTGGGTTTCCACCTCGACTTATTGAATATCAAACCTCACTTCATTGTTCACATTTTCATCAATCACATCTTCAACTACCAAAGGGACTTCGTCATCTTGCAACTCAACATCATCATCTACGACTTGCTTTTGCTTAGAGGCATTCACATCACCGCCTCTCCCACTTCTTGTTGTGACCGCCATAACATGATTGTTACCACCCTTTGGGTTCACTACCGTATCATTTGGTAGAGCACCCTTCGGGCGAGTATTCAATGACTGAGAGATTTGGCCTAATTGCACCTCCAAGTTTCGGATAGAGGTGTTGTGAGAAGCTAACTGTGAATCAGAATCCGCATTCCTCTTCATCATCTGCTCGAACATCATTTCAATTCTACCCATATCTTTACCAGAAGAATTAGGACCTTGAGAATGGGAAGGGGTGGATTGTTCGGTTGTTGGTACATTGGGGGCCTTTGAAAGCCTTGCCCCCGATTGCCTTGGTTTTCATTGTTGTTCCACCTTCCTTGATTGTTGTTGTTGCCCAAATTGTTGTTAGTTCCATTCCAATTGCCTTGGATGTTGTTTTAATAACCCCAATTGTTGTTTTGGTTGTTGTTGTTCCAATTGCCACCACCTTGTTGTTGATTGCCCCAATTTCCTTGGGGTCGCCATTGTTGGTTTGAAGAGTTGCCTCTATTGCCTTGATAGTTGTTGACATATTGTACCTCCTCACTTTGGTCATCATAACCATCATTTTGACACCAATCATATTCATCAACAAATTGCTCAGAATTTCCTTGATTTTGTTGCCTCCTTTGCCTTCTCTTGTTGACAAGCATACTAACACCCTCCATGGCATTCACTTGGCGAGGATTCTGTACTTGTTGCAACTGCGCCTTAGCCAATTGGTTCATAGTAGAAGTAAGCTCAGCTATTGCTTGCCCGTGGTCGTGCAATTCCTTGTGCAAATGGATAATCGTAGGGTCACCTTGAGGCACATTTGCTCTACTCTGCCATGCTGAAGAAGTGTCCACCATTTCATCAAGTACTTTACATGCCTCATCATAAGAAATCTTCATAAAATTGCCCCTGGCCAATTGGTTAACAATGCATTGATTTGTTCTATTTATGCCCCGGTAGAAGGTTTGTTGGATCATGGCCTCGGTCATATCATTATTTGGGCACTCCTTCACCATCATTCTATACCGCTCCCAAATCTCATGCAAAAGTTCCGTTGGCTCTTGCTTGAAGGCTAATATTTCATCTTGAAGTGCCACCATATGACCAGGAGAGAAGAATTTGGCAATAAACGTATCCTCCAACTCATCCCAAGTTGTGATGGAATGGTTGGGGAGTCTCTCGAGCTAGTCTAATGCCTTCCCCCGAAGTGAGAACGGGAAAAGTCTCAATCTTAATGCATCCTCGGATACATTCGTCTGCTTGCTCCCCCAACATGTATCTACGAACCCCTTGAGATGTTTGTAGGCATTTTGATTTGCAGCGCCCGTGAAGTATCCATGCTGCTCAAGTAAGGTCAACATCACATTGGTTATCTGAAAGTTGCCTGCCCGGATTCTGGGTGGGACAATAGCACTTGCATAACCCTAGTTCGGAAGTACTCTGGGGCCACTCTTGGAGGTGGCGGAGGAGGTTCTGGAATATTGTCATTTGGATTCGCATTGGCATTGCGGCTTCTACGTTGTCCTTGAGGTGCAAGAGGCACCTCATCTTTCTCAAGATCATCTACCTCCTCCCCCGCTATCATGTTTCCAATAGGGTCATTAGCGTTGTTTAAAGCCATGTTGGTACCTGAGTAATGACACAAACAAGTAAGTAACAAAGAAGGAAAGAAGAACAATACACAAAACTAACTAAATAGATAGCCAAAACCGTTAGCTCCCCGGCAACGACACCAAAAAGTGATCACAGCCTACTCCGCACTGCTAAAAAGTAGGAAGAGAGGGTCGCAATAGCTTTTACCCGATTTGTGAGTCGGGATCGATTTCCACAAGGAGCTAGGAATGGAGTCGAGTATCTATTTAGATTGGAATTGTGTAATTGTTCCAAATATCACTTCCAATCATTTTTGGGTTTTTCTTTAATAATCTACTATTATCAACTACTAATTATAATTGCAACTAGATTATGCTAAGCGATAATTGTTACAAGTTGTATCTAATGGATAAAAAGGCACTAGGGTAGTGGCATCCTCCTAGGTGGCCAATTGACGGGTAATTGAATATAAGGCACGATTGATATGCTATAACCGTTGCATAATTTTACCCACTCTCACACCTCTCGGTAGAGAGAGTGATTTTGCCCAATTGACTTTCTCAAGACCAATAGGGTAGGCAAATTTGCTCAAGCAACTGGGGTTCAAGTCGGGTATTACTCTCTCGAGGTTTAACCCTTAAATTGAGACTATCAATTCTCTTGAGTCCATCCCAATTCCTTGTTGGGTCCATTTCGGAGACTTAGGCTCTTTTTCTCAAGAAGAACCCAAGTCAACTTAGCACAAACTAGTGTTTTCAACCACTAATTCATAGATTAAACCATGAAATTGATCCAAATAACAAACACCCATAGTCAATCTAACCTTAAATCACAACACCCATCAATTACCTACACTAGGGTTGAGCCACAACCCTAGCTAATGGGTTTAGCTACTCATGCTTGAAGAGGAAAACAGAGAAATAGATGAAGATAAAGACATATTAATTAATTGCTAAGGTAAATACAAAGATTCAATGATAAAAACTAAGTAAAAATGCCCAAAATAGCTAAGAAAAGTCTTCTCACCAGCGCAGCTAAGGTCTGATAATATCTCATACCCTAAAAATTAAAAAAGGTTCTATTTATACTAAGATGGAAAAACTGGACAAAAATGCCCCTGCAGGGTCAGTGCGGACCGCACAAAATGGTGTGCGGCCGCACTAGGCTCTTGACTCTGCAATTTCAACTCTCTGAACCCAGGCTCCGCGGACCGCGCAGAATGGACCGCGACCGCGGAGGCTTCCAATGCGGTCCGCGCAAAATGGACTACGGACCGCACAGGCTTGAACCCTGGCACTTGACATCTATCTGAACATTGCTTCTGCGGACCGCATGAAATTATGGTGCGTCTGCGGTGTCTTCGGTGCGGGCCGCACAATATCTACTGCGGCCGCACTGCTTTGTTGCCTTCAAATCTAGGTCTCTGAATCTCCCTAGTGCGGACCGCACAAAGTGTACTGCGGCCGCACTAGGCCTGTTTGTCATGAGTTTGTCTTATCTTTGGTACTTGTGCAGGTTTCACTACTTTTGAGTCGATCTTTGACATCTCGTCACTTTGTTGATCAACCCTGCAATCAAGCACAACTTATGAGCCTATGGGGACTATTTTGTATGAATTTATAATCAAAGCGTAAGCAAGAAAGAGAATGAAATGTGGCAAAATCCCTAGTTATAACTAACATAATAAATTGAGTGAGTACAACACACACATCATATTTTAACTTCAGAAGAGACAACTAAGTCATTCAGGTTAAATCATCAACAACAGTCAAGATGTACTTATTTCCATCAAAAGTTGCATACTTGTAAGGACCCAAAACATCCACATGAATTAGATCAATTACATCAATGCTCTTAATACAGTTATTAGGAAATGGCAGTCTAGTTTGTTTAGCACATGGACAGACAGTGCATTTATTGATAGTATCAGTAATACTAGCTAGTTTAGCAGGAAATAGTCTTCTGAGTACCACACTAGAGATATGACCTAGCCTTTTATGCCACAAAGTAATATCTGTAGTTCTTAACTTTATTCCAGCTGCAACTAGAGCAACTGCGGTAAGCTTCTTGGCCCCATGTTTCTGCAGAAAGTATATGCCATCTCTTTCCCTACCAATCTCCCTCACCTTACCACTGAACAGATCCTGAAATACACAAAAATCAGGATAAAAAGAAGCAAAGCATCTTAGATCTCTTGTCACCTTGGAGACTGAAAATAAGTTGAATTTGAATTGAGGGACATAAAGCACTTCCTTAATAGTGCTTCTATCTGAAATATGACTATCTCCAATCTGAGTAACTTGAGTAACATCTCCATTAGGTAGTAAAACGCTTCTAGACTTAGAAGGTGTGATTAGGGAGGTTTTGGTCAGTAAGTTTACATTTGTCACCATATGATTTGTTGCACCTGTATCAATGATCCATTCTTGTTATTGTGAGTTAGTGGATGCTAAAATGGCAGTATCAATACCTGCTGTATTTGTTTGAGTATGAGGAGTTGGACTACTGTTCAAAATCTGCATTATCTAATCATATTGTTCCTTGGTAAAGGGAAAACCACCACCTTGTGGAGCAGTATTTGCTGATCCCTGAGATTGTGAAGAGGAAGTACCTTCCTGATTCTGAGTGCTTGATATCCCATAACCTTGTAATCCCTCAGGAACTTGGCTCACATATTGATTGCCTTGATACATAGGCATCTGTTGGATTGCCCTGTTCTGAGAAACATGATTTGTGTGCAAAGGCACACCACAACTAGGTTCTATCATAGAATTGTATGCACCAGCTCCCCCTTTCTTTTAGCCTTATAGTCTTGTGGATACCCTATGATTTTATAGTAGTTTTCTTTGCTATGGCCTTTCATTTTACAGAACTCACATTGGACATTATAATTTTTCCTAAACTTTGGATTGAAACTAGGCTTAGCACTGTACAAGGCAGTAGAGTCATAGGCATTTGTGTTTATATTAGGAGTAGATCCTAATACTCCAGCAGTGGCTGCAACAGATCTCTGACTTTAATCACTCATAAGCATAGCATAAGCTTGATTTACTGTTGGTAATGGTTTCATCATAAGGATTTGACTACGTGCTTGAGAATAAGAGTCATTTAGCCCCATTAAAAGTTGATACACCTTCTTCTTACGTAAATGCACAATAAATTCTTTTGTCTTAACACAATCGTAGCCATGAGTAGGTACTATAGACTCAGTCTCATCCCAAAGGTCTTTGAGCTTTGAGTAGTAAACAGAAATAGATGCAGTACCTTGATTTAGAGTGGCAATTTCCTTATGCAAATTATAGCAACGTGTATCATTCACCTTGGCAAAACGTTCCTACAGATCCATCAACACTACCTATGCACTAGTAGCTTATGCGATCCCACTGATTAATGTCAGAGCCATTGAATTCATCAACCATGAAAACACAATTGCATTGCACCTCTCCCATTGATACCAGTACTTCTCACGAAACCGCTCCTTAGACCACCTACCATCAACAATCCCCAGCTTATTTCGACCAAGTAATGTGATTCACATAGATCTATGCCATAGAGATTAATTGTCAGTGCTGGTTAGCAGAAATGAGATCAAGGATATTCCACTTGTGTCGTCGGGAGCTATGTACAAAGGATGGGTGACTGCTACAGTCACTCCTTCCTCAAATCCATCCTCTGATGATGCATGTGAAGCATTTTCAACAGTAGTATTAGGACTTTCATTCAACAAATCATCAACCGCCATTGTTGATCAATTTTGAGTTGAAAAAACAGAAAATTGAGATATTAGATTTGAAGCAGAATTTTGATTTAGAAGAAATTGAAGATGAGAAGAGATTGAGGATCGATCTCTGATATCAGTTCTGAGCTCGAAGCTCTGATACCATGCTGAAGTTTGGTGATTGATCACTTGCAGAAACCCTAGATCGAGGGAGAAGAGAAGGAGAGAAAGAAGAAGAGAAGGAGAAGAAATATCTGAGAGAGAGAGAGAGGGTGTTGATACCCAATTTTTCCCTATATATTTTTGGTATGCATAAATACTTTCAAAATAGCATATATATGCATATATAAGCATGCACAAGGTCTTTATAATTTTTTATAATTTTTAAAGGTTTTAAATTGATTTATTTCTTCCTTTTTACTCATAAAATCCCCAATAATTATCCTTCAAATTATTGTTGTGGTAATTTAGTCATCTAAATTCTATATTTATACCAAAATATTGTTAAAATATTTTAGTGCATTTTTATAATTGCATTTTGTATTTTTAAGGCTAATTTGCATATAATTGCAATATTAGCCCTATTAATGCATAACTATATTTATATGCATAAAATTGATCTTCTATATTTTTAAAATGTTAAATATCTATTTTAAATCATTTTAGTACACGAAATTATTTTTTAGAAATTATATATTATTTATTATAAATTATATGGGGATAAATTGGCTATTTAAAATCTAGCCAAATTGCATTTCAATTTTAGCCTCAATTAAACCCAATACCCCAGCCCAATTTCGGATTAAATAACCCGACCCAGGCCCTAAATGCGCCTACCCAACCCAAAACCCATCAGATCCTAGCCGTTGATCGAAAAGATCAACGACCCTCGTTTAGTCTTGCCTTTTTTATTCCAAACGAGCCCCCAACCCTAACCATTCCTACATCAGCCGCCCTAATATCCTCTCCTTTATCAAAACACTCTCAACATAACCCTAGTCTTCAAACACCGACTTCCCATCTCCGGCTATCTCCGGTGACCTCTCATCGTCTCTTGAACCTCCAATGGCTTCTCTCACGCCATGCTTGCCTTCTCTAAGGTCTTCAAGGGCCCAGGGCCACGCCAACTTGCATCTAGGGTTCGTCACCTACCTATTCTTGGCTTCTCCAGTGTGATTTCAAGCAAAATCACGTTGTATTTGCAACGATCCTTGGGTTTCCTAAGCAGGTTCTTCATCTCTATATGGGTTTCTTTCGAAACCCTAATTTCGAAATATGGACGATTTGAGTTTGTTCCTTTAATATTTTACAATGTCCTTGGAACTATTTACAAGAATCGTTGATTTCAAGTGTTTTTCACCTTTTTCTAAAATTAGGGTTTCAGAATTTCTTTTAAAACCTTGTTTAACTGATTATTTGTGTTTAAACTTCTATTTCATGCATATTTTGACCGATTCTATAATTTTACTACCTCTTCAACTCGTCTATTTTGAAAGCCCTAATTTTCTAGGTGTCTTCGTTTGATTCTGTGTATCAGCATGACTGACCGTTTCTTGTTTGAGTTTCTGCGACTATCTTGCCTCGAATATGTTCCTACTGAGTTTTTTAGCCTAACTTATATCAACTCTATGTGCTTGTATTCATCTTGACTGTTCAAGACTTGCCTCTTTCTATCAGTGTTGTTTAACCTTCATGTTTGCTTATGTCTAGTTATTCTTATCATACTCTATTTATATGCTAAACACTGACTCATGACTTTCTCTTTGATTAATTCTAGATTCCCTGTTTCATGGTTTGATTGGAAGACCTTCCTTTAAACCTTCGGTTCCTACCCTTTCTATTCAAATTGATTGATTCGCCTACCTTGTCTGCATTGATACTTTATTCTTATTGACTATCTCCTTAATTAGAGGTTTCTGAACTTAGCCCTAATTGTTTACCCTATACTTACTGCATTTGAAATTTTTCCTTATTGATCGTATATTGATTTCTTTCCTTATTTGTTACGTGTTCTTACCGTTTGAACTAATTCCCTTAAATTAAGGGAGTACTTGTACTGATTTTGCTCTAATTGATTCTGAGTTCCATAATTACTATACTATTGTGATTCTTGCCTTATTTTACCTAGTTTCGAACTACTATATATACATACTCTCTCATTAACACAAACACGAACACGTTGGTTCAAAAAGCTCTCTCACACTCAAAACTTTATGCTCTCTCTTTGGTTACTTGCTATTATTTTGAGTTAGCCGGCTGCAAGCCAAGGCTAACTATTGTGCTTTCCTATTCCTTACTTTGTGTTTACCATCTCTCTACTGGTATGTTCTGATTTTAATTCAAGTTTCAAAACCAATATGTTTCTTTTACTACTTCATTTTATCATGTCTCTCATTTGTTTCTATCTATGGTTCTTTTTTTCAACATGCAATTGACATGTTTACATTACTGCTTCATCTAGCATGCTAGTCTAACCTTCTTAGGGCTTTTCAGAACATGTTCTACCCCCTCCCCTAGTAGTCTGTCTCAACATGACTCTACCTTGCTTTGAATGCATGTCTACCTGTTATCTAGTTTTGATATGCAAGCTGATCTGTTACTTTAAATGGTTGATTCTATGATTGAATCTGAAACTCCTACTGTATTGGTACTAATAGCTATCCCTTAAAATCCTTTGAACCCCTTTCAAGGCTTCTCTGATTCTGTACCTATGTGCATTTGTGCTTACTATGTGCCATATACTTACCCCAAATGCGCATTACCCCTTGAGTGGATATGTGTACCTGTTTGATTCCATGTATTGAAGTGCTGATGAACTTTTTCTGATTCTGTATTTGGTTTGATTGATTGTTAGTCACCTTACCCTTTTCAAAATTGTCTTATCTAATAACTCCCTATTTTTACAAAACTGTTTCAAGCAAATCTCTTGTAACACTATTTTCCTACTGAAAACTTTTTAAACAATGTCAAGCACTCTCATTCTACTCTTAAGTCCCTAGGTTTTGCCCCCTCCAGTGTGTGTACTGCCTTGGGATCCTCTTGAGATCTCTCTGAACTCTGGCACACTGAGGCTGGCCCTTCCACACTGCACTTACTCAATTTGGTTACAAAGTCTAGGTGTGAGCACTGCTCGGGATCCTTGATATCCTTAGGGAACTCTAACACACCTAGACAATGATATTGTCTATAAAATTGATATTTGAGGCTATTGGAGGTTTGGGAAATCACTTGGGCCTGCTTCATGCTCCCTATAGTGTAACTTCTTCCTTTTCTTTTTATTTCTTTATGTAATTCATTCATCTGGTTTGTAATAATTTATAAACGAATATTGGGGTGACTAGTGAAAAAGGGTGGGTAGTTACATATTTGTGAGGTAATATGGGTAGAAACCATGCCTATATGATTCTATATTTGCTATGTTTGCCTTACCATGTTAGAAATCATGCCTATAGGTCTCAAGTGGTTCCAATAATAGAAATCATGTTTATAGGTCGTAAAATCAACTTCACAAGTAGATACCATGCCTATAGAATATGATCCAGTTCAACTTTTGTTCTAACGGGTATTTACATGTGTTTTCATTTGTTATCATGCTTGCAAGTTTCTAACATTAGCTTTTAACAATTAGATATCATGCCTATAAGGAACAACATCAGAAATTATGCCCATAGATCTAAAATCAGTTTAGTTTAAATAAGTCAATCCAATTCATGATTAGTTTACTTCGAAACTGATCTAATTAGTGGTTTGTTTTTCCTGAAATGAATTTTTTCGAGTACTGCTCTAATTTACTATCAGAAAGCATGCCTATAGGAACTCAAGAGTCTGTTTTAAAATCTGCCCACTATTTTACTATATCAAACGTAGTTATCATGCTCTTAGGACACCAGTATTCAGTGTGTAGGCAAGCCTATAGGGCGTTATCAAATCCTGCAACTCTGAAACTGTTTCTACTACTTAATGTTGTTCTGATTTAATAGGCTTAAAATCAGTAGGAAAACTGATAGGGCCACTACTTCTGAGTTTATAAAATAAACTGTCTATCTTCTATGTCTTGATATTCACTTAGACATCATGTCTTAGGATATCGTTTAACAATACGACCCTTATTTGTGTTTGAATCGTGCTGCCTATGTGCGTTATTTGTGGAGGTAAACTTGAGCCTCTGATTGCTTCTTTTCTGCCTTATGTGCTAAGGTCCTATTTGTTCTTGCCTGTCGCCTTAGTATTTTCTCCTTTAAAACTTAGGGGTCTGTCTAGAACTGTCTATAGGTAGAGGTCCTAAATTTCCTCCAGGACCATTAAGAAGGGACGGATAACAGCACGCAATAGAGATCGCTAACCAACACTCGCTTTAATAACTACTAAGGGGGTGGGAAGGGTAGATATGGGTAGGGGTGTGAATCAGTCGGTTCGGTTGTGAATGTTATCAGTTTGGTATATCGGTTATTGGTTTATAAATATGCTAAACCGATAACCGAACCGATAAAATATCGAGTATCGGTTAGTCCGTTACGATCCTTATCGGTTCGGTTATCGGTTTACCCGATAAGAATAAAAAATATAAAAAAATAAAAAATCATGTCTTTATTATACAAAATCGTGATCATGCTATTAAGAGAAAGGAACTAAATTTTGCTCTTAAGAAAAGAGGATTAAATTTCAACTTTAGAAAAGAAAACTTTCTTTGCATTTAAAAATCCCAATGAATTTGATCTCAATTTTCAGAGTTATAAGTTAGTAGGAGTAAGGAATAAGACATTCAATAATCTAATCTTACTAACTATCTCACTCCAGGCAGGCATAAATCACAGAAACATAATAAAATCCTAATCTTGTAAATACTAATGAATTAGTGCAACAAAAGAACCAAATAGAAAAACAAAAAATCTGAACAATTAATTCTTTAAAGTTACTAAAAATCTTAACTGAAAAATTAATATGATAAATTCATAAAACTTTAAAACTCACGCTAAAAATTAAGGTCTAAAGATGAAAGAGTAACTTTCGAGAGAATGAGAGAATGAACCTATAAGGTGGCTTATTATACTTAGTAGGTAAAATTATAATTTTCTTAAAACTTATTGGGCTATCGACTAAACCGTTAATAAAATTGGGCAAACCGAGACCCGAACTGATTACCCAATAGTCAAATAATATTAAACCGTTATCGAACTATTTACCCAATAACCCGATATCGATAATCCAATAGTATTTTATCGGTTTGGGCTATCGGTTATACCCGCTATATGCCCAGCCCTAGATATGGGATATGATGACTACGCGTTAATGTCACGTGTAACCCCTCATTGAGGAGTGTTTACCGGACATTGTGTGGGGTGATCCCGTAGGCTAACCAACCTAGGACCCCTCCTTTCCCAAATCCCTTTTGTTTAAAAGTTTGTTTTATATGTATACAACTTGTTCAAAATCTTTGTATTATTATTTGAATTGTATAACGTCCAACGTGCTTTACTTGCAAATTATCTGATTCAACTATTTATTTGTTAATGGACTAATTCATAAGTTAAGTTCGGTCGGGACCCACCGTTGTAGACCGCGAGGGGTGCCTAACACCTTCCCCTCAAGGTTATTTCGAGCCCTTACCTTAAATCTCTGGTAATGCAAACCAATCCAAGAGTTAATCGCTCTAGGTGCTCTAACGCACCATAATTCCTTAGGTGCCGACTCTTCAAA